>NW_026912204.1:0-322500 GCF_963662255.1 Cinclus cinclus
TGGTTCTGGAGCACTTGGGGGAAGCTTGGGGGGCTCTAACCAGGCTTTTTGGGCACCGAACTTTGCAGGTGTTTTTGGTGCCGAACTGTAATATGAGGGGCTGTGAGGCTGTGGCGGATGAGACACTGTTCCCTGTGTCCCCAGTTGGTCCCACTATACCTCGTATCACTCACAGTATCCTCAGTTTGCTACATTATTGCCCAGTATCATTCCCAGTATGTCCCAGTATGTCCCAGTGGGTCTCTGTGTACCCTCACAGTCCAACCCACCTGTACTGGATCAAAAGCAAAACCAGTGAGACTTCAAGTCAGTAATACAATTTTTAATAGGGAAGAGAAAAAGGAAAAACAAAATACATGGAATTAAAAAAAAAATACAACCACTAACAGAGTCAGAATACAACCTGATACCCTGTCAGTCAGGGTGCTGGTGCAGTTTTCCTCCAAAGGGTCCAGTAATGATGTGGAAAAAAAGCCTGGTTCTTCCTCTGGAATCCAGTGGAAAAAGGTTGCCTTTGGCGTTCTAAGCCTCAGTTTTTTATCTAGGTAGGAAAGGCTTGGCTAGTCCTCCTGGCTGGAGTATCTCCCAATAGGATGATGTAATCTCATCAGTTATACAGTAGGACTCAATGGCCCATTAACAGAAGATACTTCCTACAGAGATAAGGATGATCACCTGTTGGGGGTTGGTTCTTTCCTTTTTCCCTCTGTGGAATTTTCCCCATTGTCATGCTAAGATACCTGTTGACTAGGCCCTGGTGGCAAGGGGGAGGGGAGAGAAGAGGGAAACCCCCCGAGATTCAAACATCCAGAAGAGGAAGCGGAAGGCGGGGCCTCGGCCCATTCTCCCCTCGGAGTTCAGAGGAGAAGGACAATCGCTGCCTCTTTCCCATCACCGCCATCCCAGCGTCGGGAACCATCCTCACTGCTGTCGGACCTTGCCCTGCTGTCTTCTTGCTGTAAACTACCACCATCCAGCACTGTGCCGAGCACCAGGACCGACACCGTGAGCGGAGGGCTCTCTCTCCATCTCTCTCTCCCCCTGGGACAACGCTGCCATCACCCCCAGCCCTCCTGCGGCTCTGCAGGACCTGCCCGCCCCCAGCACCGGGAACTGCAGCTCAGAAAGGACTGGGACTGAGTTACTGTTCTGTTTGTGGGTAATTTCATAGCTGTTGTTCTTGTTTGTCTTGTTAGGTATACTAGTAAAGAACTGTTATTCCTACCCCCATATCTTTGGCTGAGAGCTCCCTTAATTTCAAAATCATTATAATCGGAAGGAAGGAAGCATCACATTTTTCAGTCCAAAGGGAAGCTTCTGCTTTCCTTAGCAAACACCTGTCTTTCAAACAAGGACACCCAGGGACCTGATCCTTTATGTGCAATGTGTTACCAAGGATGTTGCAAACACCTGGGCTTTTATGTGGCAATTTTTATGGAGGGTGTTGTTCCAAGGGAAATGGTGCTTCACATGTGAAGTTTTGCTTTTCTGTCACAAAGCCTTGGGCATGCTCGGGGTGGCAGTGTGGGATATTTGTCCTCTGAAATGGGTCCTGTTTGGTGTAAAATACCCATTTTTTTTACTGGTTTTTGGTTTTTTTGTCCCTGAGGAGTATGAGGCTGACCAGTCCGGTTGGTGTCTGGGAATGGGGGGGGGGGGTGTTCTGGGTTCCAGCAGCACTCCCAGGGCTGCTGCTTTGAGATGTAATATGGAACCCAGCAATCTCTGTGCTCTGCAGATGCGGGAAGGAGTGGAACAGCAAGTGGCAAAGCTGGGCTTTGCTCCTTAAATCCCAGAACAGCTGGGTTTAAGTTCCATCAGCCAGGGGAGGGAATGAATCCTGGTGCCAGCTGTTGGGGGGCACTGGACTGGTGTTAGCATCTTCTCTCTTATTTTTTGCATGATGTGATTGTCCCTTGATGAGAGAAGTCAGAAAACGAGGCAGGAGGGGGAGCTCATTTTGTTTCTGTGAACTCCAGGCTTGGGGCAGCTGCAGAGCACTTTGGTTTCAAATAATGCTGCCCAAACACAGTGAACTTGAACCTCTCTTGGGCACTTTGGGATCCCTCTGTGCCACTCTTCCTCAGATCCTTCACCTGCGAGGTGGGGGCTCAGAAACCCCTGCCCCTACTTGACAGGTTTTTACATGTACAAATTGATTTTCTTAGAGAAGCCATCAGGCATAATGAGAATCTATGGAAAACAGGGGGTTGGTACACTAGCTGATAGTAGGTCTTGGGCTTTTCTTCTTTTCTTTAACTTGTTCTTAAAAGGATCCCTCCACTGGAAAACTGAATGGGGAGGGGAGGGAGTTGCTTTTCATTTTTGGAAGTATTGCTTTGGATTTTGGTATGTCAAGTGACACCACCAAAATAAGATTGGAAGAACTGAGCTTCAGGACTCAGCACTTAATTATTTTAATGTGTTTGTGTGGGTGCAGGAAATGCCAAATCCCAAAGCAATTCTGTTATCTGTAACATGAAGTGCAATAACAGCTTTAAAACCAAGTGCTCGGTGTGGGGTTTTCACATATGTTTTTATGGTCTAAAGGCTTTTCTTGTGCCCCAAAAGCCACAAGGAACCTGCCAGAAGCCGGCCTGCATTGAATATGTGGGATTTCATTTTGCTCTTGGATTCTTCCCTGCAGTCTTCTCTCGAGTTCTTGTTCCAGAGGGGCTCTTACTCCAGAGCCATACGCGGGGGGGGGGGGGGGGGGGGGGGGGAGGGAGGAGGGGGGTGCGTTGCCTTGATAAATGGGAATGAGATTGCCCAAGTCTGTCAGGAAAGCAAAACCATGCCCGAGGTTTGTTTGGCCAAAGATGGACCATGAAGACATCCGTACTGGCACTGGGTGTGAGCGCTGATGCTTTTGGGTGGTGTGGTGCCTCTGGCCCCTCAGAAGTCAGGGCGAGGCTGAAGGAAGGAGGGAAGCTGCCACAGCTGCAGGTGAGGGCAGTGCTGGCTGTTTCCAGTTGCTTGGTGCAGAACTGGGAGAAGTGGGAGAACAGCTTTCCTCCTTCTTTCTCTCCATCACTGGGCAGAATATTAGGATGAAGCTGCACTAAGCTATGTCAACAAATGTGGGTTGTTGATTGGTTATTTTTCTTCTGGCTCTTTTATGTATTTCCAAGTGATCCAGTGAGGAGCAAGTTGCTGGCTTACATGATTTCTGAGTGACCTGTCACGGAAACGGGCATCTCTGTGTGCACGTGCTTCCTGGCAAATCCAGATGAGACATGGAAATCCTAAGGGAGGATTTCCAGCCTTGACCACACGTGACACAGGCTTGTGAAAATGGAAGTGACCTTGACAGAATAGCAGCTGTGAAGTGAAGCAGAACTGAAATCCACATAAGCAGAAAAACCAAGTGAAGTGGTACTTCTCGGTCATGCGTGCACCTCGTGCCTCTGCCTGCTGCCAACACTCGGTGGTGCAGCTCGACAGAGTCCCTTTCAATGTTTGTTGGGTTTGATTTTTGTGGTCAGTTCCCATAAACAACTCCCCTCCTTTAGTGGATACATCCCTGGAGTGGGACCAGACTCACCTTTAGCCTGGAGGACTTCTCTGCTCCCCTGGTGTTTTAATGCACATTTATGTTTTTGTGTTGCACTGAGGATGGTTCGTTCTGTTTCACTCTCGGTTTGTATCGTGGTTGTCCCCTTCCCTTAACCCCTCCCTTTCCCCTGGCCAGCCCTGAGTGGCTGTGATACGGGATTCCTCCGCCCCTGAGTTGGGATTGAAAATACCCCGTGTTTCCCATGCTATCTCTCTTCTCCCTGGAACCCTTCAGGACAATAAACTTGGATCATCCCAGGAAAGAGAGCCTCCTCTCATCTTTTACCTTTGTCCATGTCAGATAAAAAATCCCCCATCTCTCTGACCCTGAGCTAGCCGAGGCAGGTCAGAGAGACCAGGGGGAAGATCTGACACCCTGGAAAGGGGGTGAAGCCAAGGCTTATGAGTAAAGGGAAGACAACCACAGCATGGGCATTGTGTCCTCGATGCATGCAGCACCACGTGTTTTCCAAGTTCCCAGCACTGATGAATGTAAACAAGAAAATACCTGTTCCTTCAAGTGTCCAGCTCTCCCCCGCCACCTCCCCTGCTTCCCCTGCTCTTATCCCTCGCTTGCCAAGGTCCTGCATCTCCCTGCTCTCCAGCTTCAAGTCACCTTGTCCTGCCTGTGGCTGAGAAAATACGGGCCTGAGGTTCTTTTAGCAGCAATCCATTCATTTAAAGAGCACAAAGAGCATAAAGTGCAGAAGAGTCTTTAGACATCCAAAGAAGGGACTCTGCTTTTCCTGTAGTTCTCCTTCCTGTTTTCACATGGGCCGGAAGGATGGGCATGGCCAGTATTTATCATATGAAAGTGATGTTACTAAATTTGTCAGGAGTTCTGATTATTATTATCATTATTATTATTCATTTTCTGACAGAAAACATTCTCATTTTGCCTTTCCCACATTGTTTACAGGTGCTGCCCAGGGCGGACATCTGTGGCTTCAGACAGCAATTGCCTGGGAGGAAGGGGAGCCTTTGCACAGCTCACCTGCACAGCTCAGGTGGATAGGACAGGGTTGGTGTGGCCTGAGAAGGCATGAACAGCCGTCTGTGTTCTGGAGTGACTTGAAACCTTTCTCTGTCAGGTTTTGGAGGCATTTCTCTTTGGGATTTCTTGCAATGCAGCACCCTGGGTGTCCCTTTGTGCAAAGTCCAGTGGAGGGCTCCCGGTCCTGCCTGTGCTGTGAGGTCAGTCAGAGGATACAGGGTTCCCCTTTTCCTCCTTGCTGGGATGAAGTGCCTTGGGAATCTGGAATCTGGGTGAAACTCCAGCTCTGCTGGTGTCCAGGGATTCGAAGTCCGGGGGACTGGGTTTACCTGTGGCTTTCCAGGTCAGCAGGAGCAAGAGGAAGTGGAGTGCCAGAGCCGTGTCCCATCAGGCTGTGTTTCCCTCTGAGGACAGAGAGTCCGGGCTGAGGTGAGGTTGCCAGGAGTGCTTGGGTGGGCAATCCAGGGAACGGGGAGCTTGGAATTGCAGCTGCTGCTGGATCCATTGCCTTAGGTCTGCTCCGTTTTATCTGTGCCAAGTGGGATTTGTGCTGAGGAGAGAGGTGCTGTGGTGAACGAAAGGTGGAGTAAATCCTCTCTGGGGATGTGCAGTGAAGAACTAAGCAGCAGGGAAGGAGAAGATTTGTAAACAATACGACTGTTTCTGCCAAAAGTGGGGTGGAGCAGTGATGGGGTGGTTGGGTTTGGCCTGGGTCTGTTATTCTTTGTGCAAATTTTAAATTCTGTAGTATGATTTACTGTCCGGGATCTTTCTAACAAAAGCTGACGGAAATTTAGGTTTGCATTAGAAGTTGGGTCCATTCACGGCAGAAACTTGCTGAGGCTGGAGGACTGGAGTGATGGCTACTCACAGGAAAGGTCACTTGTATTAATACTGTCTCAGATTTCCCTCGGTGGCTGCCAGCCCTGAATGGCTGTGAGTCTGTGCTCTTCTCATTGGGGAATTGGAAATAATTTCAGTATAATTAGAAATTTTAGAAAAATCCAGCTAAAAATTTCACCTTGGTCCCGCCTAAGAACAGCTGTAAATTCAAAGGCAGAGAGAGAAGATGTACCAGCAAAGGACAGGAAAGGGGAAAGGTTTCAGAAAGCATTTCTGTGGTGTAATTAATGACAATTTCTGACGACCAAGAGAGAAGAAGATGAACTCCCAGCCATTCGGGCCTGACAGTCCCCTGCAGCGAGAGCTCAGCACATATCCCCAGAGGCAAGTCCAGCATGTGAAAGAAGAAAAAAGATTATTTCTTTTGCTTCAAAGTTATTTCAGGTTCTTAAAGGCCAACCAGCATTTGCTCTTGATTGTGGTTGGGTGACCCATGAGCAGTAGGCGGCACGGGTCATGCCATTGATTTAGCTGAAAGCCCCGGTGTCATTTAGAGGGGAGACAAGAAGTGTTTGTGTAGGAAAATGCGAGGGGATGTCCAGGGGAGTGAGGAGGCATTTTTGAGGGGATTGCTGAGGTAGTTGAAGGGAGCCCGGCAGGCGGTTCCTCTGGGAAATTTCTCCGAGGCCCATGGGGAGCGCAGCCAGGACTCTCCAGGGCTAGCAGGCAGGGCTCAGCCCTCGGGACTCTGTGTCCTCCTTCCCTGGCAGCAGCCGGCAAGAAAGGGAGGAGAGGCTCCGTGTAGGATGAGGCCCGTGGGAGAGAGCAAGCAGAGGAGCGGCCTGGGGCTGGAGAGGGGCAGGAGAAAGGCAAAGGGACCTTGCTGGGGTCACTGGGGGAACAGAATGGACACTTGGATGACCAGTGGAGGTGAAGAGTGGATCTGAGTTCACCTACAGGGAAATAAGGAGGGGATCTTTTGGAGGGAAAAGCTGAGGTGATGAGTTCAGTGACCTTGGCACAAGTTGTGTTTGCAAAAAGTGGGACCAGAGGTACAGGCAATGCAAAGCCAACCCTGCTTGACCTCTGAATTCCGGGATAGTCTGTCAGCACACCAAGCTAGGAACTGATGGGAAAAATAAAGCAGCACTACCATTCTGGACCTCTGCATGGTATTCACCCAGAACTTGCTTCTCAAGGACTAAAATGGAACAAAAGCTATAAAAGAAATGTAATTCCAAGAGGGAAAATGGTCTGCGAGAAACAAATCCACGTAGGCCTGGATGCTGATCCCTATTGCTGGTCCATGAGAGCATCTGACAGGTCAGATTTCAAATGGTTTGATTTGACAGGGAGCTGGTTTGTTCCTTCTCATGAATAGGATCATTGGCTTGGCATGGGCCAAGCCACTTGACCTTTTCCATCTAGGTAAAGAGTTAGGGAACTGTTTGAAAACCTGGTCCTGGATGTAGACAGCTTGGCTCGGTATTGCTGTGTAGAAATAGGAGAATACCTCTTCTGATTTTTCTCTCATCTTTCTTGCACAGCTGTTTTTGTATTCCTGACTTGCGTTCGCGTCGGGGCCGTGTGGCTTGGAGCTCGGGAGCTGGATCTGTTACTTACCCACGTCAGATTGGTCTGCACTGGTGCAGGAGATGAACTACAGGCTGACTTGGGAACTCGGAAACAAGGAGAAGAAGCTCTTTTGTCTCTCTGCAAAATGGTTTGGCTCCATCCGGGCATTAAGTCAGGGAACTAACACTTCATTTTTAATGTTCTGTGCTCTGCCATCATCGCTGTGAGCCCTGAAAGCCTCCTGAGCTGTTCTCATACAGACCTAACTTATTTGGTCCAAAAAAAAAATCTTAGTTTTGTTTGTTAAAAAAAATGCTATTACTGTGTGCAAACTCAGGGAGAAGATTTTATTCAACACCTCTCATTAAAGGGACATTAAAGCTCCGTTTTCCTTTTTATTGAACAGTCTGAGACACATTATTGCTTTATATCATTTTTCTTACAGGCGTTTTTAACTTTTTGAAGAGCCAGAAAGACAGTTTGTGCATATGTGTGTCACTCATACGCATCCTCTCTCCAATGTAGGATGGGAAAAAAGGCTGCAGAGCTTCCTGCAAGGGGCTGTAAGTGCAAATCAAGAGGAGCCAGAGGTTTAGATGCTACAAATTACCATTTCTTAAAAGAACCCTATGTATTTCATGCTATCAAAACCAGTACGAATAGGAGACTGAACTCGGGCATTGTGATGATCTCCTTGGGTTTTAAAAAGCTTTAATGGCCTTAAAAGACATATCACACTTAGTTTATTTTTAATACCCTTTCATTAAATTTAACAAAAGCCCTGATCCATCACTGCTGTTGTGATGTGTGACAAAAGCCCATCTTCCCTGCATTTGGAACAGGTGAGAGATGGAACTAAACCCCAAGAGATTTTCTGCTCCCGGACTGTGAGTTTTATTGGATGTTCTCTGCCAAATCTGGTCAGTTGTTCGTGAATGTGTCCATGAGGGGAGATGAACATGCCAGTCCAGATAGGCAAGCATGCAGTGCCAGAAGGAGAACCCTTGAAATGTAAACCGGGATTTATTCAACTGACTCACAGGTGTGTGCTGAGCCCAGGCCCTGTGTACAAACGGAGGGCCAAACGTACCCTACAAAAAGACATCAGCATTGTGGGCTCTTGAGTTTGGCTTCCTGGGGGAAAGTGCCACCTATATCTAGCTCTAGGTTTCAGGTTAAGTTTAGGTTAATGTTATTATTAAGCTTAGGCTTAGCGTTAGAGTTAGGGTGCGGGGTTAGGTTTAGGGATGAGGTTTAGGGTCAGGGTTAGGATTAGTGTTAATATTACTCTTAGGGTTAGTGTTGGGTTTACTGTTAGGGTTAGCGTTGGTGTTGGGGTTAGTGTTCGGGTACAGGTATGGGTTAGGTTTAGTTTAGGGAGAGGGATAGGGATAGGGATAGGGATAGGGATAGGGATAGGGATAGAGTTGGGGTTATGGTTAGGGTTAGGGTTCGGGTACGGGTTAGGGGTTAGGGTGACGGTTATGTTCTGTCAGAGCTTAGCAAGAGAAGCTGTCCTAGAGCGGGCTTTACATGAGATAGTTGCCCAATTCCTGAAATTCTCTCCATTCCTTGGACAGAATGGAGTGACACCACAGCAAACTAGCACGGAAGTTAGTTATTAGAAACTGGAAGTAAAAGGCAGGGACAAGAAATCAAAGACGGTGAAGGGCAATACCTTCCTGCTTGGCCCGCGTAAGTCGCATCACACCCACCAGGTTATTGTGTCTTTTCCTTATTCACTGCATCTGCCGAGGAGTTCTTTGCATTTCGAAACCTAATGGCAAAGCGCTTCCACGTAAGGCTCAGAGATGTCTCCCAGAGAAAAATGTTCCAGCGGAGAAACTTGCCCTGCTATGTTTCCTCCTCGTTTCCCACATTCTGTTGTTGTGGTGATTGCCTTGGCCATGGAAACGAGTAATCCAGCAAGTACTCCTCACCGGCCACTTCTCGCTGGTCGGCAGTTACCTGGCCTACGGGAACAGTGCCAATTAGAAAACACAGCGGTGGAGCTAAAGGCAGGAGAAAGCATGCACGACCCGCGGTATTCCTGTATAGTGCCCTCCGTGCTGAAACGCGGAAAAGCTAAATGCCCTGCCCGAGCTTCACTTATCGATGTTTCACAGAAAGCCAAGAATGAAGCGGCAGAAAACACAGATGGTTTCAGCAGCCTCCGGAACTGCAAAACTGCAGCAATATTTCTATCAAAGCAGTAGTCAAGCGAGAATGCTTTTGCAGCTTGGCAAAGTAAGGTGCAGCTGTTGACAAGATATGCCCGCAGCGATAAGCGACTCCTTACCCATTCACTGTTGAAGAGGTCTGAAACAAAAACAAGCACGCTACCTCTCCCTTATAGGCTTTCTCCCAGCAGACGTGCAGCACCGCCTACATTCTGCACTCTGGCAGCCTAGTTGCCAGCTTTCGGCAGCTGCTGTCCTAGCAAGGAAGCTCAGGAAGTCAAAGCCAGTGCCGGGCGGCACCTTTCTGCTTTGCCCGCCTAAGCTGCGTCACACTCCCTCGGATACTGTGTCCTTTCCCTCTGCACTGCGTCTGCCGAGGTGCTCTGTGCCTCTCGGAGCAGAAGGGCAAAGGACAATGTTTTCCACAGCAGGGTAGAAATGGCATTGCTAGCAGGAAAGCTAGATGCCTTGGAACTGTCCCCTTAGCCCTTGCCACTCACTTCAGGCTCGTACGCTGAGCAGAACAGCCTGCTGTTCTGAAGCTTCGCTGGCTGCCGTTCGTGCCCAGACGCCATTTCCTTCCCAAGGAGGCGAAGCGCCCTCTACTTCTCGCAGCGAGCACGCTGCTCCTGGCTTTCGCTTCTGCCGCAACGAGCTCGCTACGAGCACTTTTCTTCTCAACCCTCTAGACCATTGCTTTCTGCTTTTCTTGCCTCGTGAATGGAGACGGAAAGCTTCTCGGCTACAATCTCGCCTAGAACAACTGCGGCTACACATTAAGCTCGCCCGGAACGCCCTGCTGAAACTTGCCTTCTGGCACCACATTCGCGGGGCAGCCGTCTTTCTTCGGCCACCTGCCAAGTGGCCCCATATCGCCGCGCTCGTTGCACTCCGCTTGTCAGATTGGCTTCCCGTGGCGCTGATTTCAGCCTGGCCAAATACTAGCGCTGCGGAGAGCTGTCTCGCAGACAATCATGTTCCAGCATAGAAATTTGTCCTGCAATGTTCCCCCCTCTTTTCCCCCATTGTGTTGCTCTGATGAATGCCTTGAGCATGGAACGACTTAAGCCAGCAAGTATTCCTCGCCGGCCACCTCTCGCTGTGCAAGAGGTATGCCGTGGACCCTTTGAACGCTGCCAAGCAAAAAGCAGAGCAGTGACCATAAAAGCGAGGAGAGAGCATGCACGAAGCACACTAGTTCTGTCTAGTGCTTTCCGTGCAGAGAGGCGGCAAAGCTGAATGACGTGCCAGAGCTTCACTTCTCGCTGGAGCACAGGAAGGCAAGAATGAAGAGGCAGAACACAGCCTTGGTTTCAGCAGCCTCCGGGACTGCAAAAGTTCAGCAATAGCTCGGTCAAAGCAGAACTCGGCTGAGAATGCTCTCGCAGCTTGGGAAAGTTAGGCGCAGCTGTTGACCAGCTCTGCCCGTGGCCACAGGCTGCTTCTTCCACCTTCACTGTGGCAGAGCTTTTGCGGAACAGAGAGGGCATTCTTCAAGGGCGTGTTCTCCAAGGTGCTGTGAAACAGACCCTAGCACGCTGTCTCGCTGAAACTGGCTTTCGGCAAGCAGGCGTGCCAGACCGCCTACATTCTGCACTCTGGCAGCCTAGTTGCCAGCTTTCGGCTGCTGCTGTCCTAGCAAGGAAGCTCAGGGAGTCAAAGCCAGTGCCGGGCGGCACCTTTCTGCTTTGCCCGCCTAAGCGGCGCCACGCTCCCTCGGATACTGTGTCCTTTCCCTCTGCACTGCGTCTGCCGAGGTGCTCTGTGCCTCTCGGAGCAGAAGGGCAAAGGACAATGTTTTCCACAGCAGGGTAGAAATGGCATTGCTAGCAGGAAAGCTAGATGCCTTGGAACTGTCCCCTTAGCCCTTGCCACTCACTTCAGGCTCGTACGCTGAGCAGAACAGCCTGCTGTTCTGAAGCTTCGCTGGCTGCCGTTCGTGCCCAGACGCGATTTCCTTCCCAAGGAGGCGAAGCGCCGTCTACTTCTCGCAGCGAGCACGCTGCTCCTGGCTTTCGCTTCTGCCGCAACCATTGCGTTCTGCTTTTCTTGTCTCGTGAATGGAGACGGAAAGCTTCTCGGCTACAATCTCGCCTAGAACAACTGCGGCTACACATTAAGCTCGCCCGCAACGCCCTGCTGAAACTTGCCTTCTGGCACCACATTCGCGGGGCAGCCGTCTTTCTTCGGCCACCTGCCAAGTGGCCCCATATCGCCGCGCTCGTTGCACTCCGCTTGTCAGATTGGCTTCCCGTGGCGCTGATTTCAGCCTGGCCAAATACTAGCGCTGCGGAGAGCTGTCTCGCAGACAATCATGTTCCAGCATAGAAATTTGTCCTGCAATGTTCCCCCCTCTTTTCCCCCATGGTGTTGCTCTGATTAATGCCTTGAGCATGGAACGACTTAAGCCAGCAAGTATTCCTCGCCGGCCACCTCTCGCTGTGCAAGAGGTATGCCGTGGACCCTTTGAACGCTGCCAAGCAAAAAGCAGAGCAGTGACCATAAAAGCGAGGAGAGAGCATGCACGAAGCACACTAGTTTTGTCTAGTGCTTTCCGTGCAGAGAGGCGGCAAAGCTGAATGCCGTGCCAGAGCTTGACTTCTCGCTGGAGCACAGGAAGGCAAGAATGAAGAGGCAGAACACAGCCTTGGTTTCAGCAGCCTCCGGGACTGCAAAAGTTCAGCAATAGCTCTGTCAAAGCAGAACTCGGCTGAGAATGCTCTCGCAGCTTGGGAAAGTTAGGCGCAGCTGTTGACCAGCTCTGCCCGTGGCCACAGGCTGCTTCTTCCACCTTCACTGTGGCAGAGCTTTTGCGGAGCAGAGAGGGCATTCTTCAAGGGCGTGTTCTCCAGGGTGCTGTGAAACAGACCCTAGCACGCTGTCTCGCTGAAACTGGCTTTCGGCAAGCAGGCGTGCCAGACCGCCTACATTCTGCACTCTGGCAGCCTAGTTGCCAGCTTTCGGCTGCTGCTGTCCTAGCAAGGAAGCTCAGGGAGTCAAAGCCAGTGCCGGGCGGCACCTTTCTGCTTTGCCCGCCTAAGCGGCGCCACGCTCCCTCGGATACTGTGTCCTTTCCCTCTGCACTGCGTCTGCCGAGGTGCTCTGTGCCTCTCGGAGCAGAAGGGCAAAGGACAATGTTTTCCACAGCAGGGTAGAAATGGCATTGCTAGCAGGAAAGCTAGATGCTTTGGAACTGTCCCCTTAGCCCTTGCCACTCACTTCAGGCTCGTACGCTGAGCAGAACAGCCTGCTGTTCTGAAGCTTCGCTGGCTGCCGTTCGTGCCCAGACGCGATTTCCTTCCCAAGGAGGCGAAGCGCCGTCTACTTCTCGCAGCGAGCACGCTACTCCTGGCTATCGCTTCTGCCGCAACGAGCTCGCTACGAGCACTTTTCTTCTCAACCCTCTAGACCATTGCGTTCTGCTTTTCTTGTCTCGTGAATGGAGACGGAAAGCTTCTCGGCTACAATCTCGCCTAGAACAACTGCGGCTACACATTAAGCTCGCCCGCAACGCCCTGCTGAAACTTGCCTTCTGGCACCACATTCGCGGGGCAGCCGTCTTTCTTCGGCCACCTGCCAAGTGGCCCCATATCGCCGCGCTCGTTGCACTCCGCTTGTCAGATTGGCTTCCCGTGGCGCTGATTTCAGCCTGGCCAAATACTAGCGCTGCGGAGAGCTGTCTCGCAGACAATCATGTTCCAGCATAGAAATTTGTCCTGCAATGTTCCCCCCTCTTTCCCCCATTGTGTTGCTCTGATGAATGCCTTGAGCATGGAACGACTTAAGCCAGCAAGTATTCCTCGCCGGCCACCTCTCGCTGTGCAAGAGGTATGCCGTGGACCCTTTGAACGCTGCCAAGCAAAAAGCAGAGCAGTGACCATAAAAGCGAGGAGAGAGCATGCACGAAGCACACTAGTTCTGTCTAGTGCTTTCCGTGCAGAGAGGCGGCAAAGCTGAATGCTGTGCCAGAGCTTCACTTCTCGCTGGAGCACAGGAAGGCAAGAATGAAGGGGCAGAACACAGCCTTGGTTTCAGCAGCCTCCGGGGCTGCAAAAGTTCAGCAATAGCTCTGTCAAAGCAGAACTCGGCTGAGAATGCTCTCGCAGCTTGGGAAAGTTAGGCGCAGCTGTTGACGAGCTCTGCCCGTGGCCACAGGCTGCTTCTTCCACCTTCACTGTGGCAGAGCTTTTGCGGAACAGAGAGGGCATTCTTCAAGGGCGTGTTCTCCAGGGTGCTGTGAAACAGAGCCTAGCACGCTGTCTCGCTGATACTGGCTTTCGGCAAGCAGGCGTGCCAGACCGCTGACATTCTGCACTCTGGCAGCCTAGTTGCCAGCTTTCGGCAGCTGCTGTCCTAGCAAGGAAGCTCAGGGAGTCAAAGCCAGTGCCGGGCGGCACCTTTCTGCTTTGCCCGCCTAAGCGGCGCCACGCTCCCTCGGATACTGTGTCCTTTCCCTCTGCACTGCGTCTGCCGAGGTGCTCTGTGCCTCTCGGAGCAGAAGGGCAAAGGACAATGTTTTCCACAGCAGGGTAGAAATGGCATTGCTAGCAGGAAAGCTAGATGCTTTGGAACTGTCCCCTTAGCCCTTGCCACTCACTTCAGGCTCGTACGCTGAGCAGAACAGCCTGCTGTTCTGAAGCTTCGCTGGCTGGCGTTCGTGCCCAGACGCGATTTCCTTCCCAAGGAGGCGAAGCGCCGTCTACTTCTCGCAGCGAGCACGCTGCTCCTGGCTATCGCTTCTGCCGCAACGAGCTCGCTACGAGCACTTTTCTTCTCAACCCTCTAGACCATTGCTTTCTGCTTTTCTTGCCTCGTGAATGGAGACGGAAAGCTTCTCGGCTACAATCTCGCCTAGAACAACTGCGGCTACACATTAAGCTCGCCCGCAACGCCCTGCTGAAACTTGCCTTCTGGCACCCCATTCGCGGGGCAGCCGTCTTTCTTCGGCCACCTGCCAAGTGGCCCCATATCGCCGCGCTCGTTGCACTCCGCTTGTCAGATTGGCTTCCCGTGGCGCTGATTTCAGCCTGGCCAAATACTAGCGCTGCGGAGAGCTGTCTCGCAGACAATCATGTTCCAGCATAGAAATTTGTCCTGCAATGTTCCCCCCTCTTTTCCCCCATTGTGTTGCTCTGATGAATGCCTTGAGCATGGAACGACTTAAGCCAGCAAGTATTCCTCGCCGGCCACCTCTCGCTGTGCAAGAGGTATGCCGTGGACCCTTTGAACGCTGCCAAGCAAAAAGCAGAGCAGTGACCATAAAAGCGAGGAGAGAGCATGCACGAAGCACACTAGTTCTGTCTAGTGCTTTCCGTGCAGAGAGGCGGCAAAGCTGAATGCCGTGCCAGAGCTTCACTTCTCGCTGGAGCACAGGAAGGCAAGAATGAAGAGGCAGAACACAGCCTTGGTTTCAGCAGCCTCCGGGACTGCAAAAGTTCAGCAATAGCTCTGTCAAAGCAGAACTCGGCTGAGAATGCTCTCACAGCTTGGGAAAGTTAGGCGCAGCTGTTGACCAGCTCTGCCCGTGGCCAAAGGCTGCTTCTTCCACCTTCACTGTGGCAGAGCTTTTGCGGAGCAGAGAGGGCATTCTTCAAGGGCGTGTTCTCCAAGGTGCTGTGAAACAGACCCTAGCACGCTGTCTCGCTGAAACTGGCTTTCGGCAAGCAGGCGTGCCAGACCGCCTACATTCTGCACTCTGGCAGCCTAGTTGCCAGCTTTCGGCAGCTGCTGTCCTAGCAAGGAAGCTCAGGGAGTCAAAGCCAGTGCCGGGCGGCACCTTTCTGCTTTGCCCGCCTAAGCGGCGCCACGCTCCCTCGGATACTGTGTCCTTTCCCTCTGCACTGCGTCTGCCGAGGTGCTCTGTGCCTCTCGGAGCAGAAGGGCAAAGGACAATGTTTTCCACAGCAGGGTAGAAATGGCATTGCTAGCAGGAAAGCTAGATGCCTTGGAACTGTCCCCTTAGCCCTTGCCACTCACTTCAGGCTCGTACGCTGAGCAGAACAGCCTGCTGTTCTGAAGCTTCGCTGGCTGCCGTTCGTGCCCAGACGCCATTTCCTTCCCAAGGAGGCGAAGCGCCGTCTACTTCTCGCAGCGAGCACGCTGCTCCTGGCTTTCGCTTCTGCCGCAACCATTGCGTTCTGCTTTTCTTGTCTCGTGAATGGAGACGGAAAGCTTCTCGGCTACAATCTCGCCTAGAACAACTGCGGCTACACATTAAGCTCGCCCGGAACGCCCTGCTGAAACTTGCCTTCTGGCACCACATTCGCGGGGCAGCCGTCTTTCTTCGGCCACCTGCCAAGTGGCCCCATATCGCCGCGCTCGTTGCACTCCGCTTGTCAGATTGGCTTCCCGTGGAGCTGATTTCAGCCTGGCCAAATACTAGCGCTGCGGAGAGCTGTCTCGCAATCATGTTCCAGCATAGAAATTTGTCCTGCAATGTTCCCCCCTCTTTTCCCGCATTGTGCTGCTCTGATGAATGCCTTGAGCATGGAACGACTTAAGCCAGCAAGTATTCCTCGCCGGCCACCTCTCGCTGTGCAAGAGGTATGCCGTGGACCCTTTGAACGCTGCCAAGCAAAAAGCAGAGCAGTGACCATAAAAGCGAGGAGAGAGCATGCACGAAGCACACTAGTTTTGTCTAGTGCTTTCCGTGCAGAGAGGCGGCAAAGCTGAATGCCGTGCCAGAGCTTGACTTCTCGCTGGAGCACAGGAAGGCAAGAATGAAGAGGCAGAACACAGCCTTGGTTTCAGCAGCCTCCGGGACTGCAAAAGTTCAGCAATAGCTCTGTCAAAGCAGAACTCGGCTGAGAATGCTCTCGCAGCTTGGGAAAGTTAGGCGCAGCTGTTGACCAGCTCTGCCCGTGGCCACAGGCTGCTTCTTCCACCTTCACTGTGGCAGAGCTTTTGCGGAGCAGAGAGGGCATTCTTCAAGGGCGTGTTCTCCAGGGTGCTGTGAAACAGACCCTAGCACGCTGTCTCGCTGAAACTGGCTTTCGGCAAGCAGGCGTGCCAGACCGCCTACATTCTGCACTCTGGCAGCCTAGTTGCCAGCTTTCGGCTGCTGCTGTCCTAGCAAGGAAGCTCAGGGAGTCAAAGCCAGTGCCGGGCGGCACCTTTCTGCTTTGCCCGCCTAAGCGGCGCCACGCTCCCTCGGATACTGTGTCCTTTCCCTCTGCACTGCGTCTGCCGAGGTGCTCTGTGCCTCTCGGAGCAGAAGGGCAAAGGACAATGTTTTCCACAGCAGGGTAGAAATGGCATTGCTAGCAGGAAAGCTAGATGCCTTGGAACTGTCCCCTTAGCCCTTGCCACTCACTTCAGGCTCGTACGCTGAGCAGAACAGCCTGCTGTTCTGAAGCTTCGCTGGCTGCCGTTCGTGCCCAGACGCCATTTCCTTCCCAAGGAGGCGAAGCGCCCTCTACTTCTCGCAGCGAGCACGCTGCTCCTGGCTATCGCTTCTGCCGCAACGAGCTCGCTACGAGCACTTTTCTTCTCAACCCTCTAGACCATTGCGTTCTGCTTTTCTTGTCTCGTGAATGGAGACGGAAAGCTTCTCGGCTACAATCTCGCCTAGAACAACTGCGGCTACACATTAAGCTCGCCCGCAACGCCCTGCTGAAACTTGCCTTCTGGCACCCCATTCGCGGGGCAGCCGTCTTTCTTCGGCCACCTGCCAAGTGGCCCCATATCGCCGCGCTCGTTGCACTCCGCTTGTCAGATTGGCTTCCCGTGGCGCTGATTTCAGCCTGGCCAAATACTAGCGCTGCGGAGAGCTGTCTCGCAGACAATCATGTTCCAGCATAGAAATTTGTCCTGCAATGTTCCCCCCTCTTTTCCCCCATTGTGTTGCTCTGATGAATGCCTTGAGCATGGAACGACTTAAGCCAGCAAGTATTCCTCGCCGGCCACCTCTCGCTGTGCAAGAGGTATGCCGTGGACCCTTGGAACGCTGCCAAGCAAAAAGCAGAGCAGTGACCATAAAAGCGAGGAGAGAGCATGCACGAAGCACACTAGTTCTGTCTAGTGCTTTCCGTGCAGAGAGGCGGCAAAGCTGAATGCCGTGCCAGAGCTTGACTTCTCGCTGGAGCACAGGAAGGCAAGAATGAAGAGGCAGAACACAGCCTTGGTTTCAGCAGCCTCCGGGACTGCAAAAGTTCAGCAATAGCTCTGTCAAAGCAGAACTCGGCTGAGAATGCTCTCGCAGCTTGGGAAAGTTAGGCGCAGCTGTTGACCAGCTCTGCCCGTGGCCACAGGCTGCTTCTTCCACCTTCACTGTGGCAGAGCTTTTGCGGAGCAGAGAGGGCATTCTTCAAGGGCGTGTTCTCCAGGGTGCTGTGAAACAGACCCTAGCACGCTGTCTCGCTGAAACTGGCTTTCGGCAAGCAGGCGTGCCAGACCGCCTACATTCTGCACTCTGGCAGCCTAGTTGCCAGCTTTCGGCAGCTGCTGTCCTAGCAAGGAAGCTCAGGGAGTCAAAGCCAGTGCCGGGCGGCACCTTTCTGCTTTGCCCGCCTAAGCGGCGCCACGCTCCCTCGGATACTGTGTCCTTTCCCTCTGCACTGCGTCTGCCGAGGTGCTCTGTGCCTCTCGGAGCAGAAGGGCAAAGGACAATGTTTTCCACAGCAGGGTAGAAATGGCATTGCTAGCAGGAAAGCTAGATGCCTTGGAACTGTCCCCTTAGCCCTTGCCACTCACTTCAGGCTCGTACGCTGAGCAGAACAGCCTGCTGTTCTGAAGCTTCGCTGGCTGCCGTTCGTGCCCAGACGCGATTTCCTTCCCAAGGAGGCGAAGCGCCGTCTACTTCTCGCAGCGAGCACGCTGCTCCTGGCTTTCGCTTCTGCCGCAACGAGCTCGCTACGAGCACTTTTCTTCTCAACCCTCTAGACCATTGCTTTCTGCTTTTCTTGCCTCGTGAATGGAGACGGAAAGCTTCTCGGCTACAATCTCGCCTAGAACAACTGCGGCTACACATTAAGCTCGCCCGGAACGCCCTGCTGAAACTTGCCTTCTGGCACCCCATTCGCGGGGCAGCCGTCTTTCTTCGGCCACCTGCCAAGTGGCCCCATATCGCCGCGCTCGTTGCACTCCGCTTGTCAGATTGGCTTCCCGTGGCGCTGATTTCAGCCTGGCCAAATACTAGCGCTGCGGAGAGCTGTCTCGCAGACAATCCTGTTCCAGCATAGAAATTTGTCCTGCAATGTTCCCCCCTCTTTTCCCCCATTGTGTTGCTCTGATGAATGCCTTGAGCATGGAACGACTTAAGCCAGCAAGTATTCCTCGCCGGCCACCTCTCGCTGTGCAAGAGGTATGCCGTGGACCCTTGGAACGCTGCCAAGCAAAAAGCAGAGCAGTGACCATAAAAGCGAGGAGAGAGCATGCACGAAGCACACTAGTTCTGTCTAGTGCTTTCCGTGCAGAGAGGCGGCAAAGCTGAATGCCGTGCCAGAGCTTCACTTCTTGCTGGAGCACAGGAAGGCAAGAATGAAGAGGCAGAACACAGCCTTGGTTTCAGCAGCCTCCGGGACTGCAAAAGTTCAGCAATAGCTCGGTCAAAGCAGAACTCGGCCGAGAATGCTCTCGCAGCTTGGGAAAGTTAGGCGCAGCTGTTGACCAGCTCTGCCCGTGGCCACAGGCTGCTTCTTCCACCTTCACTGTGGCAGAGCTTTTGCGGAACAGAGAGGGCATTCTTCAAGGGCGTGTTCTCCAAGGTGCTGTGAAACAGACCCTAGCACGCTGTCTCGCTGAAACTGGCTTTCGGCAAGCAGGCGTGCCAGACCGCCTACATTCTGCACTCTGGCAGCCTAGTTGCCAGCTTTCGGCAGCTGCTGTCCTAGCAAGGAAGCTCAGGGAGTCAAAGCCAGTGCCGGGCGGCACCTTTCTGCTTTGCCCGCCTAAGCGGCGCCACGATCCCTCGGATACTGTGTCCTTTCCCTCTGCACTGCGTCTGCCGAGGTGCTCTGTGCCTCTCGGAGCAGAAGGGCAAAGGACAATGTTTTCCACAGCAGGGTAGAAATGGCATTGCTAGCAGGAAAGCTAGATGCCTTGGAACTGTCCCCTTAGCCCTTGCCACTCACTTCAGGCTCGTACGCTGAGCAGAACAGCCTGCTGTTCTGAAGCTTCGCTGGCTGCCGTTCGTGCCCAGACGCGATTTCCTTCCCAAGGAGGCGAAGCGCCGTCTACTTCTCGCAGCGAGCACGCTGCTCCTGGCTTTCGCTTCTGCCGCAACCATTGCGTTCTGCTTTTCTTGTCTCGTGAATGGAGACGGAAAGCTTCTCGGCTACAATCTCGCCTAGAACAACTGCGGCTACACATTAAGCTCGCCCGCAACGCCCTGCTGAAACTTGCCTTCTGGCACCACATTCGCGGGGCAGCCGTCTTTCTTCGGCCACCTGCCAAGTGGCCCCATATCGCCGCGCTCGTTGCACTCCGCTTGTCAGATTGGCTTCCCGTGGCGCTGATTTCAGCCTGGCCAAATACTAGCGCTGCGGAGAGCTGTCTCGCAGACAATCATGTTCCAGCATAGAAATTTGTCCTGCAATGTTCCCCCCTCTTTTCCCGCATTGTGCTGCTCTGATGAATGCCTTGAGCATGGAACGACTTAAGCCAGCAAGTATTCCTCGCCGGCCACCTCTCGCTGTGCAAGAGGTATGCCGTGGACCCTTTGAACGCTGCCAAGCAAAAAGCAGAGCAGTGACCATAAAAGCGAGGAGAGAGCATGCACGAAGCACACTAGTTCTGTCTAGTGCTTTCCGTGCAGAGAGGCGGCAAAGCTGAATGCCGTGCCAGAGCTTGACTTCTCGCTGGAGCACAGGAAGGCAAGAATGAAGAGGCAGAACACAGCCTTGGTTTCAGCAGCCTCCGGGACTGCAAAAGTTCAGCAATAGCTCTGTCAAAGCAGAACTCGGCTGAGAATGCTCTCGCAGCTTGGGAAAGTTAGGCGCAGCTGTTGACCAGCTCTGCCCGTGGCCACAGGCTGCTTCTTCCACCTTCACTGTGGCAGAGCTTTTGCGGAGCAGAGAGGGCATTCTTCAAGGGCGTGTTCTCCAGGGTGCTGTGAAACAGAGCCTAGCACGCTGTCTCGCTGAAACTGGCTTTCGGCAAGCAGGCGTGCCAGACCGCCTACATTCTGCACTCTGGCAGTCTAGTTGCCAGCTTTCGGCAGCTGCTGTCCTAGCAAGGAAGCTCAGGGAGTCAAAGCCAGTGCCGGGCGGCACCTTTCTGCTTTGCCCGCCTAAGCGGCGCCACGCTCCCTCGGATACTGTGTCCTTTCCCTCTGCACTGCGTCTGCCGAGGTGCTCTGTGCCTCTCGGAGCAGAAGGGCAAAGGACAATGTTTTCCACAGCAGGGTAGAAATGGCATTGCTAGCAGGAAAGCTAGATGCCTTGGAACTGTCCCCTTAGCCCTTGCCACTCACTTCAGGCTCGTACGCTGAGCAGAACAGCCTGCTGTTCTGAAGCTTCGCTGGCTGCCGTTCGTGCCCAGACGCGATTTCCTTCCCAAGGAGACGAAGCGCCGTCTACTTCTCGCAGCGAGCACGCTGCTCCTGGCTATCGCTTCTGCCGCAACGAGCTCGCTACGAGCACTTTTCTTCTCAACCCTCTAGACCATTGCGTTCTGCTTTTCTTGTCTCGTGAATGGAGACGGAAAGCTTCTCGGCTACAATCTCGCCTAGAACAACTGCGGCTACACATTAAGCTCGCCCGCAACGCCCTGCTGAAACTTGCCTTCTGGCACCACATTCGCGGGGCAGCCGTCTTTCTTCGGCCACCTGCCAAGTGGCCCCATATCGCCGCGCTCGTTGCACTCCGCTTGTCAGATTGGCTTCCCGTGGCGCTGATTTCAGCCTGGCCAAATACTAGCGCTGCGGAGAGCTGTCTCGCAGACAATCATGTTCCAGCATAGAAATTTGTCCTGCAATGTTCCCCCCTCTTTTCCCGCATTGTGCTGCTCTGATGAATGCCTTGAGCATGGAACGACTTAAGCCAGCAAGTATTCCTCGCCGGCCACCTCTCGCTGTGCAAGAGGTATGCCGTGGACCCTTTGAACGCTGCCAAGCAAAAAGCAGAGCAGTGACCATAAAAGCGAGGAGAGAGCATGCACGAAGCACACTAGTTCTGTCTAGTGCTTTCCGTGCAGAGAGGCGGCAAAGCTGAATGCCGTGCCAGAGCTTGACTTCTCGCTGGAGCACAGGAAGGCAAGAATGAAGAGGCAGAACACAGCCTTGGTTTCAGCAGCCTCCGGGACTGCAAAAGTTCAGCAATAGCTCTGTCAAAGCAGAACTCGGCTGAGAATGCTCTCGCAGCTTGGGAAAGTTAGGCGCAGCTGTTGACCAGCTCTGCCCGTGGCCACAGGCTGCTTCTTCCACCTTCACTGTGGCAGAGCTTTTGCGGAGCAGAGAGGGCATTCTTCAAGGGCGTGTTCTCCAGGGTGCTGTGAAACAGAGCCTAGCACGCTGTCTCGCTGAAACTGGCTTTCGGCAAGCAGGCGTGCCAGACCGCCTACATTCTGCACTCTGGCAGCCTAGTTGCCAGCTTTCGGCAGCTGCTGTCCTAGCAAGGAAGCTCAGGGAGTCAAAGCCAGTGCCGGGCGGCACCTTTCTGCTTTGCCCGCCTAAGCGGCGCCACGCTCCCTCGGATACTGTGTCCTTTCCCTCTGCACTGCGTCTGCCGAGGTGCTCTGTGCCTCTCGGAGCAGAAGGGCAAAGGACAATGTTTTCCACAGCAGGGTAGAAATGGCATTGCTAGCAGGAAAGCTAGATGCCTTGGAACTGTCCCCTTAGCCCTTGCCACTCACTTCAGGCTCGTACGCTGAGCAGAACAGCCTGCTGTTCTGAAGCTTCGCTGGCTGCCGTTCGTGCCCAGACGCGATTTCCTTCCCAAGGAGACGAAGCGCCGTCTACTTCTCGCAGCGAGCACGCTGCTCCTGGCTATCGCTTCTGCCGCAACGAGCTCGCTACGAGCACTTTTCTTCTCAACCCTCTAGACCATTGCGTTCTGCTTTTCTTGTCTCGTGAATGGAGACGGAAAGCTTCTCGGCTACAATCTCGCCTAGAACAACTGCGGCTACACATTAAGCTCGCCCGCAACGCCCTGCTGAAACTTGCCTTCTGGCACCACATTCGCGGGGCAGCCGTCTTTCTTCGGCCACCTGCCAAGTGGCCCCATATCGCCGCGCTCGTTGCACTCCGCTTGTCAGATTGGCTTCCCGTGGCGCTGATTTCAGCCTGGCCAAATACTAGCGCTGCGGAGAGCTGTCTCGCAGACAATCATGTTCCAGCATAGAAATTTGTCCTGCAATGTTCCCCCCTCTTTTCCCGCATTGTGCTGCTCTGATGAATGCCTTGAGCATGGAACGACTTAAGCCAGCAAGTATTCCTCGCCGGCCACCTCTCGCTGTGCAAGAGGTATGCCGTGGACCCTTTGAACGCTGCCAAGCAAAAAGCAGAGCAGTGACCATAAAAGCGAGGAGAGAGCATGCACGAAGCACACTAGTTCTGTCTAGTGCTTTCCGTGCAGAGAGGTGGCAAAGCTGAATGCCGTGCCAGAGCTTGACATCTCGCTGGAGCACAGGAAGGCAAGAATGAAGAGGCAGAACACAGCCTTGGTTTCAGCAGCCTCCGGGGCTGCAAAAGTTCAGCAATAGCTCTGTCAAAGCAGAACTCGGCTGAGAATGCTCTCGCAGCTTGGGAAAGTTAGGCGCAGCTGTTGACCAGCTCTGCCCGTGGCCACAGGCTGCTTCTTCCACCTTCACTGTGGCAGAGCTTTTGCGGAGCAGAGAGGGCATTCTTCAAGGGCGTGTTCTCCAGGGTGCTGTGAAACAGAGCCTAGCACGCTGTCTCGCTGATACTGGCTTTCGGCAAGCAGGCGTGCCAGACCGCCTACATTCTGCACTCTGGCAGCCTAGTTGCCAGCTTTCGGCAGCTGCTGTCCTAGCAAGGAAGCTCAGGGAGTCAAAGCCAGTGCCGGGCGGCACCTTTCTGCTTTGCCCGCCTAAGCGGCGCCACGCTCCCTCGGATACTGTGTCCTTTCCCTCTGCACTGCGTCTGCCGAGGTGCTCTGTGCCTCTCGGAGCAGAAGGGCAAAGGACAATGTTTTCCACAGCAGGGTAGAAATGGCATTGCTAGCAGGAAAGCTAGATGCCTTGGAACTGTCCCCTTAGCCCTTGCCACTCACTTCAGGCTCGTACGCTGAGCAGAACAGCCTGCTGTTCTGAAGCTTCGCTGGCTGCCGTTCGTGCCCAGACGCGATTTCCTTCCCAAGGAGGCGAAGCGCCGTCTACTTCTCGCAGCGAGCACGCTGCTCCTGGCTTTCGCTTCTGCCGCAACCATTGCGTTCTGCTTTTCTTGTCTCGTGAATGGAGACGGAAAGCTTCTCGGCTACAATCTCGCCTAGAACAACTGCGGCTACACATTAAGCTCGCCCGCAACGCCCTGCTGAAACTTGCCTTCTGGCACCACATTCGCGGGGCAGCCGTCTTTCTTCGGCCACCTGCCAAGTGGCCCCATATCGCCGCGCTCGTTGCACTCCGCTTGTCAGATTGGCTTCCCGTGGCGCTGATTTCAGCCTGGCCAAATACTAGCGCTGCGGAGAGCTGTCTCGCAGACAATCATGTTCCAGCATAGAAATTTGTCCTGCAATGTTCCCCCCTCTTTTCCCGCATTGTGCTGCTCTGATGAATGCCTTGAGCATGGAACGACTTAAGCCAGCAAGTATTCCTCGCCGGCCACCTCTCGCTGTGCAAGAGGTATGCCGTGGACCCTTTGAACGCTGCCAAGCAAAAAGCAGAGCAGTGACCATAAAAGCGAGGAGAGAGCATGCACGAAGCACACTAGTTCTGTCTAGTGCTTTCCGTGCAGAGAGGCGGCAAAGCTGAATGCCGTGCCAGAGCTTGACTTCTCGCTGGAGCACAGGAAGGCAAGAATGAAGAGGCAGAACACAGCCTTGGTTTCAGCAGCCTCCGGGGCTGCAAAAGTTCAGCAATAGCTCTGTCAAAGCAGAACTCGGCTGAGAATGTTCTCTCAGCTTGGGAAAGTTAGGCGCAGCTGTTGACCAGCTCTGCCCGTGGCCACAGGCTGCTTCTTCCACCTTCACTGTGGCAGAGCTTTTGCGGAGCAGAGAGGGCATTCTTCAAGGGCGTGTTCTCCAGGGTGCTGTGAAACAGACCCTAGCACGCTGTCTCGCTGATACTGGCTTTCGGCAAGCAGGCGTGCCAGACCGCCTACATTCTGCACTCTGGCAGCCTAGTTGCCAGCTTTCGGCAGCTGCTGTCCTAGCAAGGAAGCTCAGGGAGTCAAAGCCAGTGCCGGGCGGCACCTTTCTGCTTTGCCCGCCTAAGCGGCGTCACGCTCCCTCGGATACTGTGTCCTTTCCCTCTGCACTGCGTCTGCCGAGGTGCTCTGTGCCTCTCGGAGCAGAAGGGCAAAGGACAATGTTTTCCACAGCAGGGTAGAAATGGCATTGCTAGCAGGAAAGCTAGATGCCTTGGAACTGTCCCCTTAGCCCTTGCCACTCACTTCAGGCTCGTACGCTGAGCAGAACAGCCTGCTGTTCTGAAGCTTCGCTGGCTGCCGTTCGTGCCCAGACGCGATTTCCTTCCCAAGGAGGCGAAGCGCCGTCTACTTCTCGCAGCGAGCACGCTGCTCCTGGCTATCGCTTCTGCCGCAACGAGCTCGCTACGAGCACTTTTCTTCTCAACCCTCTAGACCATTGCGTTCTGCTTTTCTTGTCTCGTGAATGGAGACGGAAAGCTTCTCGGCTACAATCTCGCCTAGAACAACTGCGGCTACACATTAAGCTCGCCCGCAACGCCCTGCTGAAACTTGCCTTCTGGCACCACATTCGCGGGGCAGCCGTCTTTCTTCGGCCAACTGCCAAGTGGCCCCATATCGCCGCGCTCGTTGCACTCCGCTTGTCAGATTGGCTTCCCGTGGCGCTGATTTCAGCCTGGCCAAATACTAGCGCTGCGGAGAGCTGTCTCGCAGACAACCATGTTCCAGCATAGAAATTTGTCCTGCAATGTTCCCCCCTCTTTTCCCGCATTGTGCTGCTCTGATGAATGCCTTGAGCATGGAACGACTTAAGCCAGCAAGTATTCCTCGCCGGCCACCTCTCGCTGTGCAAGAGGTATGCCGTGGACCCTTTGAACGCTGCCAAGCAAAAAGCAGAGCAGTGACCATAAAAGCGAGGAGAGAGCATGCACGAAGCACACTAGTTCTGTCTAGTGCTTTCCGTGCAGAGAGGCAGCAAAGCTGAATGCCGTGCCAGAGCTTCACTTCTCGCTGGAGCACAGGAAGGCAAGAATGAAGAGGCAGAACACAGCCTTGGTTTCAGCAGCCTCCGGGGCTGCAAAAGTTCAGCAATAGCTCTGTCAAAGCAGAACTCGGCTGAGAATGCTCTCGCAGCTTGGGAAAGTTAGGCGCAGCTGTTGACCAGCTCTGCCCGTGGCCACAGGCTGCTTCTTCCACCTTCACTGTGGCAGAGCTTTTGCGGAACAGAGACGGCATTCTTCAAGTGCGTGTTCTCCAGGGTGCTGTGAAACAGAGCCTAGCACGCTGTCTCGCTGATACTGGCTTTCGGCAAGCAGGCGTGCCAGACCGCCTACATTCTGCACTCTGGCAGCCTAGTTGCCAGCTTTCGGCAGCTGCTGTCCTAGCAAGGAAGCTCAGGGAGTCAAAGCCAGTGCCGGGCGGCACCTTTCTGCTTTGCCCGCCTAAGCGGCGCCACGCTCCCTCGGATACTGTGTCCTTTCCCTCTGCACTGCGTCTGCCGAGGTGCTCTGTGCCTCTCGGAGCAGAAGGGCAAAGGACAATGTTTTCCACAGCAGGGTAGAAATGGCATTGCTAGCAGGAAAGCTAGATGCCTTGGAACTGTCCCCTTAGCCCTTGCCACTCACTTCAGGCTCGTACGCTGAGCAGAACAGCCTGCTTGTTCTGAAGCTTCGCTGGCTGCCGTTCGTGCCCAGACGCGATTTCCTTCCCAAGGAGGCGAAGCGCCGTCTACTTCTCGCAGCGAGCACGCTGCTCCTGGCTTTCGCTTCTGCCGCAGCCATTGCGTTCTGCTTTTCTTGTCTCGTGAATGGAGACGGAAAGCTTCTCGGCTACAATCTCGCCTAGAACAACTGCGGCTACACATTAAGCTCGCCCGGAACGCCCTGCTGAAACTTGCCTTCTGGCACCCCATTCGCGGGGCAGCCGTCTTTCTTCGGCCACCTGCCAAGTGGCCCCATATCGCCGCGCTCGTTGCACTCCGCTTGTCAGATTGGCTTCCCGTGGCGCTGATTTCAGCCTGGCCAAATACTAGCGCTGCGGAGAGCTGTCTCGCAGACAATCCTGTTCCAGCATAGAAATTTGTCCTGCAATGTTCCCCCCTCTTTTCCCCCATGGTGTTGCTCTGATGAATGCCTTGAGCATGGAACGACTTAAGCCAGCAAGTATTCCTCGCCGGCCACCTCTCGCTGTGCAAGAGGTATGCCGTGGACCCTTGGAACGCTGCCAAGCAAAAAGCAGAGCAGTGACCATAAAAGCGAGGAGAGAGCATGCACGAAGCACACTAGTTCTGTCTAGTGCTTTCCGTGCAGAGAGGCGGCAAAGCTGAATGCCGTGCCAGAGCTTCACTTCTCGCTGGAGCACAGGAAGGCAAGAATGAAGAGGCAGAACACAGCCTTGGTTTCAGCAGCCTCCGGGACTGCAAAAGTTCAGCAATAGCTCTGTCAAAGCAGAACTCGGCTGAGAATGCTCTCGCAGCTTGGGAAAGTTAGGCGCAGCTGTTGACCAGCTCTGCCCGTGGCCACAGGCTGCTTCTTCCACCTTCACTGTGGCAGAGCTTTTGCGGAACAGAGACGGCATTCTTCAAGGGCGTGTTCTCCAAGGTGCTGTGAAACAGAGCCTAGCACGCTGTCTCGCTGAAACTGGCTTTCGGCAAGCAGGCGTGCCAGACCGCCTACATTCTGCACTCTGGCAGCCTAGTTGCCAGCTTTCGGCAGCTGCTGTCCTAGCAAGGAAGCTCAGGGAGTCAAAGCCAGTGCCGGGCGGCACCTTTCTGCTTTGCCCGCCTAAGCGGCGTCACGCTCCCTCGGATACTGTGTCCTTTCCCTCTGCACTGCGTCTGCCGAGGTGCTCTGTGCCTCTCGGAGCAGAAGGGCAAAGGACAATGTTTTCCACAGCAGGGTAGAAATGGCATTGCTAGCAGGAAAGCTAGATGCCTTGGAACTGTCCCCTTAGCCCTTGCCACTCACTTCAGGCTCGTACGCTGAGCAGAACAGCCTGCTGTTCTGAAGCTTCGCTGGCTGCCGTTCGTGCCCAGACGCGATTTCCTTCCCAAGGAGGCGAAGCGCCGTCTACTTCTCGCAGCGAGCACGCTGCTCCTGGCTATCGCTTCTGCCGCAACGAGCTCGCTACGAGCACTTTTCTTCTCAACCCTCTAGACCATTGCGTTCTGCTTTTCTTGTCTCGTGAATGGAGACGGAAAGCTTCTCGGCTACAATCTCGCCTAGAACAACTGCGGCTACACATTAAGCTCGCCCGCAACGCCCTGCTGAAACTTGCCTTCTGGCACCACATTCGCGGGGCAGCCATCTTTCTTCGGCCACCTGCCAAGTGGCCCCATATCACCGCGCTCGTTGCACTCCGCTTGTCAGATTGGCTTCCCGTGGCGCTGATTTCAGCCTGGCCAAATACTAGCGCTGCGGAGAGCTGTCTCGCAGACAATCATGTTCCAGCATAGAAATTTGTCCTGCAATGTTCCCCCCTCTTTTCCCGCATTGTGCTGCTCTGATGAATGCCTTGAGCATGGAACGACTTAAGCCAGCAAGTATTCCTCGCCGGCCACCTCTCGCTGTGCAAGAGGTATGCCGTGGACCCTTTGAACGCTGCCAAGCAAAAAGCAGAGCAGTGACCATAAAAGCGAGGAGAGAGCATGCACGAAGCACACTAGTTCTGTCTAGTGCTTTCCGTGCAGAGAGGCGGCAAAGCTGAATGCCGTGCCAGAGCTTCACTTCTCGCTGGAGCACAGGAAGGCAAGAATGAAGAGGCAGAACACAGCCTTGGTTTCAGCAGCCTCCGGGACTGCAAAAGTTCAGCAATAGCTCGGTCAAAGCAGAACTCGGCTGAGAATGCTCTCGCAGCTTGGGAAAGTTAGGCGCAGCTGTTGACCAGCTCTGCCCGTGGCCACAGGCTGCTTCTTCCACCTTCACTGTGGCAGAGCTTTTGCGGAACAGAGACGGCATTCTTCAAGGGCGTGTTCTCCAGGGTGCTGTGAAACAGAGCCTAGCACGCTGTCTCGCTGATCCTGGCTTTCGGCAAGCAGGCGTGCCAGACCGCTGACATTCTGCACTCTGGCAGCCTAGTTGCCAGCTTTCGGCAGCTGCTGTCCTAGCAAGGAAGCTCAGGGAGTCAAAGCCAGTGCCGGGCGGCACCTTTCTGCTTTGCCCGCCTAAGCGGCGCCACGCTCCCTCGGATACTGTGTCCTTTCCCTCTGCACTGCGTCTGCCGAGGTGCTCTGTGCCTCTCGGAGCAGAAAGGCAAAGGACAATGTTTTCCACAGCAGGGTAGAAATGGCATTGCTAGCAGGAAAGCTAGATGCCTTGGAACTGTCCCCTTAGCCCTTGCCACTCACTTCAGGCTCGTACGCTGAGCAGAACAGCCTGCTGTTCTGAAGCTTCGCTGGCTGCCGTTCGTGCCCAGACGCGATTTCCTTCCCAAGGAGGCGAAGCGCCGTCTACTTCTCGCAGCGAGCACGCTGCTCCTGGCTTTCGCTTCTGCCGCAACGAGCTCGCTACGAGCACTTTTCTTCTCAACCCTCTAGACCATTGCGTTCTGCTTTTCTTGTCTCGTGAATGGAGACGGAAAGCTTCTCGGCTACAATCTCGCCTAGAACAACTGCGGCTACACATTAAGCTCGCCCGGAACGCCCTGCTGAAACTTGCCTTCTGGCACCCCATTCGCGGGGCAGCCGTCTTTCTTCGGCCACCTGCCAAGTGGCCCCATATCGCCGCGCTCGTTGCACTCCGCTTGTCAGATTGGCTTCCCGTGGCGCTGATTTCAGCCTGGCCAAATACTAGCGCTGCGGAGAGCTGTCTCGCAGACAATCCTGTTCCAGCATAGAAATTTGTCCTGCAATGTTCCCCCCTCTTTTCCCGCATTGTGCTGCTCTGATGAATGCCTTGAGCATGGAACGACTTAAGCCAGCAAGTATTCCTCGCCGGCCACCTCTCGCTGTGCAAGAGGTATGCCGTGGACCCTTTGAACGCTGCCAAGCAAAAAGCAGAGCAGTGACAATAAAAGCGAGGAGAGAGCATGCACGAAGCACACTAGTTCTGTCTAGTGCTTTCCGTGCAGAGAGGCAGCAAAGCTGAATGCCGTGCCAGAGCTTCACTTCTCGCTGGAGCACAGGAAGGCAAGAATGAAGAGGCAGAACACAGCCTTGGTTTCAGCAGCCTCCGGGACTGCAAAAGTTCAGCAATAGCTCTGTCAAAGCAGAACTCGGCTGAGAATGCTCTCGCAGCTTGGGAAAGTTAGGCGCAGCTGTTGACCAGCTCTGCCCGTGGCCACAGGCTGCTTCTTCCACCTTCACTGTGGCAGAGCTTTTGCGGAACAGAGACGGCATTCTTCAAGGGCGTGTTCTCCAGGGTGCTGTGAAACAGAGCCTAGCACGCTGTCTCGCTGAAACTGGCTTTCGGCAAGCAGGCGTGCCAGACCGCCTACATTCTGCACTCTGGCAGCCTAGTTGCCAGCTTTCGGCAGCTGCTGTCCTAGCAAGGAAGCTCAGGGAGTCAAAGCCAGTGCCGGGCGGCACCTTTCTGCTTTGCCCGCCTAAGCGGCGCCACGCTCCCTCGGATACTGTGTCCTTTCCCTCTGCACTGCGTCTGCCGAGGTGCTCTGTGCCTCTCGGAGCAGAAGGGCAAAGGACAATGTTTTCCACAGCAGGGTAGAAATGGCATTGCTAGCAGGAAAGCTAGATGCCTTGGAACTGTCCCCTTAGCCCTTGCCACTCACTTCAGGCTCGTACGCTGAGCAGAACAGCCTGCTTGTTCTGAAGCTTCGCTGGCTGCCGTTCGTGCCCAGACGCGATTTCCTTCCCAAGGAGGCGAAGCGCCGTCTACTTCTCGCAGCGAGCACGCTGCTCCTGGCTATCGCTTCTGCCGCAACGAGCTCGCTACGAGCACTTTTCTTCTCAACCCTCTAGACCATTGCGTTCTGCTTTTCTTGTCTCGTGAATGGAGACGGAAAGCTTCTCGGCTACAATCTCGCCTAGAACAACTGCGGCTACACATTAAGCTCGCCCGCAACGCCCTGCTGAAACTTGCCTTCTGGCACCACATTCGCGGGGCAGCCGTCTTTCTTCGGCCACCTGCCAAGTGGCCCCATATCGCCGCGCTCGTTGCACTCCGCTTGTCAGATTGGCTTCCCGTGGCGCTGATTTCAGCCTGGCCAAATACTAGCGCTGCGGAGAGCTGTCTCGCAGACAATCCTGTTCCAGCATAGAAATTTGTCCTGCAATGTTCCCCCCTCTTTTCCCCCATTGTGTTGCTCTGATGAATGCCTTGAGCATGGAACGACTTAAGCCAGCAAGTATTCCTCGCCGGCCACCTCTCGCTGTGCAAGAGGTATGCCGTGGACCCTTTGAACGCTGCCAAGCAAAAAGCAGAGCAGTGACCATAAAAGCGAGGAGAGAGCATGCACGAAGCACACTAGTTCTGTCTAGTGCTTTCCGTGCAGAGAGGCGGCAAAGCTGAATGCCGTGCCAGAGCTTCACTTCTCGCTGGAGCACAGGAAGGCAAGAATGAAGGGGCAGAACACAGCCTTGGTTTCAGCAGCCTCCGGGGCTGCAAAAGTTCAGCAATAGCTCTGTCAAAGCAGAACTCGGCTGAGAATGCTCTCGCAGCTTGGGAAAGTTAGGCGCAGCTGTTGACCAGCTCTGCCCGTGGCCACAGGCTGCTTCTTCCACCTTCACTGTGGCAGAGCTTTTGCGGAGCAGAGAGGGCATTCTTCAAGGGCGTGTTCTCCAAGGTGCTGTGAAACAGAGCCTAGCACGCTGTCTCGCTGAAACTGGCTTTCGGCAAGCAGGCGTGCCAGACCGCCTACATTCTGCACTCTGGCAGCCTAGTTGCCAGCTTTCGGCAGCTGCTGTCCTAGCAAGGAAGCTCAGGGAGTCAAAGCCAGTGCCGGGCGGCACCTTTCTGCTTTGCCCGCCTAAGCGGCGTCACGCTCCCTCGGATACTGTGTCCTTTCCCTCTGCACTGCGTCTGCCGAGGTGCTCTGTGCCTCTCGGAGCAGAAGGGCAAAGGACAATGTTTTCCACAGCAGGGTAGAAATGGCATTGCTAGCAGGAAAGCTAGATGCCTTGGAACTGTCCCCTTAGCCCTTGCCACTCACTTCAGGCTCGTACGCTGAGCAGAACAGCCTGCTGTTCTGAAGCTTCGCTGGCTGGCGTTCGTGCCCAGACGCGATTTCCTTCCCAAGGAGGCGAAGCGCCGTCTACTTCTCGCAGCGAGCACGCTGCTCCTGGCTATCGCTTCTGCCGCAACGAGCTCGCTACGAGCACTTTTCTTCTCAACCCTCTAGACCATTGCGTTCTGCTTTTCTTGTCTCGTGAATGGAGACGGAAAGCTTCTCGGCTACAATCTCGCCTAGAACAACTGCGGCTACACATTAAGCTCGCCCGCAACGCCCTGCTGAAACTTGCCTTCTGGCACCACATTCGCGGGGCAGCCGTCTTTCTTCGGCCACCTGCCAAGTGGCCCCATATCGCCGCGCTCGTTGCACTCCGCTTGTCAGATTGGCTTCCCGTGGCGCTGATTTCAGCCTGGCCAAATACTAGCGCTGCGGAGAGCTGTCTCGCAGACAATCATGTTCCAGCATAGAAATTTGTCCTGCAATGTTCCCCCCTCTTTTCCCGCATTGTGCTGCTCTGATGAATGCCTTGAGCATGGAACGACTTAAGCCAGCAAGTATTCCTCGCCGGCCACCTCTCGCTGTGCAAGAGGTATGCCGTGGACCCTTTGAACGCTGCCAAGCAAAAAGCAGAGCAGTGACCATAAAAGCGAGGAGAGAGCATGCACGAAGCACACTAGTTCTGTCTAGTGCTTTCCGTGCAGAGAGGCGGCAAAGCTGAATGCCGTGCCAGAGCTTGACTTCTCGCTGGAGCACAGGAAGGCAAGAATGAAGAGGCAGAACACAGCCTTGGTTTCAGCAGCCTCCGGGACTGCAAAAGTTCAGCAATAGCTCTGTCAAAGCAGAACTCGGCTGAGAATGCTCTCGCAGCTTGGGAAAGTTAGGCGCAGCTGTTGACCAGCTCTGCCCGTGGCCACAGGCTGCTTCTTCCACCTTCACTGTGGCAGAGCTTTTGCGGAACAGAGACGGCATTCTTCAAGGGCGTGTTCTCCAGGGTGCTGTGAAACAGAGCCTAGCACGCTGTCTCGCTGATCCTGGCTTTCGGCAAGCAGGCGTGCCAGACCGCTGACATTCTGCACTCTGGCAGCCTAGTTGCCAGCTTTCGGCAGCTGCTGTCCTAGCAAGGAAGCTCAGGGAGTCAAAGCCAGTGCCGGGCGGCACCTTTCTGCTTTGCCCGCCTAAGCGGCGCCACGCTCCCTCGGATACTGTGTCCTTTCCCTCTGCACTGCGTCTGCCGAGGTGCTCTGTGCCTCTCGGAGCAGAAAGGCAAAGGACAATGTTTTCCACAGCAGGGTAGAAATGGCATTGCTAGCAGGAAAGCTAGATGCCTTGGAACTGTCCCCTTAGCCCTTGCCACTCACTTCAGGCTCGTACGCTGAGCAGAACAGCCTGCTGTTCTGAAGCTTCGCTGGCTGCCGTTCGTGCCCAGACGCGATTTCCTTCCCAAGGAGGCGAAGCGCCGTCTACTTCTCGCAGCGAGCACGCTGCTCCTGGCTTTCGCTTCTGCCGCAACCATTGCGTTCTGCTTTTCTTGTCTCGTGAATGGAGACGGAAAGCTTCTCGGCTACAATCTCGCCTAGAACAACTGCGGCTACACATTAAGCTCGCCCGCAACGCCCTGCTGAAACTTGCCTTCTGGCACCACATTCGCGGGGCAGCCGTCTTTCTTCGGCCACCTGCCAAGTGGCCCCATATCGCCGCGCTCGTTGCACTCCGCTTGTCAGATTGGCTTCCCGTGGCGCTGATTTCAGCCTGGCCAAATACTAGCGCTGCGGAGAGCTGTCTCGCAGACAATCATGTTCCAGCATAGAAATTTGTCCTGCAATGTTCCCCCCTCTTTTCCCGCATTGTGCTGCTCTGATGAATGCCTTGAGCATGGAACGACTTAAGCCAGCAAGTATTCCTCGCCGGCCACCTCTCGCTGTGCAAGAGGTATGCCGTGGACCCTTTGAACGCTGCCAAGCAAAAAGCAGAGCAGTGACCATAAAAGCGAGGAGAGAGCATGCACGAAGCACACTAGTTCTGTCTAGTGCTTTCCGTGCAGAGAGGCGGCAAAGCTGAATGCCGTGCCAGAGCTTGACTTCTCGCTGGAGCACAGGAAGGCAAGAATGAAGAGGCAGAACACAGCCTTGGTTTCAGCAGCCTCCGGGACTGCAAAAGTTCAGCAATAGCTCTGTCAAAGCAGAACTCGGCTGAGAATGCTCTCGCAGCTTGGGAAAGTTAGGCGCAGCTGTTGACCAGCTCTGCCCGTGGCCACAGGCTGCTTCTTCCACCTTCACTGTGGCAGAGCTTTTGCGGAGCAGAGAGGGCATTCTTCAAGGGCGTGTTCTCCAGGGTGCTGTGAAACAGAGCCTAGCACGCTGTCTCGCTGAAACTGGCTTTCGGCAAGCAGGCGTGCCAGACCGCCGACATTCTGCACTCTGGCAGCCTAGTTGCCAGCTTTCGGCAGCTGCTGTCCTAGCAAGGAAGCTCAGGGAGTCAAAGCCAGTGCCGGGCGGCACCTTTCTGCTTTGCCCGCCTAAGCGGCGCCACGCTCCCTCGGATACTGTGTCCTTTCCCTCTGCACTGCGTCTGCCGAGGTGCTCTGTGCCTCTCGGAGCAGAAGGGCAAAGGACAATGTTTTCCACAGCAGGGTAGAAATGGCATTGCTAGCAGGAAAGCTAGATGCCTTGGAACTGTCCCCTTAGCCCTTGCCACTCACTTCAGGCTCGTACGCTGAGCAGAACAGCCTGCTGTTCTGAAGCTTCGCTGGCTGCCGTTCGTGCCCAGACGCGATTTCCTTCCCAAGGAGGCGAAGCGCCGTCTACTTCTCGCAGCGAGCACGCTGCTCCTGGCTATCGCTTCTGCCGCAACGAGCTCGCTACGAGCACTTTTCTTCTCAACCCTCTAGACCATTGCGTTCTGCTTTTCTTGTCTCGTGAATGGAGACGGAAAGCTTCTCGGCTACAATCTCGCCTAGAACAACTGCGGCTACACATTAAGCTCGCCCGCAACGCCCTGCTGAAACTTGCCTTCTGGCACCACATTCGCGGGGCAGCCGTCTTTCTTCGGCCACCTGCCAAGTGGCCCCATATCGCCGCGCTCGTTGCACTCCGCTTGTCAGATTGGCTTCCCGTGGCGCTGATTTCAGCCTGGCCAAATACTAGCGCTGCGGAGAGCTGTCTCGCAGACAATCATGTTCCAGCATAGAAATTTGTCCTGCAATGTTCCCCCCTCTTTTCCCGCATTGTGCTGCTCTGATGAATGCCTTGAGCATGGAACGACTTAAGCCAGCAAGTATTCCTCGCCGGCCACCTCTCGCTGTGCAAGAGGTATGCCGTGGACCCTTTGAACGCTGCCAAGCAAAAAGCAGAGCAGTGACCATAAAAGCGAGGAGAGAGCATGCACGAAGCACACTAGTTCTGTCTAGTGCTTTCCGTGCAGAGAGGCGGCAAAGCTGAATGCCGTGCCAGAGCTTGACTTCTCGCTGGAGCACAGGAAGGCAAGAATGAAGAGGCAGAACACAGCCTTGGTTTCAGCAGCCTCCGGGACTGCAAAAGTTCAGCAATAGCTCTGTCAAAGCAGAACTCGGCTGAGAATGCTCTCGCAGCTTGGGAAAGTTAGGCGCAGCTGTTGACCAGCTCTGCCCGTGGCCACAGGCTGCTTCTTCCACCTTCACTGTGGCAGAGCTTTTGCGGAGCAGAGAGGGCATTCTTCAAGGGCGTGTTCTCCAGGGTGCTGTGAAACAGAGCCTAGCACGCTGTCTCGCTGAAACTGGCTTTCGGCAAGCAGGCGTGCCAGACCGCCTACATTCTGCACTCTGGCAGCCTAGTTGCCAGCTTTCGGCAGCTGCTGTCCTAGCAAGGAAGCTCAGGGAGTCAAAGCCAGTGCCGGGCGGCACCTTTCTGCTTTGCCCGCCTAAGCGGCGTCACGCTCCCTCGGATACTGTGTCCTTTCCCTCTGCACTGCGTCTGCCGAGGTGCTCTGTGCCTCTCGGAGCAGAAGGGCAAAGGACAATGTTTTCCACAGCAGGGTAGAAATGGCATTGCTAGCAGGAAAGCTAGATGCCTTGGAACTGTCCCCTTAGCCCTTGCCACTCACTTCAGGCTCGTACGCTGAGCAGAACAGCCTGCTGTTCTGAAGCTTCGCTGGCTGCCGTTCGTGCCCAGACGCGATTTCCTTCCCAAGGAGGCGAAGCGCCGTCTACTTCTCGCAGCGAGCACGCTGCTCCTGGCTATCGCTTCTGCCGCAACGAGCTCGCTACGAGCACTTTTCTTCTCAACCCTCTAGACCATTGCGTTCTGCTTTTCTTGTCTCGTGAATGGAGACGGAAAGCTTCTCGGCTACAATCTCGCCTAGAACAACTGCGGCTACACATTAAGCTCGCCCGCAACGCCCTGCTGAAACTTGCCTTCTGGCACCCCATTCGCGGGGCAGCCGTCTTTCTTCGGCCACCTGCCAAGTGGCCCCATATCGCCGCGCTCGTTGCACTCCGCTTGTCAGATTGGCTTCCCGTGGCGCTGATTTCAGCCTGGCCAAATACTAGCGCTGCGGAGAGCTGTCTCGCAGACAATCATGTTCCAGCATAGAAATTTGTCCTGCAATGTTCCCCCCTCTTTTCCCGCATTGTGCTGCTCTGATGAATGCCTTGAGCATGGAACGACTTAAGCCAGCAAGTATTCCTCGCCGGCCACCTCTCGCTGTGCAAGAGGTATGCCGTGGACCCTTTGAACGCTGCCAAGCAAAAAGCAGAGCAGTGACCATAAAAGCGAGGAGAGAGCATGCACGAAGCACACTAGTTCTGTCTAGTGCTTTCCGTGCAGAGAGGCGGCAAAGCTGAATGCCGTGCCAGAGCTTCACTTCTCGCTGGAGCACAGGAAGGCAAGAATGAAGAGGCAGAACACAGCCTTGGTTTCAGCAGCCTCCGGGACTGCAAAAGTTCAGCAATAGCTCGGTCAAAGCAGAACTCGGCTGAGAATGCTCTCGCAGCTTGGGAAAGTTAGGCGCAGCTGTTGACCAGCTCTGCCCGTGGCCACAGGCTGCTTCTTCCACCTTCACTGTGGCAGAGCTTTTGCGGAACAGAGACGGCATTCTTCAAGGGCGTGTTCTCCAGGGTGCTGTGAAACAGAGCCTAGCACGCTGTCTCGCTGATCCTGGCTTTCGGCAAGCAGGCGTGCCAGACCGCTGACATTCTGCACTCTGGCAGCCTAGTTGCCAGCTTTCGGCAGCTGCTGTCCTAGCAAGGAAGCTCAGGGAGTCAAAGCCAGTGCCGGGCGGCACCTTTCTGCTTTGCCCGCCTAAGCGGCGCCACGCTCCCTCGGATACTGTGTCCTTTCCCTCTGCACTGCGTCTGCCGAGGTGCTCTGTGCCTCTCGGAGCAGAAAGGCAAAGGACAATGTTTTCCACAGCAGGGTAGAAATGGCATTGCTAGCAGGAAAGCTAGATGCCTTGGAACTGTCCCCTTAGCCCTTGCCACTCACTTCAGGCTCGTACGCTGAGCAGAACAGCCTGCTGTTCTGAAGCTTCGCTGGCTGCCGTTCGTGCCCAGACGCGATTTCCTTCCCAAGGAGGCGAAGCGCCGTCTACTTCTCGCAGCGAGCACGCTGCTCCTGGCTTTCGCTTCTGCCGCAACCATTGCGTTCTGCTTTTCTTGTCTCGTGAATGGAGACGGAAAGCTTCTCGGCTACAATCTCGCCTAGAACAACTGCGGCTACACATTAAGCTCGCCCGCAACGCCCTGCTGAAACTTGCCTTCTGGCACCACATTCGCGGGGCAGCCGTCTTTCTTCGGCCACCTGCCAAGTGGCCCCATATCGCCGCGCTCGTTGCACTCCGCTTGTCAGATTGGCTTCCCGTGGCGCTGATTTCAGCCTGGCCAAATACTAGCGCTGCGGAGAGCTGTCTCGCAGACAATCATGTTCCAGCATAGAAATTTGTCCTGCAATGTTCCCCCCTCTTTTCCCGCATTGTGCTGCTCTGATGAATGCCTTGAGCATGGAACGACTTAAGCCAGCAAGTATTCCTCGCCGGCCACCTCTCGCTGTGCAAGAGGTATGCCGTGGACCCTTTGAACGCTGCCAAGCAAAAAGCAGAGCAGTGACCATAAAAGCGAGGAGAGAGCATGCACGAAGCACACTAGTTCTGTCTAGTGCTTTCCGTGCAGAGAGGCGGCAAAGCTGAATGCCGTGCCAGAGCTTGACTTCTCGCTGGAGCACAGGAAGGCAAGAATGAAGAGGCAGAACACAGCCTTGGTTTCAGCAGCCTCCGGGACTGCAAAAGTTCAGCAATAGCTCTGTCAAAGCAGAACTCGGCTGAGAATGCTCTCGCAGCTTGGGAAAGTTAGGCGCAGCTGTTGACCAGCTCTGCCCGTGGCCACAGGCTGCTTCTTCCACCTTCACTGTGGCAGAGCTTTTGCGGAGCAGAGAGGGCATTCTTCAAGGGCGTGTTCTCCAGGGTGCTGTGAAACAGAGCCTAGCACGCTGTCTCGCTGAAACTGGCTTTCGGCAAGCAGGCGTGCCAGACCGCCGACATTCTGCACTCTGGCAGCCTAGTTGCCAGCTTTCGGCAGCTGCTGTCCTAGCAAGGAAGCTCAGGGAGTCAAAGCCAGTGCCGGGCGGCACCTTTCTGCTTTGCCCGCCTAAGCGGCGCCACGCTCCCTCGGATACTGTGTCCTTTCCCTCTGCACTGCGTCTGCCGAGGTGCTCTGTGCCTCTCGGAGCAGAAGGGCAAAGGACAATGTTTTCCACAGCAGGGTAGAAATGGCATTGCTAGCAGGAAAGCTAGATGCCTTGGAACTGTCCCCTTAGCCCTTGCCACTCACTTCAGGCTCGTACGCTGAGCAGAACAGCCTGCTGTTCTGAAGCTTCGCTGGCTGCCGTTCGTGCCCAGACGCGATTTCCTTCCCAAGGAGGCGAAGCGCCGTCTACTTCTCGCAGCGAGCACGCTGCTCCTGGCTATCGCTTCTGCCGCAACGAGCTCGCTACGAGCACTTTTCTTCTCAACCCTCTAGACCATTGCGTTCTGCTTTTCTTGTCTCGTGAATGGAGACGGAAAGCTTCTCGGCTACAATCTCGCCTAGAACAACTGCGGCTACACATTAAGCTCGCCCGCAACGCCCTGCTGAAACTTGCCTTCTGGCACCACATTCGCGGGGCAGCCGTCTTTCTTCGGCCACCTGCCAAGTGGCCCCATATCGCCGCGCTCGTTGCACTCCGCTTGTCAGATTGGCTTCCCGTGGCGCTGATTTCAGCCTGGCCAAATACTAGCGCTGCGGAGAGCTGTCTCGCAGACAATCATGTTCCAGCATAGAAATTTGTCCTGCAATGTTCCCCCCTCTTTTCCCGCATTGTGCTGCTCTGATGAATGCCTTGAGCATGGAACGACTTAAGCCAGCAAGTATTCCTCGCCGGCCACCTCTCGCTGTGCAAGAGGTATGCCGTGGACCCTTTGAACGCTGCCAAGCAAAAAGCAGAGCAGTGACCATAAAAGCGAGGAGAGAGCATGCACGAAGCACACTAGTTCTGTCTAGTGCTTTCCGTGCAGAGAGGCGGCAAAGCTGAATGCCGTGCCAGAGCTTGACTTCTCGCTGGAGCACAGGAAGGCAAGAATGAAGAGGCAGAACACAGCCTTGGTTTCAGCAGCCTCCGGGACTGCAAAAGTTCAGCAATAGCTCTGTCAAAGCAGAACTCGGCTGAGAATGCTCTCGCAGCTTGGGAAAGTTAGGCGCAGCTGTTGACCAGCTCTGCCCGTGGCCACAGGCTGCTTCTTCCACCTTCACTGTGGCAGAGCTTTTGCGGAGCAGAGAGGGCATTCTTCAAGGGCGTGTTCTCCAGGGTGCTGTGAAACAGAGCCTAGCACGCTGTCTCGCTGAAACTGGCTTTCGGCAAGCAGGCGTGCCAGACCGCCTACATTCTGCACTCTGGCAGCCTAGTTGCCAGCTTTCGGCAGCTGCTGTCCTAGCAAGGAAGCTCAGGGAGTCAAAGCCAGTGCCGGGCGGCACCTTTCTGCTTTGCCCGCCTAAGCGGCGTCACGCTCCCTCGGATACTGTGTCCTTTCCCTCTGCACTGCGTCTGCCGAGGTGCTCTGTGCCTCTCGGAGCAGAAGGGCAAAGGACAATGTTTTCCACAGCAGGGTAGAAATGGCATTGCTAGCAGGAAAGCTAGATGCCTTGGAACTGTCCCCTTAGCCCTTGCCACTCACTTCAGGCTCGTACGCTGAGCAGAACAGCCTGCTGTTCTGAAGCTTCGCTGGCTGCCGTTCGTGCCCAGACGCGATTTCCTTCCCAAGGAGGCGAAGCGCCGTCTACTTCTCGCAGCGAGCACGCTGCTCCTGGCTATCGCTTCTGCCGCAACGAGCTCGCTACGAGCACTTTTCTTCTCAACCCTCTAGACCATTGCGTTCTGCTTTTCTTGTCTCGTGAATGGAGACGGAAAGCTTCTCGGCTACAATCTCGCCTAGAACAACTGCGGCTACACATTAAGCTCGCCCGCAACGCCCTGCTGAAACTTGCCTTCTGGCACCCCATTCGCGGGGCAGCCGTCTTTCTTCGGCCACCTGCCAAGTGGCCCCATATCGCCGCGCTCGTTGCACTCCGCTTGTCAGATTGGCTTCCCGTGGCGCTGATTTCAGCCTGGCCAAATACTAGCGCTGCGGAGAGCTGTCTCGCAGACAATCATGTTCCAGCATAGAAATTTGTCCTGCAATGTTCCCCCCTCTTTTCCCGCATTGTGCTGCTCTGATGAATGCCTTGAGCATGGAACGACTTAAGCCAGCAAGTATTCCTCGCCGGCCACCTCTCGCTGTGCAAGAGGTATGCCGTGGACCCTTTGAACGCTGCCAAGCAAAAAGCAGAGCAGTGACCATAAAAGCGAGGAGAGAGCATGCACGAAGCACACTAGTTCTGTCTAGTGCTTTCCGTGCAGAGAGGCGGCAAAGCTGAATGCCGTGCCAGAGCTTGACTTCTCGCTGGAGCACAGGAAGGCAAGAATGAAGAGGCAGAACACAGCCTTGGTTTCAGCAGCCTCCGGGACTGCAAAAGTTCAGCAATAGCTCTGTCAAAGCAGAACTCGGCTGAGAATGCTCTCGCAGCTTGGGAAAGTTAGGCGCAGCTGTTGACCAGCTCTGCCCGTGGCCACAGGCTGCTTCTTCCACCTTCACTGTGGCAGAGCTTTTGCGGAGCAGAGAGGGCATTCTTCAAGGGCGTGTTCTCCAGGGTGCTGTGAAACAGAGCCTAGCACGCTGTCTCGCTGAAACTGGCTTTCGGCAAGCAGGCGTGCCAGACCGCCGACATTCTGCACTCTGGCAGCCTAGTTGCCAGCTTTCGGCAGCTGCTGTCCTAGCAAGGAAGCTCAGGGAGTCAAAGCCAGTGCCGGGCGGCACCTTTCTGCTTTGCCCGCCTAAGCGGCGCCACGCTCCCTCGGATACTGTGTCCTTTCCCTCTGCACTGCGTCTGCCGAGGTGCTCTGTGCCTCTCGGAGCAGAAGGGCAAAGGACAATGTTTTCCACAGCAGGGTAGAAATGGCATTGCTAGCAGGAAAGCTAGATGCCTTGGAACTGTCCCCTTAGCCCTTGCCACTCACTTCAGGCTCGTACGCTGAGCAGAACAGCCTGCTGTTCTGAAGCTTCGCTGGCTGCCGTTCGTGCCCAGACGCGATTTCCTTCCCAAGGAGGCGAAGCGCCGTCTACTTCTCGCAGCGAGCACGCTGCTCCTGGCTATCGCTTCTGCCGCAACGAGCTCGCTACGAGCACTTTTCTTCTCAACCCTCTAGACCATTGCGTTCTGCTTTTCTTGTCTCGTGAATGGAGACGGAAAGCTTCTCGGCTACAATCTCGCCTAGAACAACTGCGGCTACACATTAAGCTCGCCCGCAACGCCCTGCTGAAACTTGCCTTCTGGCACCACATTCGCGGGGCAGCCGTCTTTCTTCGGCCACCTGCCAAGTGGCCCCATATCGCCGCGCTCGTTGCACTCCGCTTGTCAGATTGGCTTCCCGTGGCGCTGATTTCAGCCTGGCCAAATACTAGCGCTGCGGAGAGCTGTCTCGCAGACAATCATGTTCCAGCATAGAAATTTGTCCTGCAATGTTCCCCCCTCTTTTCCCGCATTGTGCTGCTCTGATGAATGCCTTGAGCATGGAACGACTTAAGCCAGCAAGTATTCCTCGCCGGCCACCTCTCGCTGTGCAAGAGGTATGCCGTGGACCCTTTGAACGCTGCCAAGCAAAAAGCAGAGCAGTGACCATAAAAGCGAGGAGAGAGCATGCACGAAGCACACTAGTTCTGTCTAGTGCTTTCCGTGCAGAGAGGCGGCAAAGCTGAATGCCGTGCCAGAGCTTGACTTCTCGCTGGAGCACAGGAAGGCAAGAATGAAGAGGCAGAACACAGCCTTGGTTTCAGCAGCCTCCGGGACTGCAAAAGTTCAGCAATAGCTCTGTCAAAGCAGAACTCGGCTGAGAATGCTCTCGCAGCTTGGGAAAGTTAGGCGCAGCTGTTGACCAGCTCTGCCCGTGGCCACAGGCTGCTTCTTCCACCTTCACTGTGGCAGAGCTTTTGCGGAGCAGAGAGGGCATTCTTCAAGGGCGTGTTCTCCAGGGTGCTGTGAAACAGAGCCTAGCACGCTGTCTCGCTGAAACTGGCTTTCGGCAAGCAGGCGTGCCAGACCGCCTACATTCTGCACTCTGGCAGCCTAGTTGCCAGCTTTCGGCAGCTGCTGTCCTAGCAAGGAAGCTCAGGGAGTCAAAGCCAGTGCCGGGCGGCACCTTTCTGCTTTGCCCGCCTAAGCGGCGCCACGCTCCCTCGGATACTGTGTCCTTTCCCTCTGCACTGCGTCTGCCGAGGTGCTCTGTGCCTCTCGGAGCAGAAGGGCAAAGGACAATGTTTTCCACAGCAGGGTAGAAATGGCATTGCTAGCAGGAAAGCTAGATGCCTTGGAACTGTCCCCTTAGCCCTTGCCACTCACTTCAGGCTCGTACGCTGAGCAGAACAGCCTGCTGTTCTGAAGCTTCGCTGGCTGCCGTTCGTGCCCAGACGCGATTTCCTTCCCAAGGAGGCGAAGCGCCGTCTACTTCTCGCAGCGAGCACGCTGCTCCTGGCTATCGCTTCTGCCGCAACGAGCTCGCTACGAGCACTTTTCTTCTCAACCCTCTAGACCATTGCGTTCTGCTTTTCTTGTCTCGTGAATGGAGACGGAAAGCTTCTCGGCTACAATCTCGCCTAGAACAACTGCGGCTACACATTAAGCTCGCCCGGAACGCCCTGCTGAAACTTGCCTTCTGGCACCACATTCGCGGGGCAGCCGTCTTTCTTCGGCCACCTGCCAAGTGGCCCCATATCGCCGCGCTCGTTGCACTCCGCTTGTCAGATTGGCTTCCCGTGGCGCTGATTTCAGCCTGGCCAAATACTAGCGCTGCGGAGAGCTGTCTCGCAGACAATCATGTTCCAGCATAGAAATTTGTCCTGCAATGTTCCCCCCTCTTTTCCCGCATTGTGCTGCTCTGATGAATGCCTTGAGCATGGAACGACTTAAGCCAGCAAGTATTCCTCGCCGGCCACCTCTCGCTGTGCAAGAGGTATGCCGTGGACCCTTTGAACGCTGCCAAGCAAAAAGCAGAGCAGTGACCATAAAAGCGAGGAGAGAGCATGCACGAAGCACACTAGTTCTGTCTAGTGCTTTCCGTGCAGAGAGGTGGCAAAGCTGAATGCCGTGCCAGAGCTTGACATCTCGCTGGAGCACAGGAAGGCAAGAATGAAGAGGCAGAACACAGCCTTGGTTTCAGCAGCCTCCGGGGCTGCAAAAGTTCAGCAATAGCTCTGTCAAAGCAGAACTCGGCTGAGAATGCTCTCGCAGCTTGGGAAAGTTAGGCGCAGCTGTTGACCAGCTCTGCCCGTGGCCACAGGCTGCTTCTTCCACCTTCACTGTGGCAGAGCTTTTGCGGAGCAGAGAGGGCATTCTTCAAGGGCGTGTTCTCCAGGGTGCTGTGAAACAGAGCCTAGCACGCTGTCTCGCTGATACTGGCTTTCGGCAAGCAGGCGTGCCAGACCGCCTACATTCTGCACTCTGGCAGCCTAGTTGCCAGCTTTCGGCAGCTGCTGTCCTAGCAAGGAAGCTCAGGGAGTCAAAGCCAGTGCCGGGCGGCACCTTTCTGCTTTGCCCGCCTAAGCGGCGCCACGCTCCCTCGGATACTGTGTCCTTTCCCTCTGCACTGCGTCTGCCGAGGTGCTCTGTGCCTCTCGGAGCAGAAGGGCAAAGGACAATGTTTTCCACAGCAGGGTAGAAATGGCATTGCTAGCAGGAAAGCTAGATGCCTTGGAACTGTCCCCTTAGCCCTTGCCACTCACTTCAGGCTCGTACGCTGAGCAGAACAGCCTGCTGTTCTGAAGCTTCGCTGGCTGCCGTTCGTGCCCAGACGCGATTTCCTTCCCAAGGAGGCGAAGCGCCGTCTACTTCTCGCAGCGAGCACGCTGCTCCTGGCTTTCGCTTCTGCCGCAACCATTGCGTTCTGCTTTTCTTGTCTCGTGAATGGAGACGGAAAGCTTCTCGGCTACAATCTCGCCTAGAACAACTGCGGCTACACATTAAGCTCGCCCGCAACGCCCTGCTGAAACTTGCCTTCTGGCACCCCATTCGCGGGGCAGCCGTCTTTCTTCGGCCACCTGCCAAGTGGCCCCATATCGCCGCGCTCGTTGCACTCCGCTTGTCAGATTGGCTTCCCGTGGCGCTGATTTCAGCCTGGCCAAATACTAGCGCTGCGGAGAGCTGTCTCGCAGACAATCCTGTTCCAGCATAGAAATTTGTCCTGCAATGTTCCCCCCTCTTTTCCCCCATTGTGTTGCTCTGATGAATGCCTTGAGCATGGAACGACTTAAGCCAGCAAGTATTCCTCGCCGGCCACCTCTCGCTGTGCAAGAGGTATGCCGTGGACCCTTTGAACGCTGCCAAGCAAAAAGCAGAGCAGTGACCATAAAAGCGAGGAGAGAGCATGCACGAAGCACACTAGTTCTGTCTAGTGCTTTCCGTGCAGAGAGGCGGCAAAGCTGAATGCCGTGCCAGAGCTTCACTTCTCGCTGGAGCACAGGAAGGCAAGAATGAAGGGGCAGAACACAGCCTTGGTTTCAGCAGCCTCCGGGGCTGCAAAAGTTCAGCAATAGCTCTGTCAAAGCAGAACTCGGCTGAGAATGCTCTCGCAGCTTGGGAAAGTTAGGCGCAGCTGTTGACCAGCTCTGCCCGTGGCCACAGGCTGCTTCTTCCACCTTCACTGTGGCAGAGCTTTTGCGGAGCAGAGAGGGCATTCTTCAAGGGCGTGTTCTCCAAGGTGCTGTGAAACAGAGCCTAGCACGCTGTCTCGCTGAAACTGGCTTTCGGCAAGCAGGCGTGCCAGACCGCCTACATTCTGCACTCTGGCAGCCTAGTTGCCAGCTTTCGGCAGCTGCTGTCCTAGCAAGGAAGCTCAGGGAGTCAAAGCCAGTGCCGGGCGGCACCTTTCTGCTTTGCCCGCCTAAGCGGCGTCACGCTCCCTCGGATACTGTGTCCTTTCCCTCTGCACTGCGTCTGCCGAGGTGCTCTGTGCCTCTCGGAGCAGAAGGGCAAAGGACAATGTTTTCCACAGCAGGGTAGAAATGGCATTGCTAGCAGGAAAGCTAGATGCCTTGGAACTGTCCCCTTAGCCCTTGCCACTCACTTCAGGCTCGTACGCTGAGCAGAACAGCCTGCTGTTCTGAAGCTTCGCTGGCTGCCGTTCGTGCCCAGACGCGATTTCCTTCCCAAGGAGGCGAAGCGCCGTCTACTTCTCGCAGCGAGCACGCTGCTCCTGGCTATCGCTTCTGCCGCAACGAGCTCGCTACGAGCACTTTTCTTCTCAACCCTCTAGACCATTGCGTTCTGCTTTTCTTGTCTCGTGAATGGAGACGGAAAGCTTCTCGGCTACAATCTCGCCTAGAACAACTGCGGCTACACATTAAGCTCGCCCGCAACGCCCTGCTGAAACTTGCCTTCTGGCACCACATTCGCGGGGCAGCCGTCTTTCTTCGGCCAACTGCCAAGTGGCCCCATATCGCCGCGCTCGTTGCACTCCGCTTGTCAGATTGGCTTCCCGTGGCGCTGATTTCAGCCTGGCCAAATACTAGCGCTGCGGAGAGCTGTCTCGCAGACAACCATGTTCCAGCATAGAAATTTGTCCTGCAATGTTCCCCCCTCTTTTCCCGCATTGTGCTGCTCTGATGAATGCCTTGAGCATGGAACGACTTAAGCCAGCAAGTATTCCTCGCCGGCCACCTCTCGCTGTGCAAGAGGTATGCCGTGGACCCTTTGAACGCTGCCAAGCAAAAAGCAGAGCAGTGACCATAAAAGCGAGGAGAGAGCATGCACGAAGCACACTAGTTCTGTCTAGTGCTTTCCGTGCAGAGAGGCAGCAAAGCTGAATGCCGTGCCAGAGCTTCACTTCTCGCTGGAGCACAGGAAGGCAAGAATGAAGAGGCAGAACACAGCCTTGGTTTCAGCAGCCTCCGGGGCTGCAAAAGTTCAGCAATAGCTCTGTCAAAGCAGAACTCGGCTGAGAATGCTCTCGCAGCTTGGGAAAGTTAGGCGCAGCTGTTGACCAGCTCTGCCCGTGGCCACAGGCTGCTTCTTCCACCTTCACTGTGGCAGAGCTTTTGCGGAACAGAGACGGCATTCTTCAAGTGCGTGTTCTCCAGGGTGCTGTGAAACAGAGCCTAGCACGCTGTCTCGCTGATACTGGCTTTCGGCAAGCAGGCGTGCCAGACCGCCTACATTCTGCACTCTGGCAGCCTAGTTGCCAGCTTTCGGCAGCTGCTGTCCTAGCAAGGAAGCTCAGGGAGTCAAAGCCAGTGCCGGGCGGCACCTTTCTGCTTTGCCCGCCTAAGCGGCGCCACGCTCCCTCGGATACTGTGTCCTTTCCCTCTGCACTGCGTCTGCCGAGGTGCTCTGTGCCTCTCGGAGCAGAAGGGCAAAGGACAATGTTTTCCACAGCAGGGTAGAAATGGCATTGCTAGCAGGAAAGCTAGATGCCTTGGAACTGTCCCCTTAGCCCTTGCCACTCACTTCAGGCTCGTACGCTGAGCAGAACAGCCTGCTTGTTCTGAAGCTTCGCTGGCTGCCGTTCGTGCCCAGACGCGATTTCCTTCCCAAGGAGGCGAAGCGCCGTCTACTTCTCGCAGCGAGCACGCTGCTCCTGGCTTTCGCTTCTGCCGCAGCCATTGCGTTCTGCTTTTCTTGTCTCGTGAATGGAGACGGAAAGCTTCTCGGCTACAATCTCGCCTAGAACAACTGCGGCTACACATTAAGCTCGCCCGGAACGCCCTGCTGAAACTTGCCTTCTGGCACCCCATTCGCGGGGCAGCCGTCTTTCTTCGGCCACCTGCCAAGTGGCCCCATATCGCCGCGCTCGTTGCACTCCGCTTGTCAGATTGGCTTCCCGTGGCGCTGATTTCAGCCTGGCCAAATACTAGCGCTGCGGAGAGCTGTCTCGCAGACAATCCTGTTCCAGCATAGAAATTTGTCCTGCAATGTTCCCCCCTCTTTTCCCCCATGGTGTTGCTCTGATGAATGCCTTGAGCATGGAACGACTTAAGCCAGCAAGTATTCCTCGCCGGCCACCTCTCGCTGTGCAAGAGGTATGCCGTGGACCCTTTGAACGCTGCCAAGCAAAAAGCAGAGCAGTGACCATAAAAGCGAGGAGAGAGCATGCACGAAGCACACTAGTTCTGTCTAGTGCTTTCCGTGCAGAGAGGCGGCAAAGCTGAATGCCGTGCCAGAGCTTCACTTCTCGCTGGAGCACAGGAAGGCAAGAATGAAGAGGCAGAACACAGCCTTGGTTTCAGCAGCCTCCGGGACTGCAAAAGTTCAGCAATAGCTCTGTCAAAGCAGAACTCGGCTGAGAATGCTCTCGCAGCTTGGGAAAGTTAGGCGCAGCTGTTGACCAGCTCTGCCTGTGGCCACAGGCTGCTTCTTCCACCTTCACTGTGGCAGAGCTTTTGCGGAACAGAGACGGCATTCTTCAAGGGCGTGTTCTCCAAGGTGCTGTGAAACAGAGCCTAGCACGCTGTCTCGCTGAAACTGGCTTTCGGCAAGCAGGCGTGCCAGACCGCCTACATTCTGCACTCTGGCAGCCTAGTTGCCAGCTTTCGGCAGCTGCTGTCCTAGCAAGGAAGCTCAGGGAGTCAAAGCCAGTGCCGGGCGGCACCTTTCTGCTTTGCCCGCCTAAGCGGCGTCACGCTCCCTCGGATACTGTGTCCTTTCCCTCTGCACTGCGTCTGCCGAGGTGCTCTGTGCCTCTCGGAGCAGAAGGGCAAAGGACAATGTTTTCCACAGCAGGGTAGAAATGGCATTGCTAGCAGGAAAGCTAGATGCCTTGGAACTGTCCCCTTAGCCCTTGCCACTCACTTCAGGCTCGTACGCTGAGCAGAACAGCCTGCTGTTCTGAAGCTTCGCTGGCTGCCGTTCGTGCCCAGACGCGATTTCCTTCCCAAGGAGGCGAAGCGCCGTCTACTTCTCGCAGCGAGCACGCTGCTCCTGGCTATCGCTTCTGCCGCAACGAGCTCGCTACGAGCACTTTTCTTCTCAACCCTCTAGACCATTGCGTTCTGCTTTTCTTGTCTCGTGAATGGAGACGGAAAGCTTCTCGGCTACAATCTCGCCTAGAACAACTGCGGCTACACATTAAGCTCGCCCGCAACGCCCTGCTGAAACTTGCCTTCTGGCATCACATTCGCGGGGCAGCCGTCTTTCTTCGGCCACCTGCCAAGTGGCCCCATATCGCCGCGCTCGTTGCACTCCGCTTGTCAGATTGGCTTCCCGTGGCGCTGATTTCAGCCTGGCCAAATACTAGCGCTGCGGAGAGCTGTCTCGCAGACAATCATGTTCCAGCATAGAAATTTGTCCTGCAATGTTCCCCCCTCTTTTCCCGCATTGTGCTGCTCTGATGAATGCCTTGAGCATGGAACGACTTAAGCCAGCAAGTATTCCTCGCCGGCCACCTCTCGCTGTGCAAGAGGTATGCCGTGGACCCTTTGAACGCTGCCAAGCAAAAAGCAGAGCAGTGACCATAAAAGCGAGGAGAGAGCATGCACGAAGCACACTAGTTCTGTCTAGTGCTTTCCGTGCAGAGAGGCGGCAAAGCTGAATGCCGTGCCAGAGCTTCACTTCTCGCTGGAGCACAGGAAGGCAAGAATGAAGAGGCAGAACACAGCCTTGGTTTCAGCAGCCTCCGGGACTGCAAAAGTTCAGCAATAGCTCTGTCAAAGCAGAACTCGGCTGAGAATGCTCTCGCAGCTTGGGAAAGTTAGGCGCAGCTGTTGACCAGCTCTGCCCGTGGCCACAGGCTGCTTCTTCCACCTTCACTGTGGCAGAGCTTTTGCGGAGCAGAGAGGGCATTCTTCAAGGGCGTGTTCTCCAAGGTGCTGTGAAACAGAGCCTAGCACGCTGTCTCGCTGAAACTGGCTTTCGGCAAGCAGGCGTGCCAGACCGCCTACATTCTGCACTCTGGCAGCCTAGTTGCCAGCTTTCGGCAGCTGCTGTCCTAGCAAGGAAGCTCAGGGAGTCAAAGCCAGTGCCGGGCGGCACCTTTCTGCTTTGCCCGCCTAAGCGGCGTCACGCTCCCTCGGATACTGTGTCCTTTCCCTCTGCACTGCGTCTGCCGAGGTGCTCTGTGCCTCTCGGAGCAGAAGGGCAAAGGACAATGTTTTCCACAGCAGGGTAGAAATGGCATTGCTAGCAGGAAAGCTAGATGCCTTGGAACTGTCCCCTTAGCCCTTGCCACTCACTTCAGGCTCGTACGCTGAGCAGAACAGCCTGCTGTTCTGAAGCTTCGCTGGCTGCCGTTCGTGCCCAGACGCGATTTCCTTCCCAAGGAGGCGAAGCGCCGTCTACTTCTCGCAGCGAGCACGCTGCTCCTGGCTATCGCTTCTGCCGCAACGAGCTCGCTACGAGCACTTTTCTTCTCAACCCTCTAGACCATTGCGTTCTGCTTTTCTTGTCTCGTGAATGGAGACGGAAAGCTTCTCGGCTACAATCTCGCCTAGAACAACTGCGGCTACACATTAAGCTCGCCCGCAACGCCCTGCTGAAACTTGCCTTCTGGCACCACATTCGCGGGGCAGCCGTCTTTCTTCGGCCAACTGCCAAGTGGCCCCATATCGCCGCGCTCGTTGCACTCCGCTTGTCAGATTGGCTTCCCGTGGCGCTGATTTCAGCCTGGCCAAATACTAGCGCTGCGGAGAGCTGTCTCGCAGACAACCATGTTCCAGCATAGAAATTTGTCCTGCAATGTTCCCCCCTCTTTTCCCGCATTGTGCTGCTCTGATGAATGCCTTGAGCATGGAACGACTTAAGCCAGCAAGTATTCCTCGCCGGCCACCTCTCGCTGTGCAAGAGGTATGCCGTGGACCCTTTGAACGCTGCCAAGCAAAAAGCAGAGCAGTGACCATAAAAGCGAGGAGAGAGCATGCACGAAGCACACTAGTTCTGTCTAGTGCTTTCCGTGCAGAGAGGCGGCAAAGCTGAATGCCGTGCCAGAGCTTCACTTCTCGCTGGAGCACAGGAAGGCAAGAATGAAGAGGCAGAACACAGCCTTGGTTTCAGCAGCCTCCGGGGCTGCAAAAGTTCAGCAATAGCTCTGTCAAAGCAGAACTCGGCTGAGAATGCTCTCGCAGCTTGGGAAAGTTAGGCGCAGCTGTTGACCAGCTCTGCCCGTGGCCACAGGCTGCTTCTTCCACCTTCACTGTGGCAGAGCTTTTGCGGAACAGAGACGGCATTCTTCAAGTGCGTGTTCTCCAGGGTGCTGTGAAACAGAGCCTAGCACGCTGTCTCGCTGATACTGGCTTTCGGCAAGCAGGCGTGCCAGACCGCCTACATTCTGCACTCTGGCAGCCTAGTTGCCAGCTTTCGGCAGCTGCTGTCCTAGCAAGGAAGCTCAGGGAGTCAAAGCCAGTGCCGGGCGGCACCTTTCTGCTTTGCCCGCCTAAGCGGCGCCACGCTCCCTCGGATACTGTGTCCTTTCCCTCTGCACTGCGTCTGCCGAGGTGCTCTGTGCCTCTCGGAGCAGAAGGGCAAAGGACAATGTTTTCCACAGCAGGGTAGAAATGGCATTGCTAGCAGGAAAGCTAGATGCCTTGGAACTGTCCCCTTAGCCCTTGCCACTCACTTCAGGCTCGTACGCTGAGCAGAACAGCCTGCTTGTTCTGAAGCTTCGCTGGCTGCCGTTCGTGCCCAGACGCGATTTCCTTCCCAAGGAGGCGAAGCGCCGTCTACTTCTCGCAGCGAGCACGCTGCTCCTGGCTTTCGCTTCTGCCGCAGCCATTGCGTTCTGCTTTTCTTGTCTCGTGAATGGAGACGGAAAGCTTCTCGGCTACAATCTCGCCTAGAACAACTGCGGCTACACATTAAGCTCGCCCGGAACGCCCTGCTGAAACTTGCCTTCTGGCACCCCATTCGCGGGGCAGCCGTCTTTCTTCGGCCACCTGCCAAGTGGCCCCATATCGCCGCGCTCGTTGCACTCCGCTTGTCAGATTGGCTTCCCGTGGCGCTGATTTCAGCCTGGCCAAATACTAGCGCTGCGGAGAGCTGTCTCGCAGACAATCCTGTTCCAGCATAGAAATTTGTCCTGCAATGTTCCCCCCTCTTTTCCCCCATGGTGTTGCTCTGATGAATGCCTTGAGCATGGAACGACTTAAGCCAGCAAGTATTCCTCGCCGGCCACCTCTCGCTGTGCAAGAGGTATGCCGTGGACCCTTGGAACGCTGCCAAGCAAAAAGCAGAGCAGTGACCATAAAAGCGAGGAGAGAGCATGCACGAAGCACACTAGTTCTGTCTAGTGCTTTCCGTGCAGAGAGGCGGCAAAGCTGAATGCCGTGCCAGAGCTTCACTTCTCGCTGGAGCACAGGAAGGCAAGAATGAAGAGGCAGAACACAGCCTTGGTTTCAGCAGCCTCCGGGACTGCAAAAGTTCAGCAATAGCTCTGTCAAAGCAGAACTCGGCTGAGAATGCTCTCGCAGCTTGGGAAAGTTAGGCGCAGCTGTTGACCAGCTCTGCCCGTGGCCACAGGCTGCTTCTTCCACCTTCACTGTGGCAGAGCTTTTGCGGAACAGAGACGGCATTCTTCAAGGGCGTGTTCTCCAAGGTGCTGTGAAACAGAGCCTAGCACGCTGTCTCGCTGAAACTGGCTTTCGGCAAGCAGGCGTGCCAGACCGCCTACATTCTGCACTCTGGCAGCCTAGTTGCCAGCTTTCGGCAGCTGCTGTCCTAGCAAGGAAGCTCAGGGAGTCAAAGCCAGTGCCGGGCGGCACCTTTCTGCTTTGCCCGCCTAAGCGGCGTCACGCTCCCTCGGATACTGTGTCCTTTCCCTCTGCACTGCGTCTGCCGAGGTGCTCTGTGCCTCTCGGAGCAGAAGGGCAAAGGACAATGTTTTCCACAGCAGGGTAGAAATGGCATTGCTAGCAGGAAAGCTAGATGCCTTGGAACTGTCCCCTTAGCCCTTGCCACTCACTTCAGGCTCGTACGCTGAGCAGAACAGCCTGCTGTTCTGAAGCTTCGCTGGCTGCCGTTCGTGCCCAGACGCGATTTCCTTCCCAAGGAGGCGAAGCGCCGTCTACTTCTCGCAGCGAGCACGCTGCTCCTGGCTATCGCTTCTGCCGCAACGAGCTCGCTACGAGCACTTTTCTTCTCAACCCTCTAGACCATTGCGTTCTGCTTTTCTTGTCTCGTGAATGGAGACGGAAAGCTTCTCGGCTACAATCTCGCCTAGAACAACTGCGGCTACACATTAAGCTCGCCCGCAACGCCCTGCTGAAACTTGCCTTCTGGCACCACATTCGCGGGGCAGCCGTCTTTCTTCGGCCACCTGCCAAGTGGCCCCATATCGCCGCGCTCGTTGCACTCCGCTTGTCAGATTGGCTTCCCGTGGCGCTGATTTCAGCCTGGCCAAATACTAGCGCTGCGGAGAGCTGTCTCGCAGACAATCATGTTCCAGCATAGAAATTTGTCCTGCAATGTTCCCCCCTCTTTTCCCGCATTGTGCTGCTCTGATGAATGCCTTGAGCATGGAACGACTTAAGCCAGCAAGTATTCCTCGCCGGCCACCTCTCGCTGTGCAAGAGGTATGCCGTGGACCCTTTGAACGCTGCCAAGCAAAAAGCAGAGCAGTGACAATAAAAGCGAGGAGAGAGCATGCACGAAGCACACTAGTTCTGTCTAGTGCTTTCCGTGCAGAGAGGCAGCAAAGCTGAATGCCGTGCCAGAGCTTCACTTCTCGCTGGAGCACAGGAAGGCAAGAATGAAGAGGCAGAACACAGCCTTGGTTTCAGCAGCCTCCGGGGCTGCAAAAGTTCAGCAATAGCTCTGTCAAAGCAGAACTCGGCTGAGAATGCTCTCGCAGCTTGGGAAAGTTAGGCGCAGCTGTTGACCAGCTCTGCCCGTGGCCACAGGCTGCTTCTTCCACCTTCACTGTGGCAGAGCTTTTGCGGAACAGAGACGGCATTCTTCAAGGGCGTGTTCTCCAGGGTGCTGTGAAACAGAGCCTAGCACGCTGTCTCGCTGATCCTGGCTTTCGGCAAGCAGGCGTGCCAGACCGCTGACATTCTGCACTCTGGCAGCCTAGTTGCCAGCTTTCGGCAGCTGCTGTCCTAGCAAGGAAGCTCAGGGAGTCAAAGCCAGTGCCGGGCGGCACCTTTCTGCTTTGCCCGCCTAAGCGGCGCCACGCTCCCTTGGATACTGTGTCCTTTCCCTCTGCACTGCGTCTGCCGAGGTGCTCTGTGCCTCTCGGAGCAGAAGGGCAAAGGACAATGTTTTCCACAGCAGGGTAGAAATGGCATTGCTAGCAGGAAAGCTAGATGCCTTGGAACTGTCCCCTTAGCCCTTGCCACTCACTTCAGGCTCGTACGCTGAGCAGAACAGCCTGCTTGTTCTGAAGCTTCGCTGGCTGCCGTTCGTGCCCAGACGCGATTTCCTTCCCAAGGAGGCGAAGCGCCGTCTACTTCTCGCAGCGAGCACGCTGCTCCTGGCTTTCGCTTCTGCCGCAGCCATTGCGTTCTGCTTTTCTTGTCTCGTGAATGGAGACGGAAAGCTTCTCGGCTACAATCTCGCCTAGAACAACTGCGGCTACACATTAAGCTCGCCCGCAACGCCCTGCTGAAACTTGCCTTCTGGCACCCCATTCGCGGGGCAGCCGTCTTTCTTCGGCCACCTGCCAAGTGGCCCCATATCGCCGCGCTCGTTGCACTCCGCTTGTCAGATTGGCTTCCCGTGGCGCTGATTTCAGCCTGGCCAAATACTAGCGCTGCGGAGAGCTGTCTCGCAGACAATCCTGTTCCAGCATAGAAATTTGTCCTGCAATGTTCCCCCCTCTTTTCCCCCATGGTGTTGCTCTGATGAATGCCTTGAGCATGGAACGACTTAAGCCAGCAAGTATTCCTCGCCGGCCACCTCTCGCTGTGCAAGAGGTATGCCGTGGACCCTTTGAACGCTGCCAAGCAAAAAGCAGAGCAGTGACCATAAAAGCGAGGAGAGAGCATGCACGAAGCACACTAGTTCTGTCTAGTGCTTTCCGTGCAGAGAGGCGGCAAAGCTGAATGCCGTGCCAGAGCTTCACTTCTCGCTGGAGCACAGGAAGGCAAGAATGAAGAGGCAGAACACAGCCTTGGTTTCAGCAGCCTCCGGGACTGCAAAAGTTCAGCAATAGCTCTGTCAAAGCAGAACTCGGCTGAGAATGCTCTCGCAGCTTGGGAAAGTTAGGCGCAGCTGTTGACCAGCTCTGCCCGTGGCCACAGGCTGCTTCTTCCACCTTCACTGTGGCAGAGCTTTTGCGGAACAGAGACGGCATTCTTCAAGGGCGTGTTCTCCAAGGTGCTGTGAAACAGAGCCTAGCACGCTGTCTCGCTGAAACTGGCTTTCGGCAAGCAGGCGTGCCAGACCGCCTACATTCTGCACTCTGGCAGCCTAGTTGCCAGCTTTCGGCAGCTGCTGTCCTAGCAAGGAAGCTCAGGGAGTCAAAGCCAGTGCCGGGCGGCACCTTTCTGCTTTGCCCGCCTAAGCGGCGCCACGCTCCCTCGGATACTGTGTCCTTTCCCTCTGCACTGCGTCTGCCGAGGTGCTCTGTGCCTCTCGGAGCAGAAGGGCAAAGGACAATGTTTTCCACAGCAGGGTAGAAATGGCATTGCTAGCAGGAAAGCTAGATGCCTTGGAACTGTCCCCTTAGCCCTTGCCACTCACTTCAGGCTCGTACGCTGAGCAGAACAGCCTGCTGTTCTGAAGCTTCGCTGGCTGCCGTTCGTGCCCAGACGCGATTTCCTTCCCAAGGAGGCGAAGCGCCGTCTACTTCTCGCAGCGAGCACGCTGCTCCTGGCTATCGCTTCTGCCGCAACGAGCTCGCTACGAGCACTTTTCTTCTCAACCCTCTAGACCATTGCGTTCTGCTTTTCTTGTCTCGTGAATGGAGACGGAAAGCTTCTCGGCTACAATCTCGCCTAGAACAACTGCGGCTACACATTAAGCTCGCCCGCAACGCCCTGCTGAAACTTGCCTTCTGGCACCACATTCGCGGGGCAGCCGTCTTTCTTCGGCCACCTGCCAAGTGGCCCCATATCGCCGCGCTCGTTGCACTCCGCTTGTCAGATTGGCTTCCCGTGGCGCTGATTTCAGCCTGGCCAAATACTAGCGCTGCGGAGAGCTGTCTCGCAGACAATCCTGTTCCAGCATAGAAATTTGTCCTGCAATGTTCCCCCCTCTTTTCCCCCATTGTGTTGCTCTGATGAATGCCTTGAGCATGGAACGACTTAAGCCAGCAAGTATTCCTCGCCGGCCACCTCTCGCTGTGCAAGAGGTATGCCGTGGACCCTTTGAACGCTGCCAAGCAAAAAGCAGAGCAGTGACCATAAAAGCGAGGAGAGAGCATGCACGAAGCACACTAGTTCTGTCTAGTGCTTTCCGTGCAGAGAGGCGGCAAAGCTGAATGCCGTGCCAGAGCTTCACTTCTCGCTGGAGCACAGGAAGGCAAGAATGAAGGGGCAGAACACAGCCTTGGTTTCAGCAGCCTCCGGGGCTGCAAAAGTTCAGCAATAGCTCTGTCAAAGCAGAACTCGGCTGAGAATGCTCTCGCAGCTTGGGAAAGTTAGGCGCAGCTGTTGACCAGCTCTGCCCGTGGCCACAGGCTGCTTCTTCCACCTTCACTGTGGCAGAGCTTTTGCGGAGCAGAGAGGGCATTCTTCAAGGGCGTGTTCTCCAGGGTGCTGTGAAACAGAGCCTAGCACGCTGTCTCGCTGAAACTGGCTTTCGGCAAGCAGGCGTGCCAGACCGCCTACATTCTGCACTCTGGCAGCCTAGTTGCCAGCTTTCGGCAGCTGCTGTCCTAGCAAGGAAGCTCAGGGAGTCAAAGCCAGTGCCGGGCGGCACCTTTCTGCTTTGCCCGCCTAAGCGGCGTCACGCTCCCTCGGATACTGTGTCCTTTCCCTCTGCACTGCGTCTGCCGAGGTGCTCTGTGCCTCTCGGAGCAGAAGGGCAAAGGACAATGTTTTCCACAGCAGGGTAGAAATGGCATTGCTAGCAGGAAAGCTAGATGCCTTGGAACTGTCCCCTTAGCCCTTGCCACTCACTTCAGGCTCGTACGCTGAGCAGAACAGCCTGCTGTTCTGAAGCTTCGCTGGCTGCCGTTCGTGCCCAGACGCGATTTCCTTCCCAAGGAGGCGAAGCGCCGTCTACTTCTCGCAGCGAGCACGCTGCTCCTGGCTATCGCTTCTGCCGCAACGAGCTCGCTACGAGCACTTTTCTTCTCAACCCTCTAGACCATTGCGTTCTGCTTTTCTTGTCTCGTGAATGGAGACGGAAAGCTTCTCGGCTACAATCTCGCCTAGAACAACTGCGGCTACACATTAAGCTCGCCCGCAACGCCCTGCTGAAACTTGCCTTCTGGCACCACATTCGCGGGGCAGCCGTCTTTCTTCGGCCACCTGCCAAGTGGCCCCATATCGCCGCGCTCGTTGCACTCCGCTTGTCAGATTGGCTTCCCGTGGCGCTGATTTCAGCCTGGCCAAATACTAGCGCTGCGGAGAGCTGTCTCGCAGACAATCATGTTCCAGCATAGAAATTTGTCCTGCAATGTTCCCCCCTCTTTTCCCGCATTGTGCTGCTCTGATGAATGCCTTGAGCATGGAACGACTTAAGCCAGCAAGTATTCCTCGCCGGCCACCTCTCGCTGTGCAAGAGGTATGCCGTGGACCCTTTGAACGCTGCCAAGCAAAAAGCAGAGCAGTGACCATAAAAGCGAGGAGAGAGCATGCACGAAGCACACTAGTTCTGTCTAGTGCTTTCCGTGCAGAGAGGCGGCAAAGCTGAATGCCGTGCCAGAGCTTCACTTCTCGCTGGAGCACAGGAAGGCAAGAATGAAGAGGCAGAACACAGCCTTGGTTTCAGCAGCCTCCGGGGCTGCAAAAGTTCAGCAATAGCTCTGTCAAAGCAGAACTCGGCTGAGAATGCTCTCGCAGCTTGGGAAAGTTAGGCGCAGCTGTTGACCAGCTCTGCCCGTGGCCACAGGCTGCTTCTTCCACCTTCACTGTGGCAGAGCTTTTGCGGAACAGAGACGGCATTCTTCAAGGGCGTGTTCTCCAGGGTGCTGTGAAACAGAGCCTAGCACGCTGTCTCGCTGATCCTGGCTTTCGGCAAGCAGGCGTGCCAGACCGCTGACATTCTGCACTCTGGCAGCCTAGTTGCCAGCTTTCGGCAGCTGCTGTCCTAGCAAGGAAGCTCAGGGAGTCAAAGCCAGTGCCGGGCGGCACCTTTCTGCTTTGCCCGCCTAAGCGGCGCCACGCTCCCTCGGATACTGTGTCCTTTCCCTCTGCACTGCGTCTGCCGAGGTGCTCTGTGCCTCTCGGAGCAGAAAGGCAAAGGACAATGTTTTCCACAGCAGGGTAGAAATGGCATTGCTAGCAGGAAAGCTAGATGCCTTGGAACTGTCCCCTTAGCCCTTGCCACTCACTTCAGGCTCGTACGCTGAGCAGAACAGCCTGCTGTTCTGAAGCTTCGCTGGCTGCCGTTCGTGCCCAGACGCGATTTCCTTCCCAAGGAGGCGAAGCGCCGTCTACTTCTCGCAGCGAGCACGCTGCTCCTGGCTTTCGCTTCTGCCGCAACGAGCTCGCTACGAGCACTTTTCTTCTCAACCCTCTAGACCATTGCGTTCTGCTGTTCTTGTCTCGTGAATGGAGACGGAAAGCTTCTCGGCTACAATCTCGCCTAGAACAACTGCGGCTACACATTAAGCTCGCCCGCAACGCCCTGCTAAAACTTGCCTTCTGGCACCACATTCGCGGGGCAGCCGTCTTTCTTCGGCCACCTGCCAAGTGGCCCCATATCGCCGCGCTCGTTGCACTCCGCTTGTCAGATTGGCTTCCCGTGGCGCTGATTTCAGCCTGGCCAAATACTAGCGCTGCGGAGAGCTGTCTCGCAGACAATCATGTTCCAGCATAGAAATTTGTCCTGCAATGTTCCCCCCTCTTTTCCCGCATTGTGCTGCTCTGATGAATGCCTTGAGCATGGAACGACTTAAGCCAGCAAGTATTCCTCGCCGGCCACCTCTCGCTGTGCAAGAGGTATGCCGTGGACCCTTTGAACGCTGCCAAGCAAAAAGCAGAGCAGTGACCATAAAAGCGAGGAGAGAGCATGCACGAAGCACACTAGTTCTGTCTAGTGCTTTCCGTGCAGAGAGGCAGCAAAGCTGAATGCCGTGCCAGAGCTTCACTTCTCGCTGGAGCACAGGAAGGCAAGAATGAAGAGGCAGAACACAGCCTTGGTTTCAGCAGCCTCCGGGACTGCAAAAGTTCAGCAATAGCTCTGTCAAAGCAGAACTCGGCTGAGAATGCTCTCGCAGCTTGGGAAAGTTAGGCGCAGCTGTTGACCAGCTCTGCCCGTGGCCACAGGCTGCTTCTTCCACCTTCACTGTGGCAGAGCTTTTGCGGAACAGAGACGGCATTCTTCAAGTGCGTGTTCTCCAGGGTGCTGTGAAACAGAGCCTAGCACGCTGTCTCGCTGATACTGGCTTTCGGCAAGCAGGCGTGCCAGACCGCCTACATTCTGCACTCTGGCAGCCTAGTTGCCAGCTTTCGGCAGCTGCTGTCCTAGCAAGGAAGCTCAGGGAGTCAAAGCCAGTGCCGGGCGGCACCTTTCTGCTTTGCCCGCCTAAGCGGCGCCACGCTCCCTCGGATACTGTGTCCTTTCCCTCTGCACTGCGTCTGCCGAGGTGCTCTGTGCCTCTCGGAGCAGAAGGGCAAAGGACAATGTTTTCCACAGCAGGGTAGAAAAGGCATTGCTAGCAGGAAAGCTAGATGCCTTGGAACTGTCCCCTTAGCCCTTGCCACTCACTTCAGGCTCGTACGCTGAGCAGAACAGCCTGCTTGTTCTGAAGCTTCGCTGGCTGCCGTTCGTGCCCAGACGCCATTTCCTTCCCAAGGAGGCGAAGCGCCGTCTACTTCTCGCAGCGAGCACGCTGCTCCTGGCTTTCGCTTCTGCCGCAGCCATTGCGTTCTGCTTTTCTTGTCTCGTGAATGGAGACGGAAAGCTTCTCGGCTACAATCTCGCCTAGAACAACTGCGGCTACACATTAAGCTCGCCCGGAACGCCCTGCTGAAACTTGCCTTCTGGCACCCCATTCGCGGGGCAGCCGTCTTTCTTCGGCCACCTGCCAAGTGGCCCCATATCGCCGCGCTCGTTGCACTCCGCTTGTCAGATTGGCTTCCCGTGGCGCTGATTTCAGCCTGGCCAAATACTAGCGCTGCGGAGAGCTGTCTCGCAGACAATCCTGTTCCAGCATAGAAATTTGTCCTGCAATGTTCCCCCCTCTTTTCCCGCATTGTGCTGCTCTGATGAATGCCTTGAGCATGGAACGACTTAAGCCAGCAAGTATTCCTCGCCGGCCACCTCTCGCTGTGCAAGAGGTATGCCGTGGACCCTTTGAACGCTGCCAAGCAAAAAGCAGAGCAGTGACCATAAAAGCGAGGAGAGAGCATGCACGAAGCACACTAGTTCTGTCTAGTGCTTTCCGTGCAGAGAGGCGGCAAAGCTGAATGCCGTGCCAGAGCTTGACTTCTCGCTGGAGCACAGGAAGGCAAGAATGAAGAGGCAGAACACAGCCTTGGTTTCAGCAGCCTCCGGGACTGCAAAAGTTCAGCAATAGCTCTGTCAAAGCAGAACTCGGCTGAGAATGCTCTCGCAGCTTGGGAAAGTTAGGCGCAGCTGTTGACCAGCTCTGCCCGTGGCCACAGGCTGCTTCTTCCACCTTCACTGTGGCAGAGCTTTTGCGGAACAGAGACGGCATTCTTCAAGGGCGTGTTCTCCAAGGTGCTGTGAAACAGAGCCTAGCACGCTGTCTCGCTGAAACTGGCTTTCGGCAAGCAGGCGTGCCAGACCGCCTACATTCTGCACTCTGGCAGCCTAGTTGCCAGCTTTCGGCAGCTGCTGTCCTAGCAAGGAAGCTCAGGGAGTCAAAGCCAGTGCCGGGCGGCACCTTTCTGCTTTGCCCGCCTAAGCGGCGTCACGCTCCCTCGGATACTGTGTCCTTTCCCTCTGCACTGCGTCTGCCGAGGTGCTCTGTGCCTCTCGGAGCAGAAGGGCAAAGGACAATGTTTTCCACAGCAGGGTAGAAATGGCATTGCTAGCAGGAAAGCTAGATGCCTTGGAACTGTCCCCTTAGCCCTTGCCACTCACTTCAGGCTCGTACGCTGAGCAGAACAGCCTGCTGTTCTGAAGCTTCGCTGGCTGCCGTTCGTGCCCAGACGCGATTTCCTTCCCAAGGAGGCGAAGCGCCGTCTACTTCTCGCAGCGAGCACGCTGCTCCTGGCTATCGCTTCTGCCGCAACGAGCTCGCTACGAGCACTTTTCTTCTCAACCCTCTAGACCATTGCGTTCTGCTTTTCTTGTCTCGTGAATGGAGACGGAAAGCTTCTCGGCTACAATCTCGCCTAGAACAACTGCGGCTACACATTAAGCTCGCCCGCAACGCCCTGCTGAAACTTGCCTTCTGGCACCACATTCGCGGGGCAGCCGTCTTTCTTCGGCCACCTGCCAAGTGGCCCCATATCGCCGCGCTCGTTGCACTCCGCTTGTCAGATTGGCTTCCCGTGGCGCTGATTTCAGCCTGGCCAAATACTAGCGCTGCGGAGAGCTGTCTCGCAGACAATCATGTTCCAGCATAGAAATTTGTCCTGCAATGTTCCCCCCTCTTTTCCCGCATTGTGCTGCTCTGATGAATGCCTTGAGCATGGAACGACTTAAGCCAGCAAGTATTCCTCGCCGGCCACCTCTCGCTGTGCAAGAGGTATGCCGTGGACCCTTTGAACGCTGCCAAGCAAAAAGCAGAGCAGTGACCATAAAAGCGAGGAGAGAGCATGCACGAAGCACACTAGTTCTGTCTAGTGCTTTCCGTGCAGAGAGGCGGCAAAGCTGAATGCCGTGCCAGAGCTTCACTTCTCGCTGGAGCACAGGAAGGCAAGAATGAAGAGGCAGAACACAGCCTTGGTTTCAGCAGCCTCCGGGACTGCAAAAGTTCAGCAATAGCTCGGTCAAAGCAGAACTCGGCTGAGAATGCTCTCGCAGCTTGGGAAAGTTAGGCGCAGCTGTTGACCAGCTCTGCCCGTGGCCACAGGCTGCTTCTTCCACCTTCACTGTGGCAGAGCTTTTGCGGAACAGAGACGGCATTCTTCAAGGGCGTGTTCTCCAGGGTGCTGTGAAACAGAGCCTAGCACGCTGTCTCGCTGATCCTGGCTTTCGGCAAGCAGGCGTGCCAGACCGCTGACATTCTGCACTCTGGCAGCCTAGTTGCCAGCTTTCGGCAGCTGCTGTCCTAGCAAGGAAGCTCAGGGAGTCAAAGCCAGTGCCGGGCGGCACCTTTCTGCTTTGCCCGCCTAAGCGGCGCCACGCTCCCTCGGATACTGTGTCCTTTCCCTCTGCACTGCGTCTGCCGAGGTGCTCTGTGCCTCTCGGAGCAGAAAGGCAAAGGACAATGTTTTCCACAGCAGGGTAGAAATGGCATTGCTAGCAGGAAAGCTAGATGCCTTGGAACTGTCCCCTTAGCCCTTGCCACTCACTTCAGGCTCGTACGCTGAGCAGAACAGCCTGCTGTTCTGAAGCTTCGCTGGCTGCCGTTCGTGCCCAGACGCGATTTCCTTCCCAAGGAGGCGAAGCGCCGTCTACTTCTCGCAGCGAGCACGCTGCTCCTGGCTTTCGCTTCTGCCGCAACGAGCTCGCTACGAGCACTTTTCTTCTCAACCCTCTAGACCATTGCGTTCTGCTTTTCTTGTCTCGTGAATGGAGACGGAAAGCTTCTCGGCTACAATCTCGCCTAGAACAACTGCGGCTACACATTAAGCTCGCCCGCAACGCCCTGCTGAAACTTGCCTTCTGGCACCACATTCGCGGGGCAGCCGTCTTTCTTCGGCCACCTGCCAAGTGGCCCCATATCGCCGCGCTCGTTGCACTCCGCTTGTCAGATTGGCTTCCCGTGGCGCTGATTTCAGCCTGGCCAAATACTAGCGCTGCGGAGAGCTGTCTCGCAGACAATCATGTTCCAGCATAGAAATTTGTCCTGCAATGTTCCCCCCTCTTTTCCCGCATTGTGCTGCTCTGATGAATGCCTTGAGCATGGAACGACTTAAGCCAGCAAGTATTCCTCGCCGGCCACCTCTCGCTGTGCAAGAGGTATGCCGTGGACCCTTTGAACGCTGCCAAGCAAAAAGCAGAGCAGTGACAATAAAAGCGAGGAGAGAGCATGCACGAAGCACACTAGTTCTGTCTAGTGCTTTCCGTGCAGAGAGGCAGCAAAGCTGAATGCCGTGCCAGAGCTTCACTTCTCGCTGGAGCACAGGAAGGCAAGAATGAAGAGGCAGAACACAGCCTTGGTTTCAGCAGCCTCCGGGGCTGCAAAAGTTCAGCAATAGCTCTGTCAAAGCAGAACTCGGCTGAGAATGCTCTCGCAGCTTGGGAAAGTTAGGCGCAGCTGTTGACCAGCTCTGCCCGTGGCCACAGGCTGCTTCTTCCACCTTCACTGTGGCAGAGCTTTTGCGGAACAGAGACGGCATTCTTCAAGTGCGTGTTCTCCAGGGTGCTGTGAAACAGAGCCTAGCACGCTGTCTCGCTGATCCTGGCTTTCGGCAAGCAGGCGTGCCAGACCGCCTACATTCTGCACTCTGGCAGCCTAGTTGCCAGCTTTCGGCAGCTGCTGTCCTAGCAAGGAAGCTCAGGGAGTCAAAGCCAGTGCCGGGCGGCACCTTTCTGCTTTGCCCGCCTAAGCGGCGCCACGCTCCCTCGGATACTGTGTCCTTTCCCTCTGCACTGCGTCTGCCGAGGTGCTCTGTGCCTCTCGGAGCAGAAGGGCAAAGGACAATGTTTTCCACAGCAGGGTAGAAATGGCATTGCTAGCAGGAAAGCTAGATGCCTTGGAACTGTCCCCTTAGCCCTTGCCACTCACTTCAGGCTCGTACGCTGAGCAGAACAGCCTGCTTGTTCTGAAGCTTCGCTGGCTGCCGTTCGTGCCCAGACGCGATTTCCTTCCCAAGGAGGCGAAGCGCCGTCTACTTCTCGCAGCGAGCACGCTGCTCCTGGCTTTCGCTTCTGCCGCAGCCATTGCGTTCTGCTTTTCTTGTCTCGTGAATGGAGACGGAAAGCTTCTCGGCTACAATCTCGCCTAGAACAACTGCGGCTACACATTAAGCTCGCCCGCAACGCCCTGCTGAAACTTGCCTTCTGGCACCCCATTCGCGGGGCAGCCGTCTTTCTTCGGCCACCTGCCAAGTGGCCCCATATCGCCGCGCTCGTTGCACTCCGCTTGTCAGATTGGCTTCCCGTGGCGCTGATTTCAGCCTGGCCAAATACTAGCGCTGCGGAGAGCTGTCTCGCAGACAATCCTGTTCCAGCATAGAAATTTGTCCTGCAATGTTCCCCCCTCTTTTCCCCCATGGTGTTGCTCTGATGAATGCCTTGAGCATGGAACGACTTAAGCCAGCAAGTATTCCTCGCCGGCCACCTCTCGCTGTGCAAGAGGTATGCCGTGGACCCTTTGAACGCTGCCAAGCAAAAAGCAGAGCAGTGACCATAAAAGCGAGGAGAGAGCATGCACGAAGCACACTAGTTCTGTCTAGTGCTTTCCGTGCAGAGAGGCGGCAAAGCTGAATGCCGTGCCAGAGCTTCACTTCTCGCTGGAGCACAGGAAGGCAAGAATGAAGAGGCAGAACACAGCCTTGGTTTCAGCAGCCTCCGGGTCTGCAAAAGTTCAGCAATAGCTCTGTCAAAGCAGAACTCGGCTGAGAATGCTCTCGCAGCTTGGGAAAGTTAGGCGCAGCTGTTGACCAGCTCTGCCCGTGGCCACAGGCTGCTTCTTCCACCTTCACTGTGGCAGAGCTTTTGCGGAACAGAGACGGCATTCTTCAAGGGCGTGTTCTCCAAGGTGCTGTGAAACAGAGCCTAGCACGCTGTCTCGCTGAAACTGGCTTTCGGCAAGCAGGCGTGCCAGACCGCCTACATTCTGCACTCTGGCAGCCTAGTTGCCAGCTTTCGGCAGCTGCTGTCCTAGCAAGGAAGCTCAGGGAGTCAAAGCCAGTGCCGGGCGGCACCTTTCTGCTTTGCCCGCCTAAGCGGCGTCACGCTCCCTCGGATACTGTGTCCTTTCCCTCTGCACTGCGTCTGCCGAGGTGCTCTGTGCCTCTCGGAGCAGAAGGGCAAAGGACAATGTTTTCCACAGCAGGGTAGAAATGGCATTGCTAGCAGGAAAGCTAGATGCCTTGGAACTGTCCCCTTAGCCCTTGCCACTCACTTCAGGCTCGTACGCTGAGCAGAACAGCCTGCTGTTCTGAAGCTTCGCTGGCTGCCGTTCGTGCCCAGACGCGATTTCCTTCCCAAGGAGGCGAAGCGCCGTCTACTTCTCGCAGCGAGCACGCTGCTCCTGGCTATCGCTTCTGCCGCAACGAGCTCGCTACGAGCACTTTTCTTCTCAACCCTCTAGACCATTGCGTTCTGCTTTTCTTGTCTCGTGAATGGAGACGGAAAGCTTCTCGGCTACAATCTCGCCTAGAACAACTGCGGCTACACATTAAGCTCGCCCGCAACGCCCTGCTGAAACTTGCCTTCTGGCACCACATTCGCGGGGCAGCCGTCTTTCTTCGGCCACCTGCCAAGTGGCCCCATATCGCCGCGCTCGTTGCACTCCGCTTGTCAGATTGGCTTCCCGTGGCGCTGATTTCAGCCTGGCCAAATACTAGCGCTGCGGAGAGCTGTCTCGCAGACAATCATGTTCCAGCATAGAAATTTGTCCTGCAATGTTCCCCCCTCTTTTCCCGCATTGTGCTGCTCTGATGAATGCCTTGAGCATGGAACGACTTAAGCCAGCAAGTATTCCTCGCCGGCCACCTCTCGCTGTGCAAGAGGTATGCCGTGGACCCTTTCAACGCTGCCAAGCAAAAAGCAGAGCAGTGACCATAAAAGCGAGGAGAGAGCATGCACGAAGCACACTAGTTCTGTCTAGTGCTTTCCGTGCAGAGAGGCGGCAAAGCTGAATGCCGTGCCAGAGCTTCACTTCTCGCTGGAGCACAGGAAGGCAAGAATGAAGAGGCAGAACACAGCCTTGGTTTCAGCAGCCTCCGGGACTGCAAAAGTTCAGCAATAGCTCGGTCAAAGCAGAACTCGGCTGAGAATGCTCTCGCAGCTTGGGAAAGTTAGGCGCAGCTGTTGACCAGCTCTGCCCGTGGCCACAGGCTGCTTCTTCCACCTTCACTGTGGCAGAGCTTTTGCGGAACAGAGACGGCATTCTTCAAGGGCGTGTTCTCCAGGGTGCTGTGAAACAGAGCCTAGCACGCTGTCTCGCTGATCCTGGCTTTCGGCAAGCAGGCGTGCCAGACCGCTGACATTCTGCACTCTGGCAGCCTAGTTGCCAGCTTTCGGCAGCTGCTGTCCTAGCAAGGAAGCTCAGGGAGTCAAAGCCAGTGCCGGGCGGCACCTTTCTGCTTTGCCCGCCTAAGCGGCGCCACGCTCCCTCGGATACTGTGTCCTTTCCCTCTGCACTGCGTCTGCCGAGGTGCTCTGTGCCTCTCGGAGCAGAAAGGCAAAGGACAATGTTTTCCACAGCAGGGTAGAAATGGCATTGCTAGCAGGAAAGCTAGATGCCTTGGAACTGTCCCCTTAGCCCTTGCCACTCACTTCAGGCTCGTACGCTGAGCAGAACAGCCTGCTGTTCTGAAGCTTCGCTGGCTGCCGTTCGTGCCCAGACGCGATTTCCTTCCCAAGGAGGCGAAGCGCCGTCTACTTCTCGCAGCGAGCACGCTGCTCCTGGCTTTCGCTTCTGCCGCAGCCATTGCGTTCTGCTTTTCTTGTCTCGTGAATGGAGACGGAAAGCTTCTCGGCTACAATCTCGCCTAGAACAACTGCGGCTACACATTAAGCTCGCCCGCAACGCCCTGCTGAAACTTGCCTTCTGGCACCCCATTCGCGGGGCAGCCGTCTTTCTTCGGCCACCTGCCAAGTGGCCCCATATCGCCGCGCTCGTTGCACTCCGCTTGTCAGATTGGCTTCCCGTGGCGCTGATTTCAGCCTGGCCAAATACTAGCGCTGCGGAGAGCTGTCTCGCAGACAATCCTGTTCCAGCATAGAAATTTGTCCTGCAATGTTCCCCCCTCTTTTCCCCCATGGTGTTGCTCTGATGAATGCCTTGAGCATGGAACGACTTAAGCCAGCAAGTATTCCTCGCCGGCCACCTCTCGCTGTGCAAGAGGTATGCCGTGGACCCTTGGAACGCTGCCAAGCAAAAAGCAGAGCAGTGACCATAAAAGCGAGGAGAGAGCATGCACGAAGCACACTAGTTCTGTCTAGTGCTTTCCGTGCAGAGAGGCGGCAAAGCTGAATGCCGTGCCAGAGCTTCACTTCTCGCTGGAGCACAGGAAGGCAAGAATGAAGAGGCAGAACACAGCCTTGGTTTCAGCAGCCTCCGGGACTGCAAAAGTTCAGCAATAGCTCTGTCAAAGCAGAACTCGGCTGAGAATGCTCTCGCAGCTTGGGAAAGTTAGGCGCAGCTGTTGACCAGCTCTGCCCGTGGCCACAGGCTGCTTCTTCCACCTTCACTGTGGCAGAGCTTTTGCGGAACAGAGACGGCATTCTTCAAGGGCGTGTTCTCCAAGGTGCTGTGAAACAGAGCCTAGCACGCTGTCTCGCTGAAACTGGCTTTCGGCAAGCAGGCGTGCCAGACCGCCTACATTCTGCACTCTGGCAGCCTAGTTGCCAGCTTTCGGCAGCTGCTGTCCTAGCAAGGAAGCTCAGGGAGTCAAAGCCAGTGCCGGGCGGCACCTTTCTGCTTTGCCCGCCTAAGCGGCGTCACGCTCCCTCGGATACTGTGTCCTTTCCCTCTGCACTGCGTCTGCCGAGGTGCTCTGTGCCTCTCGGAGCAGAAGGGCAAAGGACAATGTTTTCCACAGCAGGGTAGAAATGGCATTGCTAGCAGGAAAGCTAGATGCCTTGGAACTGTCCCCTTAGCCCTTGCCACTCACTTCAGGCTCGTACGCTGAGCAGAACAGCCTGCTGTTCTGAAGCTTCGCTGGCTGGCGTTCGTGCCCAGACGCGATTTCCTTCCCAAGGAGGCGAAGCGCCGTCTACTTCTCGCAGCGAGCACGCTGCTCCTGGCTATCGCTTCTGCCGCAACGAGCTCGCTACGAGCACTTTTCTTCTCAACCCTCTAGACCATTGCGTTCTGCTTTTCTTGTCTCGTGAATGGAGACGGAAAGCTTCTCGGCTACAATCTCGCCTAGAACAACTGCGGCTACACATTAAGCTCGCCCGCAACGCCCTGCTGAAACTTGCCTTCTGGCACCACATTCGCGGGGCAGCCGTCTTTCTTCGGCCACCTGCCAAGTGGCCCCATATCGCCGCGCTCGTTGCACTCCGCTTGTCAGATTGGCTTCCCGTGGCGCTGATTTCAGCCTGGCCAAATACTAGCGCTGCGGAGAGCTGTCTCGCAGACAATCATGTTCCAGCATAGAAATTTGTCCTGCAATGTTCCCCCCTCTTTTCCCGCATTGTGCTGCTCTGATGAATGCCTTGAGCATGGAACGACTTAAGCCAGCAAGTATTCCTCGCCGGCCACCTCTCGCTGTGCAAGAGGTATGCCGTGGACCCTTTCAACGCTGCCAAGCAAAAAGCAGAGCAGTGACCATAAAAGCGAGGAGAGAGCATGCACGAAGCACACTAGTTCTGTCTAGTGCTTTCCGTGCAGAGAGGCGGCAAAGCTGAATGCCGTGCCAGAGCTTGACTTCTCGCTGGAGCACAGGAAGGCAAGAATGAAGAGGCAGAACACAGCCTTGGTTTCAGCAGCCTCCGGGAAGGCAAAAGTTCAGCAATAGCTCTGTCAAAGCAGAACTCGGCTGAGAATGCTCTCGCAGCTTGGGAAAGTTAGGCGCAGCTGTTGACCAGCTCTGCCCGTGGCCACAGGCTGCTTCTTCCACCTTCACTGTGGCAGAGCTTTTGCGGAACAGAGACGGCATTCTTCAAGTGCGTGTTCTCCAGGGTGCTGTGAAACAGAGCCTAGCACGCTGTCTCGCTGATCCTGGCTTTCGGCAAGCAGGCGTGCCAGACCGCTGACATTCTGCACTCTGGCAGCCTAGTTGCCAGCTTTCGGCAGCTGCTGTCCTAGCAAGGAAGCTCAGGGAGTCAAAGCCAGTGCCGGGCGGCACCTTTCTGCTTTGCCCGCCTAAGCGGCGCCACGCTCCCTCGGATACTGTGTCCTTTCCCTCTGCACTGCGTCTGCCGAGGTGCTCTGTGCCTCTCGGAGCAGAAAGGCAAAGGACAATGTTTTCCACAGCAGGGTAGAAATGGCATTGCTAGCAGGAAAGCTAGATGCCTTGGAACTGTCCCCTTAGCCCTTGCCACTCACTTCAGGCTCGTACGCTGAGCAGAACAGCCTGCTTGTTCTGAAGCTTCGCTGGCTGCCGTTCGTGCCCAGACGCGATTTCCTTCCCAAGGAGGCGAAGCGCCGTCTACTTCTCTCACCGAGCACGCTGCTCCTGGCTTTCGCTTCTGCCGCAGCCATTGCGTTCTGCTTTTCTTGTCTCGTGAATGGAGACGGAAAGCTTCTCGGCTACAATCTCGCCTAGAACAACTGCGGCTACACATTAAGCTCGCCCGGAACGCCCTGCTGAAACTTGCCTTCTGGCACCCCATTCGCGGGGCAGCCGTCTTTCTTCGGCCACCTGCCAAGTGGCCCCATATCGCCGCGCTCGTTGCACTCCGCTTGTCAGATTGGCTTCCCGTGGCGCTGATTTCAGCCTGGCCAAATACTAGCGCTGCGGAGAGCTGTCTCGCAGACAATCCTGTTCCAGCATAGAAATTTGTCCTGCAATGTTCCCCCCTCTTTTCCCCCATGGTGTTGCTCTGATGAATGCCTTGAGCATGGAACGACTTAAGCCAGCAAGTATTCCTCGCCGGCCACCTCTCGCTGTGCAAGAGGTATGCCGTGGACCCTTTGAACGCTGCCAAGCAAAAAGCAGAGCAGTGACCATAAAAGCGAGGAGAGAGCATGCACGAAGCACACTAGTTCTGTCTAGTGCTTTCCGTGCAGAGAGGCGGCAAAGCTGAATGCCGTGCCAGAGCTTCACTTCTCGCTGGAGCACAGGAAGGCAAGAATGAAGAGGCAGAACACAGCCTTGGTTTCAGCAGCCTCCGGGACTGCAAAAGTTCAGCAATAGCTCTGTCAAAGCAGAACTCGGCTGAGAATGCTCTCGCAGCTTGGGAAAGTTTGGCGCAGCTGTTGACCAGCTCTGCCCGTGGCCACAGGCTGCTTCTTCCACCTTCACTGTGGCAGAGCTTTTGCGGAACAGAGACGGCATTCTTCAAGGGCGTGTTCTCCAGGGTGCTGTGAAACAGAGCCTAGCACGCTGTCTCGCTGATACTGGCTTTCGGCAAGCAGGCGTGCCAGACCGCCTACATTCTGCACTCTGGCAGCCTAGTTGCCAGCTTTCGGCAGCTGCTGTCCTAGCAAGGAAGCTCAGGGAGTCAAAGCCAGTGCCGGGCAGCACCTTTCTGCTTTGCCCGCCTAAGCGGCGCCACGCTCCCTCGGATACTGTGTCCTTTCCCTCTGCACTGCGTCTGCCGAAGTACTCTGTGCCTCTCGGAGCAGAAGGGCAAAGGACAATGTTTTCCACAGCAGGGTAGAAATGGCATTGCTAGCAGGAAAGCTAGATGCCTTGGAACTGTCCCCTTAGCCCTTGCCACTCACTTCAGGCTCGTACGCTGAGCAGAACAGCCTGCTGTTCTGAAGCTTCGCTGGCTGGCGTTCGTGCCCAGACGCGATTTCCTTCCCAAGGAGGCGAAGCGCCGTCTACTTCTCGCAGCGAGCACGCTGCTCCTGGCTTTCGCTTCTGCCGCAACGAGCTCGCTACGAGCACTTTTCTTCTCAACCCTCTAGACCATTGCGTTCTGCTTTTCTTGTCTCGTGAATGGAGACGGAAAGCTTCTCGGCTACAATCTCGCCTAGAACAACTGCGGCTACACATTAAGCTCGCCCGCAACGCCCTGCTGAAACTTGCCTTCTGGCACCACATTCGCGGGCAGCCGTCTTTCTTCGGCCACCTGCCAAGTGGCCCCATATCGCCGCGCTCGTTGCACTCCGCTTGTCAGATTGGCTTCCCGTGGCGCTGATTTCAGCCTGGCCAAATACTAGCGCTGCGGAGAGCTGTCTCGCAGACAATCATGTTCCAGCATAGAAATTTGTCCTGCAATGTTCCCCCCTCTTTTCCCGCATTGTGCTGCTCTGATGAATGCCTTGAGCATGGAACGACTTAAGCCAGCAAGTATTCCTCGCCGGTCACCTCTCGCTGTGCAAGAGGTATGCCGTGGACCCTTTGAACGCTGCCAAGCAAAAAGCAGAGCAGTGACCATAAAAGCGAGGAGAGAGCATGCACGAAGCACACTAGTTCTGTCTAGTGCTTTCCGTGCAGAGAGGCAGCAAAGCTGAATGCCGTGCCAGAGCTTCACTTCTCGCTGGAGCACAGGAAGGCAAGAATGAAGAGGCAGAACACAGCCTTGGTTTCAGCAGCCTCCGGGGCTGCAAAAGTTCAGCAATAGCTCTGTCAAAGCAGAACTCGGCTGAGAATGCTCTCGCAGCTTGGGAAAGTTAGGCGCAGCTGTTGACCAGCTCTGCCCGTGGCCACAGGCTGCTTCTTCCACCTTCACTGTGGCAGAGCTTTTGCGGAACAGAGACGGCATTCTTCAAGTGCGTGTTCTCCAGGGTGCTGTGAAACAGAGCCTAGCACGCTGTCTCGCTGATCCTGGCTTTCGGCAAGCAGGCGTGCCAGACCGCTGACATTCTGCACTCTGGCAGCCTAGTTGCCAGCTTTCGGCAGCTGCTGTCCTAGCAAGGAAGCTCAGGGAGTCAAAGCCAGTGCCGGGCGGCACCTTTCTGCTTTGCCCGCCTAAGCGGCGCCACGCTCCCTCGGATACTGTGTCCTTTCCCTCTGCACTGCGTCTGCCGAGGTGCTCTGTGCCTCTCGGAGCAGAAGGGCAAAGGACAATGTTTTCCACAGCAGGGTAGAAATGGCATTGCTAGCAGGAAAGCTAGATGCCTTGGAACTGTCCCCTTAGCCCTTGCCACTCACTTCAGGCTCGTACGCTGAGCAGAACAGCCTGCTTGTTCTGAAGCTTCGCTGGCTGCCGTTCGTGCCCAGACGCGATTTCCTTCCCAAGGAGGCGAAGCGCCGTCTACTTCTCTCACCGAGCACGCTGCTCCTGGCTTTCGCTTCTGCCGCAGCCATTGCGTTCTGCTTTTCTTGTCTCGTGAATGGAGACGGAAAGCTTCTCGGCTACAATCTCGCCTAGAACAACTGCGGCTACACATTAAGCTCGCCCGGAACGCCCTGCTGAAACTTGCCTTCTGGCACCACATTCGCGGGGCAGCCGTCTTTCTTCGGCCACCTGCCAAGTGGCCCCATATCGCCGCGCTCGTTGCACTCCGCTTGTCAGATTGGCTTCCCGTGGCGCTGATTTCAGCCTGGCCAAATACTAGCGCTGCGGAGAGCTGTCTCGCAGACAATCATGTTCCAGCATAGAAATTTGTCCTGCAATGTTCCCCCCTCTTTTCCCGCATTGTGCTGCTCTGATGAATGCCTTGAGCATGGAACGACTTAAGCCAGCAAGTATTCCTCGCCGGCCACCTCTCGCTGTGCAAGAGGTATGCCGTGGACCCTTTGAACGCTGCCAAGCAAAAAGCAGAGCAGTGACCATAAAAGCGAGGAGAGAGCATGCACGAAGCACACTAGTTCTGTCTAGTGCTTTCCGTGCAGAGAGGCGGCAAAGCTGAATGCCGTGCCAGAGCTTGACTTCTCGCTGGAGCACAGGAAGGCAAGAATGAAGAGGCAGAACACAGCCTTGGTTTCAGCAGCCTCCGGGACTGCAAAAGTTCAGCAATAGCTCTGTCAAAGCAGAACTCGGCTGAGAATGCTCTCGCAGCTTGGGAAAGTTAGGCGCAGCTGTTGACCAGCTCTGCCCGTGGCCACAGGCTGCTTCTTCCACCTTCACTGTGGCAGAGCTTTTGCGGAGCAGAGAGGGCATTCTTCAAGGGCGTGTTCTCCAGGGTGCTGTGAAACAGACCCTAGCACGCTGTCTCGCTGAAACTGGCTTTCGGCAAGCAGGCGTGCCAGACCGCCTACATTCTGCACTCTGGCAGCCTAGTTGCCAGCTTTCGGCTGCTGCTGTCCTAGCAAGGAAGCTCAGGGAGTCAAAGCCAGTGCCGGGCGGCACCTTTCTGCTTTGCCCGCCTAAGCGGCGTCACGCTCCCTCGGATACTGTGTCCTTTCCCTCTGCACTGCGTCTGCCGAGGTGCTCTGTGCCTCTCGGAGCAGAAGGGCAAAGGACAATGTTTTCCACAGCAGGGTAGAAATGGCATTGCTAGCAGGAAAGCTAGATGCCTTGGAACTGTCCCCTTAGCCCTTGCCACTCACTTCAGGCTCGTACGCTGAGCAGAACAGCCTGCTGTTCTGAAGCTTCGCTGGCTGCCGTTCGTGCCCAGACGCGATTTCCTTCCCAAGGAGGCGAAGCGCCGTCTACTTCTCGCAGCGAGCACGCTGCTCCTGGCTATCGCTTCTGCCGCAACGAGCTCGCTACGAGCACTTTTCTTCTCAACCCTCTAGACCATTGCGTTCTGCTTTTCTTGTCTCGTGAATGGAGACGGAAAGCTTCTCGGCTACAATCTCGCCTAGAACAACTGCGGCTACACATTAAGCTCGCCCGCAACGCCCTGCTGAAACTTGCCTTCTGGCACCACATTCGCGGGGCAGCCGTCTTTCTTCGGCCACCTGCCAAGTGGCCCCATATCGCCGCGCTCGTTGCACTCCGCTTGTCAGATTGGCTTCCCGTGGCGCTGATTTCAGCCTGGCCAAATACTAGCGCTGCGGAGAGCTGTCTCGCAGACAATCATGTTCCAGCATAGAAATTTGTCCTGCAATGTTCCCCCCTCTTTTCCCGCATTGTGCTGCTCTGATGAATGCCTTGAGCATGGAACGACTTAAGCCAGCAAGTATTCCTCGCCGGCCACCTCTCGCTGTGCAAGAGGTATGCCGTGGACCCTTTGAACGCTGCCAAGCAAAAAGCAGAGCAGTGACCATAAAAGCGAGGAGAGAGCATGCACGAAGCACACTAGTTCTGTCTAGTGCTTTCCGTGCAGAGAGGCGGCAAAGCTGAATGCCGTGCCAGAGCTTCACTTCTCGCTGGAGCACAGGAAGGCAAGAATGAAGAGGCAGAACACAGCCTTGGTTTCAGCAGCCTCCGGGACTGCAAAAGTTCAGCAATAGCTCTGTCAAAGCAGAACTCGGCTGAGAATGCTCTCGCAGCTTGGGAAAGTTAGGCGCAGCTGTTGACCAGCTCTGCCCGTGGCCACAGGCTGCTTCTTCCACCTTCACTGTGGCAGAGCTTTTGCGGAACAGAGACGGCATTCTTCAAGGGCGTGTTCTCCAGGGTGCTGTGAAACAGAGCCTAGCACGCTGTCTCGCTGATCCTGGCTTTCGGCAAGCAGGCGTGCCAGACCGCTGACATTCTGCACTCTGGCAGCCTAGTTGCCAGCTTTCGGCAGCTGCTGTCCTAGCAAGGAAGCTCAGGGAGTCAAAGCCAGTGCCGGGCGGCACCTTTCTGCTTTGCCCGCCTAAGCGGCGCCACGCTCCCTCGGATACTGTGTCCTTTCCCTCTGCACTGCGTCTGCCGAGGTGCTCTGTGCCTCTCGGAGCAGAAAGGCAAAGGACAATGTTTTCCACAGCAGGGTAGAAATGGCATTGCTAGCAGGAAAGCTAGATGCCTTGGAACTGTCCCCTTAGCCCTTGCCACTCACTTCAGGCTCGTACGCTGAGCAGAACAGCCTGCTGTTCTGAAGCTTCGCTGGCTGCCCTTCGTGCCCAGACGCGATTTCCTTCCCAAGGAGGCGAAGCGCCGTCTACTTCTCGCAGAGAGCACGCTGCTCCTGGCTTTCGCTTCTGCCGCAACGAGCTCGCTACGAGCACTTTTCTTCTCAACCCTCTAGACCATTGCGTTCTGCTTTTCTTGTCTCGTGAATGGAGACGGAAAGCTTCTCGGCTACAATCTCGCCTAGAACAACTGCGGCTACACATTAAGCTCGCCCGCAACGCCCTGCTGAAACTTGCCTTCTGGCACCACATTCGCGGGGCAGCCGTCTTTCTTCGGCCACCTGCCAAGTGGCTCCATATCGCCGCGCTCGTTGCACTCCGCTTGTCAGATTGGCTTCCCGTGGCGCTGATTTCAGCCTGGCCAAATACTAGCGCTGCGGAGAGCTGTCTCGCAGACAATCCTGTTCCAGCATAGAAATTTGTCCTGCAATGTTCCCCCCTCTTTTCCCCCATGGTGTTGCTCTGATGAATGCCTTGAGCATGGAACGACTTAAGCCAGCAAGTATTCCTCGCCGGCCACCTCTCGCTGTGCAAGAGGTATGCCGTGGACCCTTGGAACGCTGCCAAGCAAAAAGCAGAGCAGTGACCATAAAAGCGAGGAGAGAGCATGCACGAAGCACACTAGTTCTGTCTAGTGCTTTCCGTGCAGAGAGGCAGCAAAGCTGAATGCCGTGCCAGAGCTTCACTTCTCGCTGGAGCACAGGAAGGCAAGAATGAAGAGGCAGAACACAGCCTTGGTTTCAGCAGCCTCCGGGGCTGCAAAAGTTCAGCAATAGCTCTGTCAAAGCAGAACTCGGCTGAGAATGCTCTCGCAGCTTGGGAAAGTTAGGCGCAGCTGTTGACCAGCTCTGCCCGTGGCCACAGGCTGCTTCTTCCACCTTCACTGTGGCAGAGCTTTTGCGGAACAGAGACGGCATTCTTCAAGTGCGTGTTCTCCAGGGTGCTGTGAAACAGAGCCTAGCACGCTGTCTCGCTGATCCTGGCTTTCGGCAAGCAGGCGTGCCAGACCGCTGACATTCTGCACTCTGGCAGCCTAGTTGCCAGCTTTCGGCAGCTGCTGTCCTAGCAAGGAAGCTCAGGGAGTCAAAGCCAGTGCCGGGCGGCACCTTTCTGCTTTGCCCGCCTAAGCGGCGCCACGCTCCCTCGGATACTGTGTCCTTTCCCTCTGCACTGCGTCTGCCGAGGTGCTCTGTGCCTCTCGGAGCAGAAGGGCAAAGGACAATGTTTTCCACAGCAGGGTAGAAATGGCATTGCTAGCAGGAAAGCTAGATGCCTTGGAACTGTCCCCTTAGCCCTTGCCACTCACTTCAGGCTCGTACGCTGAGCAGAACAGCCTGCTTGTTCTGAAGCTTCGCTGGCTGCCGTTCGTGCCCAGACGCGATTTCCTTCCCAAGGAGGCGAAGCGCCGTCTACTTCTCTCACCGAGCACGCTGCTCCTGGCTTTCGCTTCTGCCGCAGCCATTGCGTTCTGCTTTTCTTGTCTCGTGAATGGAGACGGAAAGCTTCTCGGCTACAATCTCGCCTAGAACAACTGCGGCTACACATTAAGCTCGCCCGGAACGCCCTGCTGAAACTTGCCTTCTGGCACCCCATTCGCGGGGCAGCCGTCTTTCTTCGGCCACCTGCCAAGTGGCTCCATATCGCCGCGCTCGTTGCACTCCGCTTGTCAGATTGGCTTCCCGTGGCGCTGATTTCAGCCTGGCCAAATACTAGCAATGCGGAGAGCTGTCTCGCAGACAATCCTGTTCCAGCATAGAAATTTGTCCTGCAATGTTCCCCCCTCTTTTCCCCCATGGTGTTGCTCTGATGAATGCCTTGAGCATGGAACGACTTAAGCCAGCAAGTATTCCTCGCCGGCCACCTCTCGCTGTGCAAGAGGTATGCCGTGGACCCTTTGAACGCTGCCAAGCAAAAAGCAGAGCAGTGACCATAAAAGCGAGGAGAGAGCATGCACGAAGCACACTAGTTCTGTCTAGTGCTTTCCGTGCAGAGAGGCGGCAAAGCTGAATGCCGTGCCAGAGCTTCACTTCTCGCTGGAGCACAGGAAGGCAAGAATGAAGAGGCAGAACACAGCCTTGGTTTCAGCAGCCTCCGGGACTGCAAAAGTTCAGCAATAGCTCTGTCAAAGCAGAACTCGGCTGAGAATGCTCTCGCAGCTTGGGAAAGTTAGGCGCAGCTGTTGACCAGCTCTGCCCGTGGCCACAGGCTGCTTCTTCCACCTTCACTGTGGCAGAGCTTTTGCGGAACAGAGACGGCATTCTTCAAGGGCGTGTTCTCCAGGGTGCTGTGAAACAGAGCCTAGCACGCTGTCTCGCTGATACTGGCTTTCGGCAAGCAGGCGTGCCAGACCGCCGACATTCTGCACTCTGGCAGCCTAGTTGCCAGCTTTCGGCAGCTGCTGTCCTAGCAAGGAAGCTCAGGGAGTCAAAGCCAGTGCCGGGCAGCACCTTTCTGCTTTGCCCGCCTAAGCGGCGCCACGCTCCCTCGGATACTGTGTCCTTTCCCTCTGCACTGCGTCTGCCGAAGTACTCTGTGCCTCTCGGAGCAGAAGGGCAAAGGACAATGTTTTCCACAGCAGGGTAGAAATGGCATTGCTAGCAGGAAAGCTAGATGCCTTGGAACTGTCCCCTTAGCCCTTGCCACTCACTTCAGGCTCGTACGCTGAGCAGAACAGCCTGCTGTTCTGAAGCTTCGCTGGCTGCCGTTCGTGCCCAGACGCGATTTCCTTCCCAAGGAGGCGAAGCGCCGTCTACTTCTCGCAGCGAGCACGCTGCTCCTGGCTTTCGCTTCTGCCGCAACGAGCTCGCTACGAGCACTTTTCTTCTCAACCCTCTAGACCATTGCGTTCTGCTTTTCTTGTCTCGTGAATGGAGACGGAAAGCTTCTCGGCTACAATCTCGCCTAGAACAACTGCGGCTACACATTAAGCTCGCCCGGAACGCCCTGCTGAAACTTGCCTTCTGGCACCACATTCGCGGGCAGCCGTCTTTCTTCGGCCACCTGCCAAGTGGCCCCATATCGCCGCGCTCGTTGCACTCCGCTTGTCAGATTGGCTTCCCGTGGCGCTGATTTCAGCCTGGCCAAATACTAGCGCTGCGGAGAGCTGTCTCGCAGACAATCATGTTCCAGCATAGAAATTTGTCCTGCAATGTTCCCCCCTCTTTTCCCCCATGGTGTTGCTCTGATGAATGCCTTGAGCATGGAACGACTTAAGCCAGCAAGTATTCCTCGCCGGTCACCTCTCGCTGTGCAAGAGGTATGCCGTGGACCCTTGGAACGCTGCCAAGCAAAAAGCAGAGCAGTGACCATAAAAGCGAGGAGAGAGCATGCACGAAGCACACTAGTTCTGTCTAGTGCTTTCCGTGCAGAGAGGCAGCAAAGCTGAATGCCGTGCCAGAGCTTCACTTCTCGCTGGAGCACAGGAAGGCAAGAATGAAGAGGCAGAACACAGCCTTGGTTTCAGCAGCCTCCGGGGCTGCAAAAGTTCAGCAATAGCTCTGTCAAAGCAGAACTCGGCTGAGAATGCTCTCGCAGCTTGGGAAAGTTAGGCGCAGCTGTTGACCAGCTCTGCCCGTGGCCACAGGCTGCTTCTTCCACCTTCACTGTGGCAGAGCTTTTGCGGAACAGAGACGGCATTCTTCAAGGGCGTGTTCTCCAGGGTGCTGTGAAACAGAGCCTAGCACGCTGTCTCGCTGATCCTGGCTTTCGGCAAGCAGGCGTGCCAGACCGCTGACATTCTGCACTCTGGCAGCCTAGTTGCCAGCTTTCGGCAGCTGCTGTCCTAGCAAGGAAGCTCAGGGAGTCAAAGCCAGTGCCGGGCGGCACCTTTCTGCTTTGCCCGCCTAAGCGGCGCCACGCTCCCTCGGATACTGTGTCCTTTCCCTCTGCACTGCGTCTGCCGAGGTGCTCTGTGCCTCTCGGAGCAGAAGGGCAAAGGACAATGTTTTCCACAGCAGGGTAGAAATGGCATTGCTAGCAGGAAAGCTAGATGCCTTGGAACTGTCCCCTTAGCCCTTGCCACTCACTTCAGGCTCGTACGCTGAGCAGAACAGCCTGCTTGTTCTGAAGCTTCGCTGGCTGCCGTTCGTGCCCAGACGCGATTTCCTTCCCAAGGAGGCGAAGCGCCGTCTACTTCTCTCACCGAGCACGCTGCTCCTGGCTTTCGCTTCTGCCGCAGCCATTGCGTTCTGCTTTTCTTGTCTCGTGAATGGAGACGGAAAGCTTCTCGGCTACAATCTCGCCTAGAACAACTGCGGCTACACATTAAGCTCGCCCGGAACGCCCTGCTGAAACTTGCCTTCTGGCACCCCATTCGCGGGGCAGCCGTCTTTCTTCGGCCACCTGCCAAGTGGCTCCATATCGCCGCGCTCGTTGCACTCCGCTTGTCAGATTGGCTTCCCGTGGCGCTGATTTCAGCCTGGCCAAATACTAGCAATGCGGAGAGCTGTCTCGCAGACAATCCTGTTCCAGCATAGAAATTTGTCCTGCAATGTTCCCCCCTCTTTTCCCGCATTGTGCTGCTCTGATGAATGCCTTGAGCATGGAACGACTTAAGCCAGCAAGTATTCCTCGCCGGCCACCTCTCGCTGTGCAAGAGGTATGCCGTGGACCCTTTGAACGCTGCCAAGCAAAAAGCAGAGCAGTGACCATAAAAGCGAGGAGAGAGCATGCACGAAGCACACTAGTTCTGTCTAGTGCTTTCCGTGCAGAGAGGCGGCAAAGCTGAATGCCGTGCCAGAGCTTCACTTCTCGCTGGAGCACAGGAAGGCAAGAATGAAGAGGCAGAACACAGCCTTGGTTTCAGCAGCCTCCGGGACTGCAAAAGTTCAGCAATAGCTCTGTCAAAGCAGAACTCGGCTGAGAATGCTCTCGCAGCTTGGGAAAGTTAGGCGCAGCTGTTGACCAGCTCTGCCCGTGGCCACAGGCTGCTTCTTCCACCTTCACTGTGGCAGAGCTTTTGCGGAGCAGAGAGGGCATTCTTCAAGGGCGTGTTCTCCAAGGTGCTGTGAAACAGAGCCTAGCACGCTGTCTCGCTGAAACTGGCTTTCGGCAAGCAGGCCTGCCAGACCGCCTACATTCTGCACTCTGGCAGCCTAGTTGCCAGCTTTCGGCAGCTGCTGTCCTAGCAAGGAAGCTCAGGGAGTCAAAGCCAGTGCCGGGCGGCACCTTTCTGCTTTGCCCGCCTAAGCGGCGTCACGCTCCCTCGGATACTGTGTCCTTTCCCTCTGCACTGCGTCTGCCGAGGTGCTCTGTGGCTCTCGGAGCAGAAGGGCAAAGGACAATGTTTTCCACAGCAGGGTAGAAATGGCATTGCTAGCAGGAAAGCTAGATGCCTTGGAACTGTCCCCTTAGCCCTTGCCACTCACTTCAGGCTCGTACGCTGAGCAGAACAGCCTGCTGTTCTGAAGCTTCGCTGGCTGCCGTTCGTGCCCAGACGCGATTTCCTTCCCAAGGAGGCGAAGCGCCGTCTACTTCTCGCAGCGAGCACGCTGCTCCTGGCTATCGCTTCTGCCGCAACGAGCTCGCTACGAGCACTTTTCTTCTCAACCCTCTAGACCATTGCGTTCTGCTTTTCTTGTCTCGTGAATGGAGACGGAAAGCTTCTCGGCTACAATCTCGCCTAGAACAACTGCGGCTACACATTAAGCTCGCCCGCAACGCCCTGCTGAAACTTGCCTTCTGGCACCACATTCGCGGGGCAGCCGTCTTTCTTCGGCCACCTGCCAAGTGGCCCCATATCGCCGCGCTCGTTGCACTCCGCTTGTCAGATTGGCTTCCCGTGGCGCTGATTTCAGCCTGGCCAAATACTAGCGCTGCGGAGAGCTGTCTCGCAGACAATCATGTTCCAGCATAGAAATTTGTCCTGCAATGTTCCCCCCTCTTTTCCCGCATTGTGCTGCTCTGATGAATGCCTTGAGCATGGAACGACTTAAGCCAGCAAGTATTCCTCGCCGGCCACCTCTCGCTGTGCAAGAGGTATGCCGTGGACCCTTTGAACGCTGCCAAGCAAAAAGCAGAGCAGTGACAATAAAAGCGAGGAGAGAGCATGCACGAAGCACACTAGTTCTGTCTAGTGCTTTCCGTGCAGAGAGGCAGCAAAGCTGAATGCCGTGCCAGAGCTTCACTTCTCGCTGGAGCACAGGAAGGCAAGAATGAAGAGGCAGAACACAGCCTTGGTTTCAGCAGCCTCCGGGACTGCAAAAGTTCAGCAATAGCTCTGTCAAAGCAGAACTCAGCTGAGAATGCTCTCGCAGCTTGGGAAAGTTAGGCGCAGCTGTTGACCAGCTCTGCCCGTGGCCACAGGCTGCTTCTTCCACCTTCACTGTGGCAGAGCTTTTGCGGAACAGAGACGGCATTCTTCAAGGGCGTGTTCTCCAGGGTGCTGTGAAACAGAGCCTAGCACGCTGTCTCGCTGATCCTGGCTTTCGGCAAGCAGGCGTGCCAGACCGCTGACATTCTGCACTCTGGCAGCCTAGTTGCCAGCTTTCGGCAGCTGCTGTCCTAGCAAGGAAGCTCAGGGAGTCAAAGCCAGTGCCGGGCGGCACCTTTCTGCTTTGCCCGCCTAAGCGGCGCCACGCTCCCTCGGATACTGTGTCCTTTCCCTCTGCACTGCGTCTGCCGAGGTGCTCTGTGCCTCTCGGAGCAGAAAGGCAAAGGACAATGTTTTCCACAGCAGGGTAGAAATGGCATTGCTAGCAGGAAAGCTAGATGCCTTGGAACTGTCCCCTTAGCCCTTGCCACTCACTTCAGGCTCGTACGCTGAGCAGAACAGCCTGCTGTTCTGAAGCTTCGCTGGCTGCCGTTCGTGCCCAGACGCGATTTCCTTCCCAAGGAGGCGAAGCGCCGTCTACTTCTCGCAGAGAGCACGCTGCTCCTGGCTTTCGCTTCTGCCGCAACGAGCTCGCTACGAGCACTTTTCTTCTCAACCCTCTAGACCATTGCGTTCTGCTTTTCTTGTCTCGTGAATGGAGACGGAAAGCTTCTCGGCTACAATCTCGCCTAGAACAACTGCGGCTACACATTAAGCTCGCCCGCAACGCCCTGCTGAAACTTGCCTTCTGGCACCACATTCGCGGGGCAGCCGTCTTTCTTCGGCCACCTGCCAAGTGGCCCCATATCGCCGCGCTCGTTGCACTCCGCTTGTCAGATTGGCTTCCCGTGGCGCTGATTTCAGCCTGGCCAAATACTAGCGCTGCGGAGAGCTGTCTCGCAGACAATCATGTTCCAGCATAGAAATTTGTCCTGCAATGTTCCCCCCTCTTTTCCCCCATGGTGTTGCTCTGATGAATGCCTTGAGCATGGAACGACTTAAGCCAGCAAGTATTCCTCGCCGGTCACCTCTCGCTGTGCAAGAGGTATGCCGTGGACCCTTGGAACGCTGCCAAGCAAAAAGCAGAGCAGTGACCATAAAAGCGAGGAGAGAGCATGCACGAAGCACACTAGTTCTGTCTAGTGCTTTCCGTGCAGAGAGGCAGCAAAGCTGAATGCCGTGCCAGAGCTTCACTTCTCGCTGGAGCACAGGAAGGCAAGAATGAAGAGGCAGAACACAGCCTTGGTTTCAGCAGCCTCCGGGGCTGCAAAAGTTCAGCAATAGCTCTGTCAAAGCAGAACTCGGCTGAGAATGCTCTCGCAGCTTGGGAAAGTTAGGCGCAGCTGTTGACCAGCTCTGCCCGTGGCCACAGGCTGCTTCTTCCACCTTCACTGTGGCAGAGCTTTTGCGGAACAGAGACGGCATTCTTCAAGGGCGTGTTCTCCAGGGTGCTGTGAAACAGAGCCTAGCACGCTGTCTCGCTGATCCTGGCTTTCGGCAAGCAGGCGTGCCAGACCGCCTACATTCTGCACTCTGGCAGCCTAGTTGCCAGCTTTCGGCAGCTGCTGTCCTAGCAAGGAAGCTCAGGGAGTCAAAGCCAGTGCCGGGCGGCACCTTTCTGCTTTGCCCGCCTAAGCGGCGCCACGCTCCCTCGGATACTGTGTCCTTTCCCTCTGCACTGCGTCTGCCGAGGTGCTCTGTGCCTCTCGGAGCAGAAGGGCAAAGGACAATGTTTTCCACAGCAGGGTAGAAATGGCATTGCTAGCAGGAAAGCTAGATGCCTTGGAACTGTCCCCTTAGCCCTTGCCACTCACTTCAGGCTCGTACGCTGAGCAGAACAGCCTGCTTGTTCTGAAGCTTCGCTGGCTGCCGTTCGTGCCCAGACGCGATTTCCTTCCCAAGGAGGCGAAGCGCCGTCTACTTCTCTCACCGAGCACGCTGCTCCTGGCTTTCGCTTCTGCCGCAGCCATTGCGTTCTGCTTTTCTTGTCTCGTGAATGGAGACGGAAAGCTTCTCGGCTACAATCTCGCCTAGAACAACTGCGGCTACACATTAAGCTCGCCCGGAACGCCCTGCTGAAACTTGCCTTCTGGCACCCCATTCGCGGGGCAGCCGTCTTTCTTCGGCCACCTGCCAAGTGGCTCCATATCGCCGCGCTCGTTGCACTCCGCTTGTCAGATTGGCTTCCCGTGGCGCTGATTTCAGCCTGGCCAAATACTAGCAATGCGGAGAGCTGTCTCGCAGACAATCCTGTTCCAGCATAGAAATTTGTCCTGCAATGTTCCCCCCTCTTTTCCCCCATGGTGTTGCTCTGATGAATGCCTTGAGCATGGAACGACTTAAGCCAGCAAGTATTCCTCGCCGGCCACCTCTCGCTGTGCAAGAGGTATGCCGTGGACCCTTTGAACGCTGCCAAGCAAAAAGCAGAGCAGTGACCATAAAAGCGAGGAGAGAGCATGCACGAAGCACACTAGTTCTGTCTAGTGCTTTCCGTGCAGAGAGGCGGCAAAGCTGAATGCCGTGCCAGAGCTTCACTTCTCGCTGGAGCACAGGAAGGCAAGAATGAAGAGGCAGAACACAGCCTTGGTTTCAGCAGCCTCCGGGACTGCAAAAGTTCAGCAATAGCTCTGTCAAAGCAGAACTCGGCTGAGAATGCTCTCGCAGCTTGGGAAAGTTAGGCGCAGCTGTTGACCAGCTCTGCCCGTGGCCACAGGCTGCTTCTTCCACCTTCACTGTGGCAGAGCTTTTGCGGAACAGAGACGGCATTCTTCAAGGGCGTGTTCTCCAGGGTGCTGTGAAACAGAGCCTAGCACGCTGTCTCGCTGATACTGGCTTTCGGCAAGCAGGCGTGCCAGACCGCCTACATTCTGCACTCTGGCAGCCTAGTTGCCAGCTTTCGGCAGCTGCTGTCCTAGCAAGGAAGCTCAGGGAGTCAAAGCCAGTGCCGGGCAGCACCTTTCTGCTTTGCCCGCCTAAGCGGCGCCACGCTCCCTCGGATACTGTGTCCTTTCCCTCTGCACTGCGTCTGCCGAAGTACTCTGTGCCTCTCGGAGCAGAAGGGCAAAGGACAATGTTTTCCACAGCAGGGTAGAAATGGCATTGCTAGCAGGAAAGCTAGATGCCTTGGAACTGTCCCCTTAGCCCTTGCCACTCACTTCAGGCTCGTACGCTGAGCAGAACAGCCTGCTGTTCTGAAGCTTCGCTGGCTGCCGTTCGTGCCCAGACGCGATTTCCTTCCCAAGGAGGCGAAGCGCCGTCTACTTCTCGCAGCGAGCACGCTGCTCCTGGCTTTCGCTTCTGCCGCAACGAGCTCGCTACGAGCACTTTTCTTCTCAACCCTCTAGACCATTGCGTTCTGCTTTTCTTGTCTCGTGAATGGAGACGGAAAGCTTCTCGGCTACAATCTCGCCTAGAACAACTGCGGCTACACATTAAGCTCGCCCGGAACGCCCTGCTGAAACTTGCCTTCTGGCACCACATTCGCGGGGCAGCCGTCTTTCTTCGGCCACCTGCCAAGTGGCCCCATATCGCCGCGCTCGTTGCACTCCGCTTGTCAGATTGGCTTCCCGTGGCGCTGATTTCAGCCTGGCCAAATACTAGCGCTGCGGAGAGCTGTCTCGCAGACAATCATGTTCCAGCATAGAAATTTGTCCTGCAATGTTCCCCCCTCTTTTCCCGCATTGTGCTGCTCTGATGAATGCCTTGAGCATGGAACGACTTAAGCCAGCAAGTATTCCTCGCCGGTCACCTCTCGCTGTGCAAGAGGTATGCCGTGGACCCTTGGAACGCTGCCAAGCAAAAAGCAGAGCAGTGACCATAAAAGCGAGGAGAGAGCATGCACGAAGCACACTAGTTCTGTCTAGTGCTTTCCGTGCAGAGAGGCAGCAAAGCTGAATGCCGTGCCAGAGCTTCACTTCTCGCTGGAGCACAGGAAGGCAAGAATGAAGAGGCAGAACACAGCCTTGGTTTCAGCAGCCTCCGGGGCTGCAAAAGTTCAGCAATAGCTCTGTCAAAGCAGAACTCGGCTGAGAATGCTCTCGCAGCTTGGGAAAGTTAGGCGCAGCTGTTGACCAGCTCTGCCCGTGGCCACAGGCTGCTTCTTCCACCTTCACTGTGGCAGAGCTTTTGCGGAACAGAGACGGCATTCTTCAAGTGCGTGTTCTCCAGGGTGCTGTGAAACAGAGCCTAGCACGCTGTCTCGCTGATCCTGGCTTTCGGCAAGCAGGCGTGCCAGACCGCTGACATTCTGCACTCTGGCAGCCTAGTTGCCAGCTTTCGGCAGCTGCTGTCCTAGCAAGGAAGCTCAGGGAGTCAAAGCCAGTGCCGGGCGGCACCTTTCTGCTTTGCCCGCCTAAGCGGCGCCACGCTCCCTCGGATACTGTGTCCTTTCCCTCTGCACTGCGTCTGCCGAGGTGCTCTGTGCCTCTCGGAGCAGAAGGGCAAAGGACAATGTTTTCCACAGCAGGGTAGAAATGGCATTGCTAGCAGGAAAGCTAGATGCCTCGGAACTGTCCCCTTAGCCCTTGCCACTCACTTCAGGCTCGTACGCTGAGCAGAACAGCCTGCTTGTTCTGAAGCTTCGCTGGCTGCCGTTCGTGCCCAGACGCGATTTCCTTCCCAAGGAGGCGAAGCGCCGTCTACTTCTCTCACCGAGCACGCTGCTCCTGGCTTTCGCTTCTGCCGCAGCCATTGCGTTCTGCTTTTCTTGTCTCGTGAATGGAGACGGAAAGCTTCTCGGCTACAATCTCGCCTAGAACAACTGCGGCTACACATTAAGCTCGCCCGGAACGCCCTGCTGAAACTTGCCTTCTGGCACCCCATTCGCGGGGCAGCCGTCTTTCTTCGGCCACCTGCCAAGTGGCTCCATATCGCCGCGCTCGTTGCACTCCGCTTGTCAGATTGGCTTCCCGTGGCGCTGATTTCAGCCTGGCCAAATACTAGCGCTGCGGAGAGCTGTCTCGCAGACAATCATGTTCCAGCATAGAAATTTGTCCTGCAATGTTCCCCCCTCTTTTCCCCCATGGTGTTGCTCTGATGAATGCCTTGAGCATGGAACGACTTAAGCCAGCAAGTATTCCTCGCCGGCCACCTCTCGCTGTGCAAGAGGTATGCCGTGGACCCTTTGAACGCTGCCAAGCAAAAAGCAGAGCAGTGACCATAAAAGCGAGGAGAGAGCATGCACGAAGCACACTAGTTCTGTCTAGTGCTTTCCGTGCAGAGAGGCGGCAAAGCTGAATGCCGTGCCAGAGCTTGACTTCTCGCTGGAGCACAGGAAGGCAAGAATGAAGAGGCAGAACACAGCCTTGGTTTCAGCAGCCTCCGGGACTGCAAAAGTTCAGCAATAGCTCTGTCAAAGCAGAACTCGGCTGAGAATGCTCTCGCAGCTTGGGAAAGTTAGGCGCAGCTGTTGACCAGCTCTGCCCGTGGCCACAGGCTGCTTCTTCCACCTTCACTGTGGCAGAGCTTTTGCGGAACAGAGACGGCATTCTTCAAGGGCGTGTTCTCCAGGGTGCTGTGAAACAGAGCCTAGCACGCTGTCTCGCTGATACTGGCTTTCGGCAAGCAGGCGTGCCAGACCGCCTACATTCTGCACTCTGGCAGCCTAGTTGCCAGCTTTCGGCAGCTGCTGTCCTAGCAAGGAAGCTCAGGGAGTCAAAGCCAGTGCCGGGCAGCACCTTTCTGCTTTGCCCGCCTAAGCGGCGCCACGCTCCCTCGGATACTGTGTCCTTTCCCTCTGCACTGCGTCTGCCGAGGTGCTCTGTGCCTCTCGGAGCAGAAGGGCAAAGGACAATGTTTTCCACAGCAGGGTAGAAATGGCATTGCTAGCAGGAAAGCTAGATGCCTTGGAACTGTCCCCTTAGCCCTTGCCACTCACTTCAGGCTCGTACGCTGAGCAGAACAGCCTGCTGTTCTGAAGCTTCGCTGGCTGCCGTTCGTGCCCAGACGCGATTTCCTTCCCAAGGAGGCGAAGCGCCGTCTACTTCTCGCAGCGAGCACGCTGCTCCTGGCTATCGCTTCTGCCGCAACGAGCTCGCTACGAGCACTTTTCTTCTCAACCCTCTAGACCATTGCGTTCTGCTTTTCTTGTCTCGTGAATGGAGACGGAAAGCTTCTCGGCTACAATCTCGCCTAGAACAACTGCGGCTACACATTAAGCTCGCCCGCAACGCCCTGCTGAAACTTGCCTTCTGGCACCACATTCGCGGGGCAGCCGTCTTTCTTCGGCCACCTGCCAAGTGGCCCCATATCGCCGCGCTCGTTGCACTCCGCTTGTCAGATTGGCTTCCCGTGGCGCTGATTTCAGCCTGGCCAAATACTAGCGCTGCGGAGAGCTGTCTCGCAGACAATCATGTTCCAGCATAGAAATTTGTCCTGCAATGTTCCCCCCTCTTTTCCCGCATTGTGCTGCTCTGATGAATGCCTTGAGCATGGAACGACTTAAGCCAGCAAGTATTCCTCGCCGGCCACCTCTCGCTGTGCAAGAGGTATGCCGTGGACCCTTTGAACGCTGCCAAGCAAAAAGCAGAGCAGTGACCATAAAAGCGAGGAGAGAGCATGCACGAAGCACACTAGTTCTGTCTAGTGCTTTCCGTGCAGAGAGGCGGCAAAGCTGAATGCCGTGCCAGAGCTTGACTTCTCGCTGGAGCACAGGAAGGCAAGAATGAAGAGGCAGAACACAGCCTTGGTTTCAGCAGCCTCCGGGACTGCAAAAGTTCAGCAATAGCTCTGTCAAAGCAGAACTCGGCTGAGAATGCTCTCGCAGCTTGGGAAAGTTAGGCGCAGCTGTTGACCAGCTCTGCCCGTGGCCACAGGCTGCTTCTTCCACCTTCACTGTGGCAGAGCTTTTGCGGAACAGAGACGGCATTCTTCAAGGGCGTGTTCTCCAGGGTGCTGTGAAACAGAGCCTAGCACGCTGTCTCGCTGATCCTGGCTTTCGGCAAGCAGGCGTGCCAGACCGCTGACATTCTGCACTCTGGCAGCCTAGTTGCCAGCTTTCGGCAGCTGCTGTCCTAGCAAGGAAGCTCAGGGAGTCAAAGCCAGTGCCGGGCGGCACCTTTCTGCTTTGCCCGCCTAAGCGGCGCCACGCTCCCTCGGATACTGTGTCCTTTCCCTCTGCACTGCGTCTGCCGATGTGCTCTGTGCCTCTCGGAGCAGAAGGGCAAAGGACAATGTTTTCCACAGCAGGGTAGAAATGGCATTGCTAGCAGGAAAGCTAGATGCCTTGGAACTGTCCCCTTAGCCCTTGCCACTCACTTCAGGCTCGTACGCTGAGCAGAACAGCCTGCTTGTTCTGAAGCTTCGCTGGCTGCCGTTCGTGCCCAGACGCGATTTCCTTCCCAAGGAGGCGAAGCGCCGTCTACTTCTCTCACCGAGCACGCTGCTCCTGGCTTTCGCTTCTGCCGCAGCCATTGCGTTCTGCTTTTCTTGTCTCGTGAATGGAGACGGAAAGCTTCTCGGCTACAATCTCGCCTAGAACAACTGCGGCTACACATTAAGCTCGCCCGGAACGCCCTGCTGAAACTTGCCTTCTGGCACCCCATTCGCGGGGCAGCCGTCTTTCTTCGGCCACCTGCCAAGTGGCTCCATATCGCCGCGCTCGTTGCACTCCGCTTGTCAGATTGGCTTCCCGTGGCGCTGATTTCAGCCTGGCCAAATACTAGCAATGCGGAGAGCTGTCTCGCAGACAATCCTGTTCCAGCATAGAAATTTGTCCTGCAATGTTCCCCCCTCTTTTCCCCCATGGTGTTGCTCTGATGAATGCCTTGAGCATGGAACGACTTAAGCCAGCAAGTATTCCTCGCCGGCCACCTCTCGCTGTGCAAGAGGTATGCCGTGGACCCTTTGAACGCTGCCAAGCAAAAAGCAGAGCAGTGACCATAAAAGCGAGGAGAGAGCATGCACGAAGCACACTAGTTCTGTCTAGTGCTTTCCGTGCAGAGAGGCGGCAAAGCTGAATGCCGTGCCAGAGCTTCACTTCTCGCTGGAGCACAGGAAGGCAAGAATGAAGAGGCAGAACACAGCCTTGGTTTCAGCAGCCTCCGGGACTGCAAAAGTTCAGCAATAGCTCTGTCAAAGCAGAACTCGGCTGAGAATGCTCTCGCAGCTTGGGAAAGTTAGGCGCAGCTGTTGACCAGCTCTGCCCGTGGCCACAGGCTGCTTCTTCCACCTTCACTGTGGCAGAGCTTTTGCGGAACAGAGACGGCATTCTTCAAGGGCGTGTTCTCCAGGGTGCTGTGAAACAGAGCCTAGCACGCTGTCTCGCTGATACTGGCTTTCGGCAAGCAGGCGTGCCAGACCGCCTACATTCTGCACTCTGGCAGCCTAGTTGCCAGCTTTCGGCAGCTGCTGTCCTAGCAAGGAAGCTCAGGGAGTCAAAGCCAGTGCCGGGCAGCACCTTTCTGCTTTGCCCGCCTAAGCGGCGCCACGCTCCCTCGGATACTGTGTCCTTTCCCTCTGCACTGCGTCTGCCGAAGTACTCTGTGCCTCTCGGAGCAGAAGGGCAAAGGACAATGTTTTCCACAGCAGGGTAGAAATGGCATTGCTAGCAGGAAAGCTAGATGCCTTGGAACTGTCCCCTTAGCCCTTGCCACTCACTTCAGGCTCGTACGCTGAGCAGAACAGCCTGCTGTTCTGAAGCTTCGCTGGCTGCCGTTCGTGCCCAGACGCGATTTCCTTCCCAAGGAGGCGAAGCGCCGTCTACTTCTCGCAGCGAGCACGCTGCTCCTGGCTTTCGCTTCTGCCGCAACGAGCTCGCTACGAGCACTTTTCTTCTCAACCCTCTAGACCATTGCGTTCTGCTTTTCTTGTCTCGTGAATGGAGACGGAAAGCTTCTCGGCTACAATCTCGCCTAGAACAACTGCGGCTACACATTAAGCTCGCCCGGAACGCCCTGCTGAAACTTGCCTTCTGGCACCACATTCGCGGGCAGCCGTCTTTCTTCGGCCACCTGCCAAGTGGCCCCATATCGCCGCGCTCGTTGCACTCCGCTTGTCAGATTGGCTTCCCGTGGCGCTGATTTCAGCCTGGCCAAATACTAGCGCTGCGGAGAGCTGTCTCGCAGACAATCATGTTCCAGCATAGAAATTTGTCCTGCAATGTTCCCCCCTCTTTTCCCGCATTGTGCTGCTCTGATGAATGCCTTGAGCATGGAACGACTTAAGCCAGCAAGTATTCCTCGCCGGTCACCTCTCGCTGTGCAAGAGGTATGCCGTGGACCCTTGGAACGCTGCCAAGCAAAAAGCAGAGCAGTGACCATAAAAGCGAGGAGAGAGCATGCACGAAGCACACTAGTTCTGTCTAGTGCTTTCCGTGCAGAGAGGCAGCAAAGCTGAATGCCGTGCCAGAGCTTCACTTCTCGCTGGAGCACAGGAAGGCAAGAATGAAGAGGCAGAACACAGCCTTGGTTTCAGCAGCCTCCGGGGCTGCAAAAGTTCAGCAATAGCTCTGTCAAAGCAGAACTCGGCTGAGAATGCTCTCGCAGCTTGGGAAAGTTAGGCGCAGCTGTTGACCAGCTCTGCCCGTGGCCACAGGCTGCTTCTTCCACCTTCACTGTGGCAGAGCTTTTGCGGAACAGAGACGGCATTCTTCAAGTGCGTGTTCTCCAGGGTGCTGTGAAACAGAGCCTAGCACGCTGTCTCGCTGATCCTGGCTTTCGGCAAGCAGGCGTGCCAGACCGCTGACATTCTGCACTCTGGCAGCCTAGTTGCCAGCTTTCGGCAGCTGCTGTCCTAGCAAGGAAGCTCAGGGAGTCAAAGCCAGTGCCGGGCGGCACCTTTCTGCTTTGCCCGCCTAAGCGGCGCCACGCTCCCTCGGATACTGTGTCCTTTCCCTCTGCACTGCGTCTGCCGAGGTGCTCTGTGCCTCTCGGAGCAGAAGGGCAAAGGACAATGTTTTCCACAGCAGGGTAGAAATGGCATTGCTAGCAGGAAAGCTAGATGCCTTGGAACTGTCCCCTTAGCCCTTGCCACTCACTTCAGGCTCGTACGCTGAGCAGAACAGCCTGCTTGTTCTGAAGCTTCGCTGGCTGCCGTTCGTGCCCAGACGCGATTTCCTTCCCAAGGAGGCGAAGCGCCGTCTACTTCTCTCACCGAGCACGCTGCTCCTGGCTTTCGCTTCTGCCGCAGCCATTGCGTTCTGCTTTTCTTGTCTCGTGAATGGAGACGGAAAGCTTCTCGGCTACAATCTCGCCTAGAACAACTGCGGCTACACATTAAGCTCGCCCGGAACGCCCTGCTGAAACTTGCCTTCTGGCACCCCATTCGCGGGGCAGCCGTCTTTCTTCGGCCACCTGCCAAGTGGCTCCATATCGCCGCGCTCGTTGCACTCCGCTTGTCAGATTGGCTTCCCGTGGCGCTGATTTCAGCCTGGCCAAATACTAGCAATGCGGAGAGCTGTCTCGCAGACAATCCTGTTCCAGCATAGAAATTTGTCCTGCAATGTTCCCCCCTCTTTTCCCCCATGGTGTTGCTCTGATGAATGCCTTGAGCATGGAACGACTTAAGCCAGCAAGTATTCCTCGCCGGCCACCTCTCGCTGTGCAAGAGGTATGCCGTGGACCCTTTGAACGCTGCCAAGCAAAAAGCAGAGCAGTGACCATAAAAGCGAGGAGAGAGCATGCACGAAGCACACTAGTTCTGTCTAGTGCTTTCCGTGCAGAGAGGCGGCAAAGCTGAATGCCGTGCCAGAGCTTCACTTCTCGCTGGAGCACAGGAAGGCAAGAATGAAGAGGCAGAACACAGCCTTGGTTTCAGCAGCCTCCGGGACTGCAAAAGTTCAGCAATAGCTCTGTCAAAGCAGAACTCGGCTGAGAATGCTCTCGCAGCTTGACAAAGTTAGGCGCAGCTGTTGACCAGCTCTGCCCGTGGCCACAGGCTGCTTCTTCCACCTTCACTGTGGCAGAGCTTTTGCGGAACAGAGACGGCATTCTTCAAGGGCGTGTTCTCCAGGGTGCTGTGAAACAGAGCCTAGCACGCTGTCTCGCTGATACTGGCTTTCGGCAAGCAGGCGTGCCAGACCGCCGACATTCTGCACTCTGGCAGCCTAGTTGCCAGCTTTCGGCAGCTGCTGTCCTAGCAAGGAAGCTCAGGGAGTCAAAGCCAGTGCCGGGCGGCACCTTTCTGCTTTGCCCGCCTAAGCGGCGCCACGCTCCCTCGGATACTGTGTCCTTTCCCTCTGCACTGCGTCTGCCGAAGTACTCTGTGCCTCTCGGAGCAGAAGGGCAAAGGACAATGTTTTCCACAGCAGGGTAGAAATGGCATTGCTAGCAGGAAAGCTAGATGCCTTGGAACTGTCCCCTTAGCCCTTGCCACTCACTTCAGGCTCGTACGCTGAGCAGAACAGCCTGCTGTTCTGAAGCTTCGCTGGCTGCCGTTCGTGCCCAGACGCGATTTCCTTCCCAAGGAGGCGAAGCGCCGTCTACTTCTCGCAGCGAGCACGCTGCTCCTGGCTTTCGCTTCTGCCGCAACGAGCTCGCTACGAGCACTTTTCTTCTCAACCCTCTAGACCATTGCGTTCTGCTTTTCTTGTCTCGTGAATGGAGACGGAAAGCTTCTCGGCTACAATCTCGCCTAGAACAACTGCGGCTACACATTAAGCTCGCCCGGAACGCCCTGCTGAAACTTGCCTTCTGGCACCACATTCGCGGGCAGCCGTCTTTCTTCGGCCACCTGCCAAGTGGCCCCATATCGCCGCGCTCGTTGCACTCCGCTTGTCAGATTGGCTTCCCGTGGCGCTGATTTCAGCCTGGCCAAATACTAGCGCTGCGGAGAGCTGTCTCGCAGACAATCATGTTCCAGCATAGAAATTTGTCCTGCAATGTTCCCCCCTCTTTTCCCCCATGGTGTTGCTCTGATGAATGCCTTGAGCATGGAACGACTTAAGCCAGCAAGTATTCCTCGCCGGTCACCTCTCGCTGTGCAAGAGGTATGCCGTGGACCCTTGGAACGCTGCCAAGCAAAAAGCAGAGCAGTGACCATAAAAGCGAGGAGAGAGCATGCACGAAGCACACTAGTTCTGTCTAGTGCTTTCCGTGCAGAGAGGCAGCAAAGCTGAATGCCGTGCCAGAGCTTCACTTCTCGCTGGAGCACAGGAAGGCAAGAATGAAGAGGCAGAACACAGCCTTGGTTTCAGCAGCCTCCGGGGCTGCAAAAGTTCAGCAATAGCTCTGTCAAAGCAGAACTCGGCTGAGAATGCTCTCGCAGCTTGGGAAAGTTAGGCGCAGCTGTTGACCAGCTCTGCCCGTGGCCACAGGCTGCTTCTTCCACCTTCACTGTGGCAGAGCTTTTGCGGAACAGAGACGGCATTCTTCAAGGGCGTGTTCTCCAGGGTGCTGTGAAACAGAGCCTAGCACGCTGTCTCGCTGATCCTGGCTTTCGGCAAGCAGGCGTGCCAGACCGCTGACATTCTGCACTCTGGCAGCCTAGTTGCCAGCTTTCGGCAGCTGCTGTCCTAGCAAGGAAGCTCAGGGAGTCAAAGCCAGTGCCGGGCGGCACCTTTCTGCTTTGCCCGCCTAAGCGGCGCCACGCTCCCTCGGATACTGTGTCCTTTCCCTCTGCACTGCGTCTGCCGAGGTGCTCTGTGCCTCTCGGAGCAGAAGGGCAAAGGACAATGTTTTCCACAGCAGGGTAGAAATGGCATTGCTAGCAGGAAAGCTAGATGCCTTGGAACTGTCCCCTTAGCCCTTGCCACTCACTTCAGGCTCGTACGCTGAGCAGAACAGCCTGCTTGTTCTGAAGCTTCGCTGGCTGCCGTTCGTGCCCAGACGCGATTTCCTTCCCAAGGAGGCGAAGCGCCGTCTACTTCTCTCACCGAGCACGCTGCTCCTGGCTTTCGCTTCTGCCGCAGCCATTGCGTTCTGCTTTTCTTGTCTCGTGAATGGAGACGGAAAGCTTCTCGGCTACAATCTCGCCTAGAACAACTGCGGCTACACATTAAGCTCGCCCGGAACGCCCTGCTGAAACTTGCCTTCTGGCACCCCATTCGCGGGGCAGCCGTCTTTCTTCGGCCACCTGCCAAGTGGCTCCATATCGCCGCGCTCGTTGCACTCCGCTTGTCAGATTGGCTTCCCGTGGCGCTGATTTCAGCCTGGCCAAATACTAGCAATGCGGAGAGCTGTCTCGCAGACAATCATGTTCCAGCATAGAAATTTGTCCTGCAATGTTCCCCCCTCTTTTCCCCCATTGTGTTGCTCTGATGAATGCCTTGAGCATGGAACGACTTAAGCCAGCAAGTATTCCTCGCCGGCCACCTCTCGCTGTGCAAGAGGTATGCCGTGGACCCTTGGAACGCTGCCAAGCAAAAAGCAGAGCAGTGACCATAAAAGCGAGGAGAGAGCATGCACGAAGCACACTAGTTCTGTCTAGTGCTTTCCGTGCAGAGAGGCGGCAAAGCTGAATGCCGTGCCAGAGCTTGACTTCTCGCTGGAGCACAGGAAGGCAAGAATGAAGGGGCAGAACACAGCCTTGGTTTCAGCAGCCTCCGGGGCTGCAAAAGTTCAGCAATAGCTCTGTCAAAGCAGAACTCGGCTGAGAATGCTCTCGCAGCTTGGGAAAGTTAGGCGCAGCTGTTGACCAGCTCTGCCCGTGGCCACAGGCTGCTTCTTCCACCTTCACTGTGGCAGAGCTTTTGCGGAGCAGAGAGGGCATTCTTCAAGGGCGTGTTCTCCAAGGTGCTGTGAAACAGAGCCTAGCACGCTGTCTCGCTGAAACTGGCTTTCGGCAAGCAGGCCTGCCAGACCGCCTACATTCTGCACTCTGGCAGCCTAGTTGCCAGCTTTCGGCAGCTGCTGTCCTAGCAAGGAAGCTCAGGGAGTCAAAGCCAGTGCCGGGCGGCACCTTTCTGCTTTGCCCGCCTAAGCGGCGTCACGCTCCCTCGGATACTGTGTCCTTTCCCTCTGCACTGCGTCTGCCGAGGTGCTCTGTGGCTCTCGGAGCAGAAGGGCAAAGGACAATGTTTTCCACAGCAGGGTAGAAATGGCATTGCTAGCAGGAAAGCTAGATGCCTTGGAACTGTCCCCTTAGCCCTTGCCACTCACTTCAGGCTCGTACGCTGAGCAGAACAGCCTGCTGTTCTGAAGCTTCGCTGGCTGCCGTTCGTGCCCAGACGCGATTTCCTTCCCAAGGAGGCGAAGCGCCGTCTACTTCTCGCAGCGAGCACGCTGCTCCTGGCTATCGCTTCTGCCGCAACGAGCTCGCTACGAGCACTTTTCTTCTCAACCCTCTAGACCATTGCGTTCTGCTTTTCTTGTCTCGTGAATGGAGACGGAAAGCTTCTCGGCTACAATCTCGCCTAGAACAACTGCGGCTACACATTAAGCTCGCCCGCAACGCCCTGCTGAAACTTGCCTTCTGGCACCACATTCGCGGGGCAGCCGTCTTTCTTCGGCCACCTGCCAAGTGGCTCCATATCGCCGCGCTCGTTGCACTCCGCTTGTCAGATTGGCTTCCCGTGGCGCTGATTTCAGCCTGGCCAAATACTAGCGCTGCGGAGAGCTGTCTCGCAGACAATCATGTTCCAGCATAGAAATTTGTCCTGCAATGTTCCCCCCTCTTTTCCCGCATTGTGCTGCTCTGATGAATGCCTTGAGCATGGAACGACTTAAGCCAGCAAGTATTCCTCGCCGGCCACCTCTCGCTGTGCAAGAGGTATGCCGTGGACCCTTTGAACGCTGCCAAGCAAAAAGCAGAGCAGTGACAATAAAAGCGAGGAGAGAGCATGCACGAAGCACACTAGTTCTGTCTAGTGCTTTCCGTGCAGAGAGGCAGCAAAGCTGAATGCCGTGCCAGAGCTTCACTTCTCGCTGGAGCACAGGAAGGCAAGAATGAAGAGGCAGAACACAGCCTTGGTTTCAGCAGCCTCCGGGACTGCAAAAGTTCAGCAATAGCTCTGTCAAAGCAGAACTCGGCTGAGAATGCTCTCGCAGCTTGGGAAAGTTAGGCGCAGCTGTTGACCAGCTCTGCCCGTGGCCACAGGCTGCTTCTTCCACCTTCACTGTGGCAGAGCTTTTGCGGAACAGAGACGGCATTCTTCAAGGGCGTGTTCTCCAGGGTGCTGTGAAACAGAGCCTAGCACGCTGTCTCGCTGATCCTGGCTTTCGGCAAGCAGGCGTGCCAGACCGCTGACATTCTGCACTCTGGCAGCCTAGTTGCCAGCTTTCGGCAGCTGCTGTCCTAGCAAGGAAGCTCAGGGAGTCAAAGCCAGTGCCGGGCGGCACCTTTCTGCTTTGCCCGCCTAAGCGGCGCCACGCTCCCTCGGATACTGTGTCCTTTCCCTCTGCACTGCGTCTGCCGAGGTGCTCTGTGCCTCTCGGAGCAGAAAGGCAAAGGACAATGTTTTCCACAGCAGGGTAGAAATGGCATTGCTAGCAGGAAAGCTAGATGCCTTGGAACTGTCCCCTTAGCCCTTGCCACTCACTTCAGGCTCGTACGCTGAGCAGAACAGCCTGCTGTTCTGAAGCTTCGCTGGCTGCCGTTCGTGCCCAGACGCGATTTCCTTCCCAAGGAGGCGAAGCGCCGTCTACTTCTCGCAGAGAGCACGCTGCTCCTGGCTTTCGCTTCTGCCGCAACGAGCTCGCTACGAGCACTTTTCTTCTCAACCCTCTAGACCATTGCGTTCTGCTTTTCTTGTCTCGTGAATGGAGACGGAAAGCTTCTCGGCTACAATCTCGCCTAGAACAACTGCGGCTACACATTAAGCTCGCCCGCAACGCCCTGCTGAAACTTGCCTTCTGGCACCACATTCGCGGGGCAGCCGTCTTTCTTCGGCCACCTGCCAAGTGGCCCCATATCGCCGCGCTCGTTGCACTCCGCTTGTCAGATTGGCTTCCCGTGGCGCTGATTTCAGCCTGGCCAAATACTAGCGCTGCGGAGAGCTGTCTCGCAGACAATCATGTTCCAGCATAGAAATTTGTCCTGCAATGTTCCCCCCTCTTTTCCCCCATGGTGTTGCTCTGATGAATGCCTTGAGCATGGAACGACTTAAGCCAGCAAGTATTCCTCGCCGGTCACCTCTCGCTGTGCAAGAGGTATGCCGTGGACCCTTGGAACGCTGCCAAGCAAAAAGCAGAGCAGTGACCATAAAAGCGAGGAGAGAGCATGCACGAAGCACACTAGTTCTGTCTAGTGCTTTCCGTGCAGAGAGGCAGCAAAGCTGAATGCCGTGCCAGAGCTTCACTTCTCGCTGGAGCACAGGAAGGCAAGAATGAAGAGGCAGAACACAGCCTTGGTTTCAGCAGCCTCCGGGGCTGCAAAAGTTCAGCAATAGCTCTGTCAAAGCAGAACTCGGCTGAGAATGCTCTCGCAGCTTGGGAAAGTTAGGCGCAGCTGTTGACCAGCTCTGCCCGTGGCCACAGGCTGCTTCTTCCACCTTCACTGTGGCAGAGCTTTTGCGGAACAGAGACGGCATTCTTCAAGTGCGTGTTCTCCAGGGTGCTGTGAAACAGAGCCTAGCACGCTGTCTCGCTGATCCTGGCTTTCGGCAAGCAGGCGTGCCAGACCGCCTACATTCTGCACTCTGGCAGCCTAGTTGCCAGCTTTCGGCAGCTGCTGTCCTAGCAAGGAAGCTCAGGGAGTCAAAGCCAGTGCCGGGCGGCACCTTTCTGCTTTGCCCGCCTAAGCGGCGCCACGCTCCCTCGGATACTGTGTCCTTTCCCTCTGCACTGCGTCTGCCGAGGTGCTCTGTGCCTCTCGGAGCAGAAGGGCAAAGGACAATGTTTTCCACAGCAGGGTAGAAATGGCATTGCTAGCAGGAAAGCTAGATGCCTTGGAACTGTCCCCTTAGCCCTTGCCACTCACTTCAGGCTCGTACGCTGAGCAGAACAGCCTGCTTGTTCTGAAGCTTCGCTGGCTGCCGTTCGTGCCCAGACGCGATTTCCTTCCCAAGGAGGCGAAGCGCCGTCTACTTCTCTCACCGAGCACGCTGCTCCTGGCTTTCGCTTCTGCCGCAGCCATTGCGTTCTGCTTTTCTTGTCTCGTGAATGGAGACGGAAAGCTTCTCGGCTACAATCTCGCCTAGAACAACTGCGGCTACACATTAAGCTCGCCCGGAACGCCCTGCTGAAACTTGCCTTCTGGCACCCCATTCGCGGGGCAGCCGTCTTTCTTCGGCCACCTGCCAAGTGGCTCCATATCGCCGCGCTCGTTGCACTCCGCTTGTCAGATTGGCTTCCCGTGGCGCTGATTTCAGCCTGGCCAAATACTAGCAATGCGGAGAGCTGTCTCGCAGACAATCCTGTTCCAGCATAGAAATTTGTCCTGCAATGTTCCCCCCTCTTTTCCCCCATGGTGTTGCTCTGATGAATGCCTTGAGCATGGAACGACTTAAGCCAGCAAGTATTCCTCGCCGGCCACCTCTCGCTGTGCAAGAGGTATGCCGTGGACCCTTTGAACGCTGCCAAGCAAAAAGCAGAGCAGTGACCATAAAAGCGAGGAGAGAGCATGCACGAAGCACACTAGTTCTGTCTAGTGCTTTCCGTGCAGAGAGGCGGCAAAGCTGAATGCCGTGCCAGAGCTTCACTTCTCGCTGGAGCACAGGAAGGCAAGAATGAAGAGGCAGAACACAGCCTTGGTTTCAGCAGCCTCCGGGACTGCAAAAGTTCAGCAATAGCTCTGTCAAAGCAGAACTCGGCTGAGAATGCTCTCGCAGCTTGGGAAAGTTAGGCGCAGCTGTTGACCAGCTCTGCCCGTGGCCACAGGCTGCTTCTTCCACCTTCACTGTGGCAGAGCTTTTGCGGAACAGAGACGGCATTCTTCAAGGGCGTGTTCTCCAGGGTGCTGTGAAACAGAGCCTAGCACGCTGTCTCGCTGATACTGGCTTTCGGCAAGCAGGCGTGCCAGACCGCCTACATTCTGCACTCTGGCAGCCTAGTTGCCAGCTTTCGGCAGCTGCTGTCCTAGCAAGGAAGCTCAGGGAGTCAAAGCCAGTGCCGGGCAGCACCTTTCTGCTTTGCCCGCCTAAGCGGCGCCACGCTCCCTCGGATACTGTGTCCTTTCCCTCTGCACTGCGTCTGCCGAAGTACTCTGTGCCTCTCGGAGCAGAAGGGCAAAGGACAATGTTTTCCACAGCAGGGTAGAAATGGCATTGCTAGCAGGAAAGCTAGATGCCTTGGAACTGTCCCCTTAGCCCTTGCCACTCACTTCAGGCTCGTACGCTGAGCAGAACAGCCTGCTGTTCTGAAGCTTCGCTGGCTGCCCTTCGTGCCCAGACGCGATTTCCTTCCCAAGGAGGCGAAGCGCCGTCTACTTCTCGCAGCGAGCACGCTGCTCCTGGCTTTCGCTTCTGCCGCAACGAGCTCGCTACGAGCACTTTTCTTCTCAACCCTCTAGACCATTGCGTTCTGCTTTTCTTGTCTCGTGAATGGAGACGGAAAGCTTCTCGGCTACAATCTCGCCTAGAACAACTGCGGCTACACATTAAGCTCGCCCGCAACGCCCTGCTGAAACTTGCCTTCTGGCACCACATTCGCGGGCAGCCGTCTTTCTTCGGCCACCTGCCAAGTGGCCCCATATCGCCGCGCTCGTTGCACTCCGCTTGTCAGATTGGCTTCCCGTGGCGCTGATTTCAGCCTGGCCAAATACTAGCGCTGCGGAGAGCTGTCTCGCAGACAATCATGTTCCAGCATAGAAATTTGTCCTGCAATGTTCCCCCCTCTTTTCCCGCATTGTGCTGCTCTGATGAATGCCTTGAGCATGGAACGACTTAAGCCAGCAAGTATTCCTCGCCGGTCACCTCTCGCTGTGCAAGAGGTATGCCGTGGACCCTTGGAACGCTGCCAAGCAAAAAGCAGAGCAGTGACCATAAAAGCGAGGAGAGAGCATGCACGAAGCACACTAGTTCTGTCTAGTGCTTTCCGTGCAGAGAGGCAGCAAAGCTGAATGCCGTGCCAGAGCTTCACTTCTCGCTGGAGCACAGGAAGGCAAGAATGAAGAGGCAGAACACAGCCTTGGTTTCAGCAGCCTCCGGGGCTGCAAAAGTTCAGCAATAGCTCTGTCAAAGCAGAACTCGGCTGAGAATGCTCTCGCAGCTTGGGAAAGTTAGGCGCAGCTGTTGACCAGCTCTGCCCGTGGCCACAGGCTGCTTCTTCCACCTTCACTGTGGCAGAGCTTTTGCGGAACAGAGACGGCATTCTTCAAGTGCGTGTTCTCCAGGGTGCTGTGAAACAGAGCCTAGCACGCTGTCTCGCTGATCCTGGCTTTCGGCAAGCAGGCGTGCCAGACCGCTGACATTCTGCACTCTGGCAGCCTAGTTGCCAGCTTTCGGCAGCTGCTGTCCTAGCAAGGAAGCTCAGGGAGTCAAAGCCAGTGCCGGGCGGCACCTTTCTGCTTTGCCCGCCTAAGCGGCGCCACGCTCCCTCGGATACTGTGTCCTTTCCCTCTGCACTGCGTCTGCCGAGGTGCTCTGTGCCTCTCGGAGCAGAAGGGCAAAGGACAATGTTTTCCACAGCAGGGTAGAAATGGCATTGCTAGCAGGAAAGCTAGATGCCTCGGAACTGTCCCCTTAGCCCTTGCCACTCACTTCAGGCTCGTACGCTGAGCAGAACAGCCTGCTTGTTCTGAAGCTTCGCTGGCTGCCGTTCGTGCCCAGACGCGATTTCCTTCCCAAGGAGGCGAAGCGCCGTCTACTTCTCTCACCGAGCACGCTGCTCCTGGCTTTCGCTTCTGCCGCAGCCATTGCGTTCTGCTTTTCTTGTCTCGTGAATGGAGACGGAAAGCTTCTCGGCTACAATCTCGCCTAGAACAACTGCGGCTACACATTAAGCTCGCCCGGAACGCCCTGCTGAAACTTGCCTTCTGGCACCCCATTCGCGGGGCAGCCGTCTTTCTTCGGCCACCTGCCAAGTGGCTCCATATCGCCGCGCTCGTTGCACTCCGCTTGTCAGATTGGCTTCCCGTGGCGCTGATTTCAGCCTGGCCAAATACTAGCAATGCGGAGAGCTGTCTCGCAGACAATCCTGTTCCAGCATAGAAATTTGTCCTGCAATGTTCCCCCCTCTTTTCCCCCATGGTGTTGCTCTGATGAATGCCTTGAGCATGGAACGACTTAAGCCAGCAAGTATTCCTCGCCGGCCACCTCTCGCTGTGCAAGAGGTATGCCGTGGACCCTTTGAACGCTGCCAAGCAAAAAGCAGAGCAGTGACCATAAAAGCGAGGAGAGAGCATGCACGAAGCACACTAGTTCTGTCTAGTGCTTTCCGTGCAGAGAGGCGGCAAAGCTGAATGCCGTGCCAGAGCTTGACTTCTCGCTGGAGCACAGGAAGGCAAGAATGAAGAGGCAGAACACAGCCTTGGTTTCAGCAGCCTCCGGGACTGCAAAAGTTCAGCAATAGCTCTGTCAAAGCAGAACTCGGCTGAGAATGCTCTCGCAGCTTGGGAAAGTTAGGCGCAGCTGTTGACCAGCTCTGCCCGTGGCCACAGGCTGCTTCTTCCACCTTCACTGTGGCAGAGCTTTTGCGGAACAGAGACGGCATTCTTCAAGGGCGTGTTCTCCAGGGTGCTGTGAAACAGAGCCTAGCACGCTGTCTCGCTGATACTGGCTTTCGGCAAGCAGGCGTGCCAGACCGCCTACATTCTGCACTCTGGCAGCCTAGTTGCCAGCTTTCGGCAGCTGCTGTCCTAGCAAGGAAGCTCAGGGAGTCAAAGCCAGTGCCGGGCAGCACCTTTCTGCTTTGCCCGCCTAAGCGGCGCCACGCTCCCTCGGATACTGTGTCCTTTCCCTCTGCACTGCGTCTGCCGAGGTGCTCTGTGCCTCTCGGAGCAGAAGGGCAAAGGACAATGTTTTCCACAGCAGGGTAGAAATGGCATTGCTAGCAGGAAAGCTAGATGCCTTGGAACTGTCCCCTTAGCCCTTGCCACTCACTTCAGGCTCGTACGCTGAGCAGAACAGCCTGCTGTTCTGAAGCTTCGCTGGCTGCCGTTCGTGCCCAGACGCGATTTCCTTCCCAAGGAGGCGAAGCGCCGTCTACTTCTCGCAGCGAGCACGCTGCTCCTGGCTATCGCTTCTGCCGCAACGAGCTCGCTACGAGCACTTTTCTTCTCAACCCTCTAGACCATTGCGTTCTGCTTTTCTTGTCTCGTGAATGGAGACGGAAAGCTTCTCGGCTACAATCTCGCCTAGAACAACTGCGGCTACACATTAAGCTCGCCCGCAACGCCCTGCTGAAACTTGCCTTCTGGCACCACATTCGCGGGGCAGCCGTCTTTCTTCGGCCACCTGCCAAGTGGCCCCATATCGCCGCGCTCGTTGCACTCCGCTTGTCAGATTGGCTTCCCGTGGCGCTGATTTCAGCCTGGCCAAATACTAGCGCTGCGGAGAGCTGTCTCGCAGACAATCATGTTCCAGCATAGAAATTTGTCCTGCAATGTTCCCCCCTCTTTTCCCGCATTGTGCTGCTCTGATGAATGCCTTGAGCATGGAACGACTTAAGCCAGCAAGTATTCCTCGCCGGCCACCTCTCGCTGTGCAAGAGGTATGCCGTGGACCCTTTGAACGCTGCCAAGCAAAAAGCAGAGCAGTGACCATAAAAGCGAGGAGAGAGCATGCACGAAGCACACTAGTTCTGTCTAGTGCTTTCCGTGCAGAGAGGCGGCAAAGCTGAATGCCGTGCCAGAGCTTCACTTCTCGCTGGAGCACAGGAAGGCAAGAATGAAGAGGCAGAACACAGCCTTGGTTTCAGCAGCCTCCGGGACTGCAAAAGTTCAGCAATAGCTCGGTCAAAGCAGAACTCGGCTGAGAATGCTCTCGCAGCTTGGGAAAGTTAGGCGCAGCTGTTGACCAGCTCTGCCCGTGGCCACAGGCTGCTTCTTCCACCTTCACTGTGGCAGAGCTTTTGCGGAACAGAGACGGCATTCTTCAAGGGCGTGTTCTCCAGGGTGCTGTGAAACAGAGCCTAGCACGCTGTCTCGCTGATCCTGGCTTTCGGCAAGCAGGCGTGCCAGACCGCTGACATTCTGCACTCTGGCAGCCTAGTTGCCAGCTTTCGGCAGCTGCTGTCCTAGCAAGGAAGCTCAGGGAGTCAAAGCCAGTGCCGGGCGGCACCTTTCTGCTTTGCCCGCCTAAGCGGCGCCACGCTCCCTCGGATACTGTGTCCTTTCCCTCTGCACTGCGTCTGCCGAGGTGCTCTGTGCCTCTCGGAGCAGAAAGGCAAAGGACAATGTTTTCCACAGCAGGGTAGAAATGGCATTGCTAGCAGGAAAGCTAGATGCCTTGGAACTGTCCCCTTAGCCCTTGCCACTCACTTCAGGCTCGTACGCTGAGCAGAACAGCCTGCTGTTCTGAAGCTTCGCTGGCTGCCGTTCGTGCCCAGACGCGATTTCCTTCCCAAGGAGGCGAAGCGCCGTCTACTTCTCGCAGAGAGCACGCTGCTCCTGGCTTTCGCTTCTGCCGCAACGAGCTCGCTACGAGCACTTTTCTTCTCAACCCTCTAGACCATTGCGTTCTGCTTTTCTTGTCTCGTGAATGGAGACGGAAAGCTTCTCGGCTACAATCTCGCCTAGAACAACTGCGGCTACACATTTTGCTCGCCCGCAACGCCCTGCTGAAACTTGCCTTCTGGCACCACATTCGCGGGGCAGCCGTCTTTCTTCGGCCACCTGCCAAGTGGCCCCATATCGCCGCGCTCGTTGCACTCCGCTTGTCAGATTGGCTTCCCGTGGCGCTGATTTCAGCCTGGCCAAATACTAGCAATGCGGAGAGCTGTCTCGCAGACAATCCTGTTCCAGCATAGAAATTTGTCCTGCAATGTTCCCCCCTCTTTTCCCCCATGGTGTTGCTCTGATGAATGCCTTGAGCATGGAACGACTTAAGCCAGCAAGTATTCCTCGCCGGCCACCTCTCGCTGTGCAAGAGGGATGCCGTGGACCCTTTGAACGCTGCCAAGCAAAAAGCAGAGCAGTGACCATAAAAGCGAGGAGAGAGCATGCACGAAGCACACTAGTTCTGTCTAGTGCTTTCCGTGCAGAGAGGCAGCAAAGCTGAATGCCGTGCCAGAGCTTCACTTCTCGCTGGAGCACAGGAAGGCAAGAATGAAGAGGCAGAACACAGCCTTGGTTTCAGCAGCCTCCGGGGCTGCAAAAGTTCAGCAATAGCTCTGTCAAAGCAGAACTCGGCTGAGAATGCTCTCGCAGCTTGGGAAAGTTAGGCGCAGCTGTTGACCAGCTCTGCCCGTGGCCACAGGCTGCTTCTTCCACCTTCACTGTGGCAGAGCTTTTGCGGAACAGAGACGGCATTCTTCAAGTGCGTGTTCTCCAGGGTGCTGTGAAACAGAGCCTAGCACGCTGTCTCGCTGATCCTGGCTTTCGGCAAGCAGGCGTGCCAGACCGCTGACATTCTGCACTCTGGCAGCCTAGTTGCCAGCTTTCGGCAGCTGCTGTCCTAGCAAGGAAGCTCAGGGAGTCAAAGCCAGTGCCGGGCGGCACCTTTCTGCTTTGCCCGCCTAAGCGGCGCCACGCTCCCTCGGATACTGTGTCCTTTCCCTCTGCACTGCGTCTGCCGAGGTGCTCTGTGCCTCTCGGAGCAGAAGGGCAAAGGACAATGTTTTCCACAGCAGGGTAGAAATGGCATTGCTAGCAGGAAAGCTAGATGCCTCGGAACTGTCCCCTTAGCCCTTGCCACTCACTTCAGGCTCGTACGCTGAGCAGAACAGCCTGCTTGTTCTGAAGCTTCGCTGGCTGCCGTTCGTGCCCAGACGCGATTTCCTTCCCAAGGAGGCGAAGCGCCGTCTACTTCTCTCACCGAGCACGCTGCTCCTGGCTTTCGCTTCTGCCGCAGCCATTGCGTTCTGCTTTTCTTGTCTCGTGAATGGAGACGGAAAGCTTCTCGGCTACAATCTCGCCTAGAACAACTGCGGCTACACATTAAGCTCGCCCGGAACGCCCTGCTGAAACTTGCCTTCTGGCACCCCATTCGCGGGGCAGCCGTCTTTCTTCGGCCACCTGCCAAGTGGCTCCATATCGCCGCGCTCGTTGCACTCCGCTTGTCAGATTGGCTTCCCGTGGCGCTGATTTCAGCCTGGCCAAATACTAGCAATGCGGAGAGCTGTCTCGCAGACAATCCTGTTCCAGCATAGAAATTTGTCCTGCAATGTTCCCCCCTCTTTTCCCCCATGGTGTTGCTCTGATGAATGCCTTGAGCATGGAACGACTTAAGCCAGCAAGTATTCCTCGCCGGCCACCTCTCGCTGTGCAAGAGGTATGCCGTGGACCCTTTGAACGCTGCCAAGCAAAAAGCAGAGCAGTGACCATAAAAGCGAGGAGAGAGCATGCACGAAGCACACTAGTTCTGTCTAGTGCTTTCCGTGCAGAGAGGCGGCAAAGCTGAATGCCGTGCCAGAGCTTCACTTCTCGCTGGAGCACAGGAAGGCAAGAATGAAGAGGCAGAACACAGCCTTGGTTTCAGCAGCCTCCGGGACTGCAAAAGTTCAGCAATAGCTCTGTCAAAGCAGAACTCGGCTGAGAATGCTCTCGCAGCTTGGGAAAGTTAGGCGCAGCTGTTGACCAGCTCTGCCCGTGGCCACAGGCTGCTTCTTCCACCTTCACTGTGGCAGAGCTTTTGCGGAACAGAGACGGCATTCTTCAAGGGCGTGTTCTCCAGGGTGCTGTGAAACAGAGCCTAGCACGCTGTCTCGCTGATACTGGCTTTCGGCAAGCAGGCGTGCCAGACCGCCTACATTCTGCACTCTGGCAGCCTAGTTGCCAGCTTTCGGCAGCTGCTGTCCTAGCAAGGAAGCTCAGGGAGTCAAAGCCAGTGCCGGGCAGCACCTTTCTGCTTTGCCCGCCTAAGCGGCGCCACGCTCCCTCGGATACTGTGTCCTTTCCCTCTGCACTGCGTCTGCCGAAGTACTCTGTGCCTCTCGGAGCAGAAGGGCAAAGGACAATGTTTTCCACAGCAGGGTAGAAATGGCATTGCTAGCAGGAAAGCTAGATGCCTTGGAACTGTCCCCTTAGCCCTTGCCACTCACTTCAGGCTCGTACGCTGAGCAGAACAGCCTGCTGTTCTGAAGCTTCGCTGGCTGCCCTTCGTGCCCAGACGCGATTTCCTTCCCAAGGAGGCGAAGCGCCGTCTACTTCTCGCAGCGAGCACGCTGCTCCTGGCTTTCGCTTCTGCCGCAACGAGCTCGCTACGAGCACTTTTCTTCTCAACCCTCTAGACCATTGCGTTCTGCTTTTCTTGTCTCGTGAATGGAGACGGAAAGCTTCTCGGCTACAATCTCGCCTAGAACAACTGCGGCTACACATTAAGCTCGCCCGCAACGCCCTGCTGAAACTTGCCTTCTGGCACCACATTCGCGGGCAGCCGTCTTTCTTCGGCCACCTGCCAAGTGGCCCCATATCGCCGCGCTCGTTGCACTCCGCTTGTCAGATTGGCTTCCCGTGGCGCTGATTTCAGCCTGGCCAAATACTAGCGCTGCGGAGAGCTGTCTCGCAGACAATCATGTTCCAGCATAGAAATTTGTCCTGCAATGTTCCCCCCTCTTTTCCCGCATTGTGCTGCTCTCATGAATGCCTTGAGCATGGAACGACTTAAGCCAGCAAGTATTCCTCGCCGGTCACCTCTCGCTGTGCAAGAGGTATGCCGTGGACCCTTGGAACGCTGCCAAGCAAAAAGCAGAGCAGTGACCATAAAAGCGAGGAGAGAGCATGCACGAAGCACACTAGTTCTGTCTAGTGCTTTCCGTGCAGAGAGGCAGCAAAGCTGAATGCCGTGCCAGAGCTTCACTTCTCGCTGGAGCACAGGAAGGCAAGAATGAAGAGGCAGAACACAGCCTTGGTTTCAGCAGCCTCCGGGGCTGCAAAAGTTCAGCAATAGCTCTGTCAAAGCAGAACTCGGCTGAGAATGCTCTCGCAGCTTGGGAAAGTTAGGCGCAGCTGTTGACCAGCTCTGCCCGTGGCCACAGGCTGCTTCTTCCACCTTCACTGTGGCAGAGCTTTTGCGGAACAGAGACGGCATTCTTCAAGTGCGTGTTCTCCAGGGTGCTGTGAAACAGAGCCTAGCACGCTGTCTCGCTGATCCTGGCTTTCGGCAAGCAGGCGTGCCAGACCGCTGACATTCTGCACTCTGGCAGCCTAGTTGCCAGCTTTCGGCAGCTGCTGTCCTAGCAAGGAAGCTCAGGGAGTCAAAGCCAGTGCCGGGCGGCACCTTTCTGCTTTGCCCGCCTAAGCGGCGCCACGCTCCCTCGGATACTGTGTCCTTTCCCTCTGCACTGCGTCTGCCGAGGTGCTCTGTGCCTCTCGGAGCAGAAGGGCAAAGGACAATGTTTTCCACAGCAGGGTAGAAATGGCATTGCTAGCAGGAAAGCTAGATGCCTCGGAACTGTCCCCTTAGCCCTTGCCACTCACTTCAGGCTCGTACGCTGAGCAGAACAGCCTGCTTGTTCTGAAGCTTCGCTGGCTGCCGTTCGTGCCCAGACGCGATTTCCTTCCCAAGGAGGCGAAGCGCCGTCTACTTCTCTCACCGAGCACGCTGCTCCTGGCTTTCGCTTCTGCCGCAGCCATTGCGTTCTGCTTTTCTTGTCTCGTGAATGGAGACGGAAAGCTTCTCGGCTACAATCTCGCCTAGAACAACTGCGGCTACACATTAAGCTCGCCCGGAACGCCCTGCTGAAACTTGCCTTCTGGCACCCCATTCGCGGGGCAGCCGTCTTTCTTCGGCCACCTGCCAAGTGGCTCCATATCGCCGCGCTCGTTGCACTCCGCTTGTCAGATTGGCTTCCCGTGGCGCTGATTTCAGCCTGGCCAAATACTAGCAATGCGGAGAGCTGTCTCGCAGACAATCCTGTTCCAGCATAGAAATTTGTCCTGCAATGTTCCCCCCTCTTTTCCCCCATGGTGTTGCTCTGATGAATGCCTTGAGCATGGAACGACTTAAGCCAGCAAGTATTCCTCGCCGGCCACCTCTCGCTGTGCAAGAGGTATGCCGTGGACCCTTTGAACGCTGCCAAGCAAAAAGCAGAGCAGTGACCATAAAAGCGAGGAGAGAGCATGCACGAAGCACACTAGTTCTGTCTAGTGCTTTCCGTGCAGAGAGGCGGCAAAGCTGAATGCCGTGCCAGAGCTTGACTTCTCGCTGGAGCACAGGAAGGCAAGAATGAAGAGGCAGAACACAGCCTTGGTTTCAGCAGCCTCCGGGACTGCAAAAGTTCAGCAATAGCTCTGTCAAAGCAGAACTCGGCTGAGAATGCTCTCGCAGCTTGGGAAAGTTAGGCGCAGCTGTTGACCAGCTCTGCCCGTGGCCACAGGCTGCTTCTTCCACCTTCACTGTGGCAGAGCTTTTGCGGAACAGAGACGGCATTCTTCAAGGGCGTGTTCTCCAGGGTGCTGTGAAACAGAGCCTAGCACGCTGTCTCGCTGATACTGGCTTTCGGCAAGCAGGCGTGCCAGACCGCCTACATTCTGCACTCTGGCAGCCTAGTTGCCAGCTTTCGGCAGCTGCTGTCCTAGCAAGGAAGCTCAGGGAGTCAAAGCCAGTGCCGGGCGGCACCTTTCTGCTTTGCCCGCCTAAGCGGCGCCACGCTCCCTCGGATACTGTGTCCTTTCCCTCTGCACTGCGTCTGCCGAGGTGCTCTGTGCCTCTCGGAGCAGAAGGGCAAAGGACAATGTTTTCCACAGCAGGGTAGAAATGGCATTGCTAGCAGGAAAGCTAGATGCCTTGGAACTGTCCCCTTAGCCCTTGCCACTCACTTCAGGCTCGTACGCTGAGCAGAACAGCCTGCTGTTCTGAAGCTTCGCTGGCTGCCGTTCGTGCCCAGACGCGATTTCCTTCCCAAGGAGGCGAAGCGCCGTCTACTTCTCGCAGCGAGCACGCTGCTCCTGGCTATCGCTTCTGCCGCAACGAGCTCGCTACGAGCACTTTTCTTCTCAACCCTCTAGACCATTGCGTTCTGCTTTTCTTGTCTCGTGAATGGAGACGGAAAGCTTCTCGGCTACAATCTCGCCTAGAACAACTGCGGCTACACATTAAGCTCGCCCGCAACGCCCTGCTGAAACTTGCCTTCTGGCACCACATTCGCGGGGCAGCCGTCTTTCTTCGGCCACCTGCCAAGTGGCCCCATATCGCCGCGCTCGTTGCACTCCGCTTGTCAGATTGGCTTCCCGTGGCGCTGATTTCAGCCTGGCCAAATACTAGCGCTGCGGAGAGCTGTCTCGCAGACAATCATGTTCCAGCATAGAAATTTGTCCTGCAATGTTCCCCCCTCTTTTCCCGCATTGTGCTGCTCTGATGAATGCCTTGAGCATGGAACGACTTAAGCCAGCAAGTATTCCTCGCCGGCCACCTCTCGCTGTGCAAGAGGTATGCCGTGGACCCTTTGAACGCTGCCAAGCAAAAAGCAGAGCAGTGACCATAAAAGCGAGGAGAGAGCATGCACGAAGCACACTAGTTCTGTCTAGTGCTTTCCGTGCAGAGAGGCGGCAAAGCTGAATGCCGTGCCAGAGCTTCACTTCTCGCTGGAGCACAGGAAGGCAAGAATGAAGAGGCAGAACACAGCCTTGGTTTCAGCAGCCTCCGGGACTGCAAAAGTTCAGCAATAGCTCTGTCAAAGCAGAACTCGGCTGAGAATGCTCTCGCAGCTTGGGAAAGTTAGGCGCAGCTGTTGACCAGCTCTGCCCGTGGCCACAGGCTGCTTCTTCCACCTTCACTGTGGCAGAGCTTTTGCGGAACAGAGACGGCATTCTTCAAGGGCGTGTTCTCCAGGGTGCTGTGAAACAGAGCCTAGCACGCTGTCTCGCTGATCCTGGCTTTCGGCAAGCAGGCGTGCCAGACCGCTGACATTCTGCACTCTGGCAGCCTAGTTGCCAGCTTTCGGCAGCTGCTGTCCTAGCAAGGAAGCTCAGGGAGTCAAAGCCAGTGCCGGGCGGCACCTTTCTGCTTTGCCCGCCTAAGCGGCGCCACGCTCCCTCGGATACTGTGTCCTTTCCCTCTGCACTGCGTCTGCCGAGGTGCTCTGTGCCTCTCGGAGCAGAAAGGCAAAGGACAATGTTTTCCACAGCAGGGTAGAAATGGCATTGCTAGCAGGAAAGCTAGATGCCTTGGAACTGTCCCCTTAGCCCTTGCCACTCACTTCAGGCTCGTACGCTGAGCAGAACAGCCTGCTGTTCTGAAGCTTCGCTGGCTGCCGTTCGTGCCCAGACGCGATTTCCTTCCCAAGGAGGCGAAGCGCCGTCTACTTCTCGCAGAGAGCACGCTGCTCCTGGCTTTCGCTTCTGCCGCAACGAGCTCGCTACGAGCACTTTTCTTCTCAACCCTCTAGACCATTGCGTTCTGCTTTTCTTGTCTCGTGAATGGAGACGGAAAGCTTCTCGGCTACAATCTCGCCTAGAACAACTGCGGCTACACATTTTGCTCGCCCGCAACGCCCTGCTGAAACTTGCCTTCTGGCACCACATTCGCGGGGCAGCCGTCTTTCTTCGGCCACCTGCCAAGTGGCCCCATATCGCCGCGCTCGTTGCACTCCGCTTGTCAGATTGGCTTCCCGTGGCGCTGATTTCAGCCTGGCCAAATACTAGCAATGCGGAGAGCTGTCTCGCAGACAATCCTGTTCCAGCATAGAAATTTGTCCTGCAATGTTCCCCCCTCTTTTCCCCCATGGTGTTGCTCTGATGAATGCCTTGAGCATGGAACGACTTAAGCCAGCAAGTATTCCTCGCCGGCCACCTCTCGCTGTGCAAGAGGGATGCCGTGGACCCTTTGAACGCTGCCAAGCAAAAAGCAGAGCAGTGACCATAAAAGCGAGGAGAGAGCATGCACGAAGCACACTAGTTCTGTCTAGTGCTTTCCGTGCAGAGAGGCAGCAAAGCTGAATGCCGTGCCAGAGCTTCACTTCTCGCTGGAGCACAGGAAGGCAAGAATGAAGAGGCAGAACACAGCCTTGGTTTCAGCAGCCTCCGGGGCTGCAAAAGTTCAGCAATAGCTCTGTCAAAGCAGAACTCGGCTGAGAATGCTCTCGCAGCTTGGGAAAGTTAGGCGCAGCTGTTGACCAGCTCTGCCCGTGGCCACAGGCTGCTTCTTCCACCTTCACTGTGGCAGAGCTTTTGCGGAACAGAGACGGCATTCTTCAAGTGCGTGTTCTCCAGGGTGCTGTGAAACAGAGCCTAGCACGCTGTCTCGCTGATCCTGGCTTTCGGCAAGCAGGCGTGCCAGACCGCTGACATTCTGCACTCTGGCAGCCTAGTTGCCAGCTTTCGGCAGCTGCTGTCCTAGCAAGGAAGCTCAGGGAGTCAAAGCCAGTGCCGGGCGGCACCTTTCTGCTTTGCCCGCCTAAGCGGCGCCACGCTCCCTCGGATACTGTGTCCTTTCCCTCTGCACTGCGTCTGCCGAGGTGCTCTGTGCCTCTCGGAGCAGAAGGGCAAAGGACAATGTTTTCCACAGCAGGGTAGAAATGGCATTGCTAGCAGGAAAGCTAGATGCCTTGGAACTGTCCCCTTAGCCCTTGCCACTCACTTCAGGCTCGTACGCTGAGCAGAACAGCCTGCTTGTTCTGAAGCTTCGCTGGCTGCCGTTCGTGCCCAGACGCGATTTCCTTCCCAAGGAGGCGAAGCGCCGTCTACTTCTCTCACCGAGCACGCTGCTCCTGGCTTTCGCTTCTGCCGCAGCCATTGCGTTCTGCTTTTCTTGTCTCGTGAATGGAGACGGAAAGCTTCTCGGCTACAATCTCGCCTAGAACAACTGCGGCTACACATTAAGCTCGCCCGGAACGCCCTGCTGAAACTTGCCTTCTGGCACCCCATTCGCGGGGCAGCCGTCTTTCTTCGGCCACCTGCCAAGTGGCTCCATATCGCCGCGCTCGTTGCACTCCGCTTGTCAGATTGGCTTCCCGTGGCGCTGATTTCAGCCTGGCCAAATACTAGCAATGCGGAGAGCTGTCTCGCAGACAATCCTGTTCCAGCATAGAAATTTGTCCTGCAATGTTCCCCCCTCTTTTCCCCCATGGTGTTGCTCTGATGAATGCCTTGAGCATGGAACGACTTAAGCCAGCAAGTATTCCTCGCCGGCCACCTCTCGCTGTGCAAGAGGTATGCCGTGGACCCTTTGAACGCTGCCAAGCAAAAAGCAGAGCAGTGACCATAAAAGCGAGGAGAGAGCATGCACGAAGCACACTAGTTCTGTCTAGTGCTTTCCGTGCAGAGAGGCGGCAAAGCTGAATGCCGTGCCAGAGCTTGACTTCTCGCTGGAGCACAGGAAGGCAAGAATGAAGAGGCAGAACACAGCCTTGGTTTCAGCAGCCTCCGGGACTGCAAAAGTTCAGCAATAGCTCTGTCAAAGCAGAACTCGGCTGAGAATGCTCTCGCAGCTTGGGAAAGTTAGGCGCAGCTGTTGACCAGCTCTGCCCGTGGCCACAGGCTGCTTCTTCCACCTTCACTGTGGCAGAGCTTTTGCGGAACAGAGACGGCATTCTTCAAGGGCGTGTTCTCCAGGGTGCTGTGAAACAGAGCCTAGCACGCTGTCTCGCTGATACTGGCTTTCGGCAAGCAGGCGTGCCAGACCGCCTACATTCTGCACTCTGGCAGCCTAGTTGCCAGCTTTCGGCAGCTGCTGTCCTAGCAAGGAAGCTCAGGGAGTCAAAGCCAGTGCCGGGCAGCACCTTTCTGCTTTGCCCGCCTAAGCGGCGCCACGCTCCCTCGGATACTGTGTCCTTTCCCTCTGCACTGCGTCTGCCGAAGTACTCTGTGCCTCTCGGAGCAGAAGGGCAAAGGACAATGTTTTCCACAGCAGGGTAGAAATGGCATTGCTAGCAGGAAAGCTAGATGCCTTGGAACTGTCCCCTTAGCCCTTGCCACTCACTTCAGGCTCGTACGCTGAGCAGAACAGCCTGCTGTTCTGAAGCTTCGCTGGCTGCCGTTCGTGCCCAGACGCGATTTCCTTCCCAAGGAGGCGAAGCGCCGTCTACTTCTCGCAGCGAGCACGCTGCTCCTGGCTTTCGCTTCTGCCGCAACGAGCTCGCTACGAGCACTTTTCTTCTCAACCCTCTAGACCATTGCGTTCTGCTTTTCTTGTCTCGTGAATGGAGACGGAAAGCTTCTCGGCTACAATCTCGCCTAGAACAACTGCGGCTACACATTAAGCTCGCCCGGAACGCCCTGCTGAAACTTGCCTTCTGGCACCACATTCGCGGGCAGCCGTCTTTCTTCGGCCACCTGCCAAGTGGCCCCATATCGCCGCGCTCGTTGCACTCCGCTTGTCAGATTGGCTTCCCGTGGCGCTGATTTCAGCCTGGCCAAATACTAGCGCTGCGGAGAGCTGTCTCGCAGACAATCATGTTCCAGCATAGAAATTTGTCCTGCAATGTTCCCCCCTCTTTTCCCGCATTGTGCTGCTCTGATGAATGCCTTGAGCATGGAACGACTTAAGCCAGCAAGTATTCCTCGCCGGTCACCTCTCGCTGTGCAAGAGGTATGCCGTGGACCCTTGGAACGCTGCCAAGCAAAAAGCAGAGCAGTGACCATAAAAGCGAGGAGAGAGCATGCACGAAGCACACTAGTTCTGTCTAGTGCTTTCCGTGCAGAGAGGCAGCAAAGCTGAATGCCGTGCCAGAGCTTCACTTCTCGCTGGAGCACAGGAAGGCAAGAATGAAGAGGCAGAACACAGCCTTGGTTTCAGCAGCCTCCGGGGCTGCAAAAGTTCAGCAATAGCTCTGTCAAAGCAGAACTCGGCTGAGAATGCTCTCGCAGCTTGGGAAAGTTAGGCGCAGCTGTTGACCAGCTCTGCCCGTGGCCACAGGCTGCTTCTTCCACCTTCACTGTGGCAGAGCTTTTGCGGAACAGAGACGGCATTCTTCAAGTGCGTGTTCTCCAGGGTGCTGTGAAACAGAGCCTAGCACGCTGTCTCGCTGATCCTGGCTTTCGGCAAGCAGGCGTGCCAGACCGCTGACATTCTGCACTCTGGCAGCCTAGTTGCCAGCTTTCGGCAGCTGCTGTCCTAGCAAGGAAGCTCAGGGAGTCAAAGCCAGTGCCGGGCGGCACCTTTCTGCTTTGCCCGCCTAAGCGGCGCCACGCTCCCTCGGATACTGTGTCCTTTCCCTCTGCACTGCGTCTGCCGAGGTGCTCTGTGCCTCTCGGAGCAGAAGGGCAAAGGACAATGTTTTCCACAGCAGGGTAGAAATGGCATTGCTAGCAGGAAAGCTAGATGCCTCGGAACTGTCCCCTTAGCCCTTGCCACTCACTTCAGGCTCGTACGCTGAGCAGAACAGCCTGCTTGTTCTGAAGCTTCGCTGGCTGCCGTTCGTGCCCAGACGCGATTTCCTTCCCAAGGAGGCGAAGCGCCGTCTACTTCTCTCACCGAGCACGCTGCTCCTGGCTTTCGCTTCTGCCGCAGCCATTGCGTTCTGCTTTTCTTGTCTCGTGAATGGAGACGGAAAGCTTCTCGGCTACAATCTCGCCTAGAACAACTGCGGCTACACATTAAGCTCGCCCGGAACGCCCTGCTGAAACTTGCCTTCTGGCACCCCATTCGCGGGGCAGCCGTCTTTCTTCGGCCACCTGCCAAGTGGCTCCATATCGCCGCGCTCGTTGCACTCCGCTTGTCAGATTGGCTTCCCGTGGCGCTGATTTCAGCCTGGCCAAATACTAGCAATGCGGAGAGCTGTCTCGCAGACAATCCTGTTCCAGCATAGAAATTTGTCCTGCAATGTTCCCCCCTCTTTTCCCCCATGGTGTTGCTCTGATGAATGCCTTGAGCATGGAACGACTTAAGCCAGCAAGTATTCCTCGCCGGCCACCTCTCGCTGTGCAAGAGGTATGCCGTGGACCCTTTGAACGCTGCCAAGCAAAAAGCAGAGCAGTGACCATAAAAGCGAGGAGAGAGCATGCACGAAGCACACTAGTTCTGTCTAGTGCTTTCCGTGCAGAGAGGCGGCAAAGCTGAATGCCGTGCCAGAGCTTGACTTCTCGCTGGAGCACAGGAAGGCAAGAATGAAGAGGCAGAACACAGCCTTGGTTTCAGCAGCCTCCGGGACTGCAAAAGTTCAGCAATAGCTCTGTCAAAGCAGAACTCGGCTGAGAATGCTCTCGCAGCTTGGGAAAGTTAGGCGCAGCTGTTGACCAGCTCTGCCCGTGGCCACAGGCTGCTTCTTCCACCTTCACTGTGGCAGAGCTTTTGCGGAACAGAGACGGCATTCTTCAAGGGCGTGTTCTCCAGGGTGCTGTGAAACAGAGCCTAGCACGCTGTCTCGCTGATACTGGCTTTCGGCAAGCAGGCGTGCCAGACCGCCTACATTCTGCACTCTGGCAGCCTAGTTGCCAGCTTTCGGCAGCTGCTGTCCTAGCAAGGAAGCTCAGGGAGTCAAAGCCAGTGCCGGGCGGCACCTTTCTGCTTTGCCCGCCTAAGCGGCGCCACGCTCCCTCGGATACTGTGTCCTTTCCCTCTGCACTGCGTCTGCCGAGGTGCTCTGTGCCTCTCGGAGCAGAAGGGCAAAGGACAATGTTTTCCACAGCAGGGTAGAAATGGCATTGCTAGCAGGAAAGCTAGATGCCTTGGAACTGTCCCCTTAGCCCTTGCCACTCACTTCAGGCTCGTACGCTGAGCAGAACAGCCTGCTGTTCTGAAGCTTCGCTGGCTGCCGTTCGTGCCCAGACGCGATTTCCTTCCCAAGGAGGCGAAGCGCCGTCTACTTCTCGCAGCGAGCACGCTGCTCCTGGCTATCGCTTCTGCCGCAACGAGCTCGCTACGAGCACTTTTCTTCTCAACCCTCTAGACCATTGCGTTCTGCTTTTCTTGTCTCGTGAATGGAGACGGAAAGCTTCTCGGCTACAATCTCGCCTAGAACAACTGCGGCTACACATTAAGCTCGCCCGCAACGCCCTGCTGAAACTTGCCTTCTGGCACCACATTCGCGGGGCAGCCGTCTTTCTTCGGCCACCTGCCAAGTGGCCCCATATCGCCGCGCTCGTTGCACTCCGCTTGTCAGATTGGCTTCCCGTGGCGCTGATTTCAGCCTGGCCAAATACTAGCGCTGCGGAGAGCTGTCTCGCAGACAATCATGTTCCAGCATAGAAATTTGTCCTGCAATGTTCCCCCCTCTTTTCCCGCATTGTGCTGCTCTGATGAATGCCTTGAGCATGGAACGACTTAAGCCAGCAAGTATTCCTCGCCGGCCACCTCTCGCTGTGCAAGAGGTATGCCGTGGACCCTTTGAACGCTGCCAAGCAAAAAGCAGAGCAGTGACCATAAAAGCGAGGAGAGAGCATGCACGAAGCACACTAGTTCTGTCTAGTGCTTTCCGTGCAGAGAGGCGGCAAAGCTGAATGCCGTGCCAGAGCTTCACTTCTCGCTGGAGCACAGGAAGGCAAGAATGAAGAGGCAGAACACAGCCTTGGTTTCAGCAGCCTCCGGGACTGCAAAAGTTCAGCAATAGCTCTGTCAAAGCAGAACTCGGCTGAGAATGCTCTCGCAGCTTGGGAAAGTTAGGCGCAGCTGTTGACCAGCTCTGCCCGTGGCCACAGGCTGCTTCTTCCACCTTCACTGTGGCAGAGCTTTTGCGGAACAGAGACGGCATTCTTCAAGGGCGTGTTCTCCAGGGTGCTGTGAAACAGAGCCTAGCACGCTGTCTCGCTGATCCTGGCTTTCGGCAAGCAGGCGTGCCAGACCGCTGACATTCTGCACTCTGGCAGCCTAGTTGCCAGCTTTCGGCAGCTGCTGTCCTAGCAAGGAAGCTCAGGGAGTCAAAGCCAGTGCCGGGCGGCACCTTTCTGCTTTGCCCGCCTAAGCGGCGCCACGCTCCCTCGGATACTGTGTCCTTTCCCTCTGCACTGCGTCTGCCGAGGTGCTCTGTGCCTCTCGGAGCAGAAAGGCAAAGGACAATGTTTTCCACAGCAGGGTAGAAATGGCATTGCTAGCAGGAAAGCTAGATGCCTTGGAACTGTCCCCTTAGCCCTTGCCACTCACTTCAGGCTCGTACGCTGAGCAGAACAGCCTGCTGTTCTGAAGCTTCGCTGGCTGCCGTTCGTGCCCAGACGCGATTTCCTTCCCAAGGAGGCGAAGCGCCGTCTACTTCTCGCAGAGAGCACGCTGCTCCTGGCTTTCGCTTCTGCCGCAACGAGCTCGCTACGAGCACTTTTCTTCTCAACCCTCTAGACCATTGCGTTCTGCTTTTCTTGTCTCGTGAATGGAGACGGAAAGCTTCTCGGCTACAATCTCGCCTAGAACAACTGCGGCTACACATTTTGCTCGCCCGCAACGCCCTGCTGAAACTTGCCTTCTGGCACCACATTCGCGGGGCAGCCGTCTTTCTTCGGCCACCTGCCAAGTGGCCCCATATCGCCGCGCTCGTTGCACTCCGCTTGTCAGATTGGCTTCCCGTGGCGCTGATTTCAGCCTGGCCAAATACTAGCAATGCGGAGAGCTGTCTCGCAGACAATCCTGTTCCAGCATAGAAATTTGTCCTGCAATGTTCCCCCCTCTTTTCCCCCATGGTGTTGCTCTGATGAATGCCTTGAGCATGGAACGACTTAAGCCAGCAAGTATTCCTCGCCGGCCACCTCTCGCTGTGCAAGAGGGATGCCGTGGACCCTTTGAACGCTGCCAAGCAAAAAGCAGAGCAGTGACCATAAAAGCGAGGAGAGAGCATGCACGAAGCACACTAGTTCTGTCTAGTGCTTTCCGTGCAGAGAGGCAGCAAAGCTGAATGCCGTGCCAGAGCTTCACTTCTCGCTGGAGCACAGGAAGGCAAGAATGAAGAGGCAGAACACAGCCTTGGTTTCAGCAGCCTCCGGGGCTGCAAAAGTTCAGCAATAGCTCTGTCAAAGCAGAACTCGGCTGAGAATGCTCTCGCAGCTTGGGAAAGTTAGGCGCAGCTGTTGACCAGCTCTGCCCGTGGCCACAGGCTGCTTCTTCCACCTTCACTGTGGCAGAGCTTTTGCGGAACAGAGACGGCATTCTTCAAGTGCGTGTTCTCCAGGGTGCTGTGAAACAGAGCCTAGCACGCTGTCTCGCTGATCCTGGCTTTCGGCAAGCAGGCGTGCCAGACCGCTGACATTCTGCACTCTGGCAGCCTAGTTGCCAGCTTTCGGCAGCTGCTGTCCTAGCAAGGAAGCTCAGGGAGTCAAAGCCAGTGCCGGGCGGCACCTTTCTGCTTTGCCCGCCTAAGCGGCGCCACGCTCCCTCGGATACTGTGTCCTTTCCCTCTGCACTGCGTCTGCCGAGGTGCTCTGTGCCTCTCGGAGCAGAAGGGCAAAGGACAATGTTTTCCACAGCAGGGTAGAAATGGCATTGCTAGCAGGAAAGCTAGATGCCTTGGAACTGTCCCCTTAGCCCTTGCCACTCACTTCAGGCTCGTACGCTGAGCAGAACAGCCTGCTTGTTCTGAAGCTTCGCTGGCTGCCGTTCGTGCCCAGACGCGATTTCCTTCCCAAGGAGGCGAAGCGCCGTCTACTTCTCTCACCGAGCACGCTGCTCCTGGCTTTCGCTTCTGCCGCAGCCATTGCGTTCTGCTTTTCTTGTCTCGTGAATGGAGACGGAAAGCTTCTCGGCTACAATCTCGCCTAGAACAACTGCGGCTACACATTAAGCTCGCCCGGAACGCCCTGCTGAAACTTGCCTTCTGGCACCCCATTCGCGGGGCAGCCGTCTTTCTTCGGCCACCTGCCAAGTGGCTCCATATCGCCGCGCTCGTTGCACTCCGCTTGTCAGATTGGCTTCCCGTGGCGCTGATTTCAGCCTGGCCAAATACTAGCAATGCGGAGAGCTGTCTCGCAGACAATCCTGTTCCAGCATAGAAATTTGTCCTGCAATGTTCCCCCCTCTTTTCCCCCATGGTGTTGCTCTGATGAATGCCTTGAGCATGGAACGACTTAAGCCAGCAAGTATTCCTCGCCGGCCACCTCTCGCTGTGCAAGAGGTATGCCGTGGACCCTTTGAACGCTGCCAAGCAAAAAGCAGAGCAGTGACCATAAAAGCGAGGAGAGAGCATGCACGAAGCACACTAGTTCTGTCTAGTGCTTTCCGTGCAGAGAGGCGGCAAAGCTGAATGCCGTGCCAGAGCTTGACTTCTCGCTGGAGCACAGGAAGGCAAGAATGAAGAGGCAGAACACAGCCTTGGTTTCAGCAGCCTCCGGGACTGCAAAAGTTCAGCAATAGCTCTGTCAAAGCAGAACTCGGCTGAGAATGCTCTCGCAGCTTGGGAAAGTTAGGCGCAGCTGTTGACCAGCTCTGCCCGTGGCCACAGGCTGCTTCTTCCACCTTCACTGTGGCAGAGCTTTTGCGGAACAGAGACGGCATTCTTCAAGGGCGTGTTCTCCAGGGTGCTGTGAAACAGAGCCTAGCACGCTGTCTCGCTGATACTGGCTTTCGGCAAGCAGGCGTGCCAGACCGCCTACATTCTGCACTCTGGCAGCCTAGTTGCCAGCTTTCGGCAGCTGCTGTCCTAGCAAGGAAGCTCAGGGAGTCAAAGCCAGTGCCGGGCAGCACCTTTCTGCTTTGCCCGCCTAAGCGGCGCCACGCTCCCTCGGATACTGTGTCCTTTCCCTCTGCACTGCGTCTGCCGAAGTACTCTGTGCCTCTCGGAGCAGAAGGGCAAAGGACAATGTTTTCCACAGCAGGGTAGAAATGGCATTGCTAGCAGGAAAGCTAGATGCCTTGGAACTGTCCCCTTAGCCCTTGCCACTCACTTCAGGCTCGTACGCTGAGCAGAACAGCCTGCTGTTCTGAAGCTTCGCTGGCTGCCGTTCGTGCCCAGACGCGATTTCCTTCCCAAGGAGGCGAAGCGCCGTCTACTTCTCGCAGCGAGCACGCTGCTCCTGGCTTTCGCTTCTGCCGCAACGAGCTCGCTACGAGCACTTTTCTTCTCAACCCTCTAGACCATTGCGTTCTGCTTTTCTTGTCTCGTGAATGGAGACGGAAAGCTTCTCGGCTACAATCTCGCCTAGAACAACTGCGGCTACACATTAAGCTCGCCCGGAACGCCCTGCTGAAACTTGCCTTCTGGCACCACATTCGCGGGCAGCCGTCTTTCTTCGGCCACCTGCCAAGTGGCCCCATATCGCCGCGCTCGTTGCACTCCGCTTGTCAGATTGGCTTCCCGTGGCGCTGATTTCAGCCTGGCCAAATACTAGCGCTGCGGAGAGCTGTCTCGCAGACAATCATGTTCCAGCATAGAAATTTGTCCTGCAATGTTCCCCCCTCTTTTCCCGCATTGTGCTGCTCTGATGAATGCCTTGAGCATGGAACGACTTAAGCCAGCAAGTATTCCTCGCCGGTCACCTCTCGCTGTGCAAGAGGTATGCCGTGGACCCTTGGAACGCTGCCAAGCAAAAAGCAGAGCAGTGACCATAAAAGCGAGGAGAGAGCATGCACGAAGCACACTAGTTCTGTCTAGTGCTTTCCGTGCAGAGAGGCAGCAAAGCTGAATGCCGTGCCAGAGCTTCACTTCTCGCTGGAGCACAGGAAGGCAAGAATGAAGAGGCAGAACACAGCCTTGGTTTCAGCAGCCTCCGGGGCTGCAAAAGTTCAGCAATAGCTCTGTCAAAGCAGAACTCGGCTGAGAATGCTCTCGCAGCTTGGGAAAGTTAGGCGCAGCTGTTGACCAGCTCTGCCCGTGGCCACAGGCTGCTTCTTCCACCTTCACTGTGGCAGAGCTTTTGCGGAACAGAGACGGCATTCTTCAAGTGCGTGTTCTCCAGGGTGCTGTGAAACAGAGCCTAGCACGCTGTCTCGCTGATCCTGGCTTTCGGCAAGCAGGCGTGCCAGACCGCTGACATTCTGCACTCTGGCAGCCTAGTTGCCAGCTTTCGGCAGCTGCTGTCCTAGCAAGGAAGCTCAGGGAGTCAAAGCCAGTGCCGGGCGGCACCTTTCTGCTTTGCCCGCCTAAGCGGCGCCACGCTCCCTCGGATACTGTGTCCTTTCCCTCTGCACTGCGTCTGCCGAGGTGCTCTGTGCCTCTCGGAGCAGAAGGGCAAAGGACAATGTTTTCCACAGCAGGGTAGAAATGGCATTGCTAGCAGGAAAGCTAGATGCCTCGGAACTGTCCCCTTAGCCCTTGCCACTCACTTCAGGCTCGTACGCTGAGCAGAACAGCCTGCTTGTTCTGAAGCTTCGCTGGCTGCCGTTCGTGCCCAGACGCGATTTCCTTCCCAAGGAGGCGAAGCGCCGTCTACTTCTCTCACCGAGCACGCTGCTCCTGGCTTTCGCTTCTGCCGCAGCCATTGCGTTCTGCTTTTCTTGTCTCGTGAATGGAGACGGAAAGCTTCTCGGCTACAATCTCGCCTAGAACAACTGCGGCTACACATTAAGCTCGCCCGGAACGCCCTGCTGAAACTTGCCTTCTGGCACCCCATTCGCGGGGCAGCCGTCTTTCTTCGGCCACCTGCCAAGTGGCTCCATATCGCCGCGCTCGTTGCACTCCGCTTGTCAGATTGGCTTCCCGTGGCGCTGATTTCAGCCTGGCCAAATACTAGCAATGCGGAGAGCTGTCTCGCAGACAATCCTGTTCCAGCATAGAAATTTGTCCTGCAATGTTCCCCCCTCTTTTCCCCCATGGTGTTGCTCTGATGAATGCCTTGAGCATGGAACGACTTAAGCCAGCAAGTATTCCTCGCCGGCCACCTCTCGCTGTGCAAGAGGTATGCCGTGGACCCTTTGAACGCTGCCAAGCAAAAAGCAGAGCAGTGACCATAAAAGCGAGGAGAGAGCATGCACGAAGCACACTAGTTCTGTCTAGTGCTTTCCGTGCAGAGAGGCGGCAAAGCTGAATGCCGTGCCAGAGCTTCACTTCTCGCTGGAGCACAGGAAGGCAAGAATGAAGAGGCAGAACACAGCCTTGGTTTCAGCAGCCTCCGGGACTGCAAAAGTTCAGCAATAGCTCTGTCAAAGCAGAACTCGGCTGAGAATGCTCTCGCAGCTTGGGAAAGTTAGGCGCAGCTGTTGACCAGCTCTGCCCGTGGCCACAGGCTGCTTCTTCCACCTTCACTGTGGCAGAGCTTTTGCGGAACAGAGACGGCATTCTTCAAGGGCGTGTTCTCCAGGGTGCTGTGAAACAGAGCCTAGCACGCTGTCTCGCTGATACTGGCTTTCGGCAAGCAGGCGTGCCAGACCGCCTACATTCTGCACTCTGGCAGCCTAGTTGCCAGCTTTCGGCAGCTGCTGTCCTAGCAAGGAAGCTCAGGGAGTCAAAGCCAGTGCCGGGCGGCACCTTTCTGCTTTGCCCGCCTAAGCGGCGCCACGCTCCCTCGGATACTGTGTCCTTTCCCTCTGCACTGCGTCTGCCGAGGTGCTCTGTGCCTCTCGGAGCAGAAGGGCAAAGGACAATGTTTTCCACAGCAGGGTAGAAATGGCATTGCTAGCAGGAAAGCTAGATGCCTTGGAACTGTCCCCTTAGCCCTTGCCACTCACTTCAGGCTCGTACGCTGAGCAGAACAGCCTGCTGTTCTGAAGCTTCGCTGGCTGCCGTTCGTGCCCAGACGCGATTTCCTTCCCAAGGAGGCGAAGCGCCGTCTACTTCTCGCAGCGAGCACGCTGCTCCTGGCTATCGCTTCTGCCGCAACGAGCTCGCTACGAGCACTTTTCTTCTCAACCCTCTAGACCATTGCGTTCTGCTTTTCTTGTCTCGTGAATGGAGACGGAAAGCTTCTCGGCTACAATCTCGCCTAGAACAACTGCGGCTACACATTAAGCTCGCCCGCAACGCCCTGCTGAAACTTGCCTTCTGGCACCACATTCGCGGGGCAGCCGTCTTTCTTCGGCCACCTGCCAAGTGGCTCCATATCGCCGCGCTCGTTGCACTCCGCTTGTCAGATTGGCTTCCCGTGGCGCTGATTTCAGCCTGGCCAAATACTAGCGCTGCGGAGAGCTGTCTCGCAGACAATCATGTTCCAGCATAGAAATTTGTCCTGCAATGTTCCCCCCTCTTTTCCCGCATTGTGCTGCTCTGATGAATGCCTTGAGCATGGAACGACTTAAGCCAGCAAGTATTCCTCGCCGGCCACCTCTCGCTGTGCAAGAGGTATGCCGTGGACCCTTTGAACGCTGCCAAGCAAAAAGCAGAGCAGTGACCATAAAAGCGAGGAGAGAGCATGCACGAAGCACACTAGTTCTGTCTAGTGCTTTCCGTGCAGAGAGGCGGCAAAGCTGAATGCCGTGCCAGAGCTTGACTTCTCGCTGGAGCACAGGAAGGCAAGAATGAAGAGGCAGAACACAGCCTTGGTTTCAGCAGCCTCCGGGACTGCAAAAGTTCAGCAATAGCTCTGTCAAAGCAGAACTCGGCTGAGAATGCTCTCGCAGCTTGGGAAAGTTAGGCGCAGCTGTTGACCAGCTCTGCCCGTGGCCACAGGCTGCTTCTTCCACCTTCACTGTGGCAGAGCTTTTGCGGAACAGAGACGGCATTCTTCAAGGGCGTGTTCTCCAGGGTGCTGTGAAACAGAGCCTAGCACGCTGTCTCGCTGATACTGGCTTTCGGCAAGCAGGCGTGCCAGACCGCCTACATTCTGCACTCTGGCAGCCTAGTTGCCAGCTTTCGGCAGCTGCTGTCCTAGCAAGGAAGCTCAGGGAGTCAAAGCCAGTGCCGGGCAGCACCTTTCTGCTTTGCCCGCCTAAGCGGCGCCACGCTCCCTCGGATACTGTGTCCTTTCCCTCTGCACTGCGTCTGCCGAGGTGCTCTGTGCCTCTCGGAGCAGAAGGGCAAAGGACAATGTTTTCCACAGCAGGGTAGAAATGGCATTGCTAGCAGGAAAGCTAGATGCCTTGGAACTGTCCCCTTAGCCCTTGCCACTCACTTCAGGCTCGTACGCTGAGCAGAACAGCCTGCTGTTCTGAAGCTTCGCTGGCTGCCGTTCGTGCCCAGACGCGATTTCCTTCCCAAGGAGGCGAAGCGCCGTCTACTTCTCGCAGCGAGCACGCTGCTCCTGGCTATCGCTTCTGCCGCAACGAGCTCGCTACGAGCACTTTTCTTCTCAACCCTCTAGACCATTGCGTTCTGCTTTTCTTGTCTCGTGAATGGAGACGGAAAGCTTCTCGGCTACAATCTCGCCTAGAACAACTGCGGCTACACATTAAGCTCGCCCGCAACGCCCTGCTGAAACTTGCCTTCTGGCACCACATTCGCGGGGCAGCCGTCTTTCTTCGGCCACCTGCCAAGTGGCCCCATATCGCCGCGCTCGTTGCACTCCGCTTGTCAGATTGGCTTCCCGTGGCGCTGATTTCAGCCTGGCCAAATACTAGCGCTGCGGAGAGCTGTCTCGCAGACAATCATGTTCCAGCATAGAAATTTGTCCTGCAATGTTCCCCCCTCTTTTCCCGCATTGTGCTGCTCTGATGAATGCCTTGAGCATGGAACGACTTAAGCCAGCAAGTATTCCTCGCCGGCCACCTCTCGCTGTGCAAGAGGTATGCCGTGGACCCTTTGAACGCTGCCAAGCAAAAAGCAGAGCAGTGACCATAAAAGCGAGGAGAGAGCATGCACGAAGCACACTAGTTCTGTCTAGTGCTTTCCGTGCAGAGAGGCGGCAAAGCTGAATGCCGTGCCAGAGCTTCACTTCTCGCTGGAGCACAGGAAGGCAAGAATGAAGAGGCAGAACACAGCCTTGGTTTCAGCAGCCTCCGGGACTGCAAAAGTTCAGCAATAGCTCTGTCAAAGCAGAACTCGGCTGAGAATGCTCTCGCAGCTTGGGAAAGTTAGGCGCAGCTGTTGACCAGCTCTGCCCGTGGCCACAGGCTGCTTCTTCCACCTTCACTGTGGCAGAGCTTTTGCGGAACAGAGACGGCATTCTTCAAGGGCGTGTTCTCCAGGGTGCTGTGAAACAGAGCCTAGCACGCTGTCTCGCTGATCCTGGCTTTCGGCAAGCAGGCGTGCCAGACCGCTGACATTCTGCACTCTGGCAGCCTAGTTGCCAGCTTTCGGCAGCTGCTGTCCTAGCAAGGAAGCTCAGGGAGTCAAAGCCAGTGCCGGGCGGCACCTTTCTGCTTTGCCCGCCTAAGCGGCGCCACGCTCCCTCGGATACTGTGTCCTTTCCCTCTGCACTGCGTCTGCCGAGGTGCTCTGTGCCTCTCGGAGCAGAAAGGCAAAGGACAATGTTTTCCACAGCAGGGTAGAAATGGCATTGCTAGCAGGAAAGCTAGATGCCTTGGAACTGTCCCCTTAGCCCTTGCCACTCACTTCAGGCTCGTACGCTGAGCAGAACAGCCTGCTGTTCTGAAGCTTCGCTGGCTGCCGTTCGTGCCCAGACGCGATTTCCTTCCCAAGGAGGCGAAGCGCCGTCTACTTCTCGCAGAGAGCACGCTGCTCCTGGCTTTCGCTTCTGCCGCAACGAGCTCGCTACGAGCACTTTTCTTCTCAACCCTCTAGACCATTGCGTTCTGCTTTTCTTGTCTCGTGAATGGAGACGGAAAGCTTCTCGGCTACAATCTCGCCTAGAACAACTGCGGCTACACATTTTGCTCGCCCGCAACGCCCTGCTGAAACTTGCCTTCTGGCACCACATTCGCGGGGCAGCCGTCTTTCTTCGGCCACCTGCCAAGTGGCCCCATATCGCCGCGCTCGTTGCACTCCGCTTGTCAGATTGGCTTCCCGTGGCGCTGATTTCAGCCTGGCCAAATACTAGCAATGCGGAGAGCTGTCTCGCAGACAATCCTGTTCCAGCATAGAAATTTGTCCTGCAATGTTCCCCCCTCTTTTCCCCCATGGTGTTGCTCTGATGAATGCCTTGAGCATGGAACGACTTAAGCCAGCAAGTATTCCTCGCCGGCCACCTCTCGCTGTGCAAGAGGGATGCCGTGGACCCTTTGAACGCTGCCAAGCAAAAAGCAGAGCAGTGACCATAAAAGCGAGGAGAGAGCATGCACGAAGCACACTAGTTCTGTCTAGTGCTTTCCGTGCAGAGAGGCAGCAAAGCTGAATGCCGTGCCAGAGCTTCACTTCTCGCTGGAGCACAGGAAGGCAAGAATGAAGAGGCAGAACACAGCCTTGGTTTCAGCAGCCTCCGGGGCTGCAAAAGTTCAGCAATAGCTCTGTCAAAGCAGAACTCGGCTGAGAATGCTCTCGCAGCTTGGGAAAGTTAGGCGCAGCTGTTGACCAGCTCTGCCCGTGGCCACAGGCTGCTTCTTCCACCTTCACTGTGGCAGAGCTTTTGCGGAACAGAGACGGCATTCTTCAAGTGCGTGTTCTCCAGGGTGCTGTGAAACAGAGCCTAGCACGCTGTCTCGCTGATCCTGGCTTTCGGCAAGCAGGCGTGCCAGACCGCTGACATTCTGCACTCTGGCAGCCTAGTTGCCAGCTTTCGGCAGCTGCTGTCCTAGCAAGGAAGCTCAGGGAGTCAAAGCCAGTGCCGGGCGGCACCTTTCTGCTTTGCCCGCCTAAGCGGCGCCACGCTCCCTCGGATACTGTGTCCTTTCCCTCTGCACTGCGTCTGCCGAGGTGCTCTGTGCCTCTCGGAGCAGAAGGGCAAAGGACAATGTTTTCCACAGCAGGGTAGAAATGGCATTGCTAGCAGGAAAGCTAGATGCCTTGGAACTGTCCCCTTAGCCCTTGCCACTCACTTCAGGCTCGTACGCTGAGCAGAACAGCCTGCTTGTTCTGAAGCTTCGCTGGCTGCCGTTCGTGCCCAGACGCGATTTCCTTCCCAAGGAGGCGAAGCGCCGTCTACTTCTCTCACCGAGCACGCTGCTCCTGGCTTTCGCTTCTGCCGCAGCCATTGCGTTCTGCTTTTCTTGTCTCGTGAATGGAGACGGAAAGCTTCTCGGCTACAATCTCGCCTAGAACAACTGCGGCTACACATTAAGCTCGCCCGGAACGCCCTGCTGAAACTTGCCTTCTGGCACCCCATTCGCGGGGCAGCCGTCTTTCTTCGGCCACCTGCCAAGTGGCTCCATATCGCCGCGCTCGTTGCACTCCGCTTGTCAGATTGGCTTCCCGTGGCGCTGATTTCAGCCTGGCCAAATACTAGCAATGCGGAGAGCTGTCTCGCAGACAATCCTGTTCCAGCATAGAAATTTGTCCTGCAATGTTCCCCCCTCTTTTCCCCCATGGTGTTGCTCTGATGAATGCCTTGAGCATGGAACGACTTAAGCCAGCAAGTATTCCTCGCCGGCCACCTCTCGCTGTGCAAGAGGTATGCCGTGGACCCTTTGAACGCTGCCAAGCAAAAAGCAGAGCAGTGACCATAAAAGCGAGGAGAGAGCATGCACGAAGCACACTAGTTCTGTCTAGTGCTTTCCGTGCAGAGAGGCGGCAAAGCTGAATGCCGTGCCAGAGCTTGACTTCTCGCTGGAGCACAGGAAGGCAAGAATGAAGAGGCAGAACACAGCCTTGGTTTCAGCAGCCTCCGGGACTGCAAAAGTTCAGCAATAGCTCTGTCAAAGCAGAACTCGGCTGAGAATGCTCTCGCAGCTTGGGAAAGTTAGGCGCAGCTGTTGACCAGCTCTGCCCGTGGCCACAGGCTGCTTCTTCCACCTTCACTGTGGCAGAGCTTTTGCGGAACAGAGACGGCATTCTTCAAGGGCGTGTTCTCCAGGGTGCTGTGAAACAGAGCCTAGCACGCTGTCTCGCTGATACTGGCTTTCGGCAAGCAGGCGTGCCAGACCGCCTACATTCTGCACTCTGGCAGCCTAGTTGCCAGCTTTCGGCAGCTGCTGTCCTAGCAAGGAAGCTCAGGGAGTCAAAGCCAGTGCCGGGCAGCACCTTTCTGCTTTGCCCGCCTAAGCGGCGCCACGCTCCCTCGGATACTGTGTCCTTTCCCTCTGCACTGCGTCTGCCGAGGTGCTCTGTGCCTCTCGGAGCAGAAGGGCAAAGGACAATGTTTTCCACAGCAGGGTAGAAATGGCATTGCTAGCAGGAAAGCTAGATGCCTTGGAACTGTCCCCTTAGCCCTTGCCACTCACTTCAGGCTCGTACGCTGAGCAGAACAGCCTGCTGTTCTGAAGCTTCGCTGGCTGCCGTTCGTGCCCAGACGCGATTTCCTTCCCAAGGAGGCGAAGCGCCGTCTACTTCTCGCAGCGAGCACGCTGCTCCTGGCTTTCGCTTCTGCCGCAACGAGCTCGCTACGAGCACTTTTCTTCTCAACCCTCTAGACCATTGCGTTCTGCTTTTCTTGTCTCGTGAATGGAGACGGAAAGCTTCTCGGCTACAATCTCGCCTAGAACAACTGCGGCTACACATTAAGCTCGCCCGGAACGCCCTGCTGAAACTTGCCTTCTGGCACCACATTCGCGGGCAGCCGTCTTTCTTCGGCCACCTGCCAAGTGGCCCCATATCGCCGCGCTCGTTGCACTCCGCTTGTCAGATTGGCTTCCCGTGGCGCTGATTTCAGCCTGGCCAAATACTAGCGCTGCGGAGAGCTGTCTCGCAGACAATCATGTTCCAGCATAGAAATTTGTCCTGCAATGTTCCCCCCTCTTTTCCCGCATTGTGCTGCTCTGATGAATGCCTTGAGCATGGAACGACTTAAGCCAGCAAGTATTCCTCGCCGGTCACCTCTCGCTGTGCAAGAGGTATGCCGTGGACCCTTGGAACGCTGCCAAGCAAAAAGCAGAGCAGTGACCATAAAAGCGAGGAGAGAGCATGCACGAAGCACACTAGTTCTGTCTAGTGCTTTCCGTGCAGAGAGGCAGCAAAGCTGAATGCCGTGCCAGAGCTTCACTTCTCGCTGGAGCACAGGAAGGCAAGAATGAAGAGGCAGAACACAGCCTTGGTTTCAGCAGCCTCCGGGGCTGCAAAAGTTCAGCAATAGCTCTGTCAAAGCAGAACTCGGCTGAGAATGCTCTCGCAGCTTGGGAAAGTTAGGCGCAGCTGTTGACCAGCTCTGCCCGTGGCCACAGGCTGCTTCTTCCACCTTCACTGTGGCAGAGCTTTTGCGGAACAGAGACGGCATTCTTCAAGTGCGTGTTCTCCAGGGTGCTGTGAAACAGAGCCTAGCACGCTGTCTCGCTGATCCTGGCTTTCGGCAAGCAGGCGTGCCAGACCGCTGACATTCTGCACTCTGGCAGCCTAGTTGCCAGCTTTCGGCAGCTGCTGTCCTAGCAAGGAAGCTCAGGGAGTCAAAGCCAGTGCCGGGCGGCACCTTTCTGCTTTGCCCGCCTAAGCGGCGCCACGCTCCCTCGGATACTGTGTCCTTTCCCTCTGCACTGCGTCTGCCGAGGTGCTCTGTGCCTCTCGGAGCAGAAGGGCAAAGGACAATGTTTTCCACAGCAGGGTAGAAATGGCATTGCTAGCAGGAAAGCTAGATGCCTCGGAACTGTCCCCTTAGCCCTTGCCACTCACTTCAGGCTCGTACGCTGAGCAGAACAGCCTGCTTGTTCTGAAGCTTCGCTGGCTGCCGTTCGTGCCCAGACGCGATTTCCTTCCCAAGGAGGCGAAGCGCCGTCTACTTCTCTCACCGAGCACGCTGCTCCTGGCTTTCGCTTCTGCCGCAGCCATTGCGTTCTGCTTTTCTTGTCTCGTGAATGGAGACGGAAAGCTTCTCGGCTACAATCTCGCCTAGAACAACTGCGGCTACACATTAAGCTCGCCCGGAACGCCCTGCTGAAACTTGCCTTCTGGCACCCCATTCGCGGGGCAGCCGTCTTTCTTCGGCCACCTGCCAAGTGGCTCCATATCGCCGCGCTCGTTGCACTCCGCTTGTCAGATTGGCTTCCCGTGGCGCTGATTTCAGCCTGGCCAAATACTAGCAATGCGGAGAGCTGTCTCGCAGACAATCCTGTTCCAGCATAGAAATTTGTCCTGCAATGTTCCCCCCTCTTTTCCCCCATGGTGTTGCTCTGATGAATGCCTTGAGCATGGAACGACTTAAGCCAGCAAGTATTCCTCGCCGGCCACCTCTCGCTGTGCAAGAGGTATGCCGTGGACCCTTTGAACGCTGCCAAGCAAAAAGCAGAGCAGTGACCATAAAAGCGAGGAGAGAGCATGCACGAAGCACACTAGTTCTGTCTAGTGCTTTCCGTGCAGAGAGGCGGCAAAGCTGAATGCCGTGCCAGAGCTTCACTTCTCGCTGGAGCACAGGAAGGCAAGAATGAAGAGGCAGAACACAGCCTTGGTTTCAGCAGCCTCCGGGACTGCAAAAGTTCAGCAATAGCTCTGTCAAAGCAGAACTCGGCTGAGAATGCTCTCGCAGCTTGGGAAAGTTAGGCGCAGCTGTTGACCAGCTCTGCCCGTGGCCACAGGCTGCTTCTTCCACCTTCACTGTGGCAGAGCTTTTGCGGAACAGAGACGGCATTCTTCAAGGGCGTGTTCTCCAGGGTGCTGTGAAACAGAGCCTAGCACGCTGTCTCGCTGATACTGGCTTTCGGCAAGCAGGCGTGCCAGACCGCCTACATTCTGCACTCTGGCAGCCTAGTTGCCAGCTTTCGGCAGCTGCTGTCCTAGCAAGGAAGCTCAGGGAGTCAAAGCCAGTGCCGGGCGGCACCTTTCTGCTTTGCCCGCCTAAGCGGCGCCACGCTCCCTCGGATACTGTGTCCTTTCCCTCTGCACTGCGTCTGCCGAGGTGCTCTGTGCCTCTCGGAGCAGAAGGGCAAAGGACAATGTTTTCCACAGCAGGGTAGAAATGGCATTGCTAGCAGGAAAGCTAGATGCCTTGGAACTGTCCCCTTAGCCCTTGCCACTCACTTCAGGCTCGTACGCTGAGCAGAACAGCCTGCTGTTCTGAAGCTTCGCTGGCTGCCGTTCGTGCCCAGACGCGATTTCCTTCCCAAGGAGGCGAAGCGCCGTCTACTTCTCGCAGCGAGCACGCTGCTCCTGGCTATCGCTTCTGCCGCAACGAGCTCGCTACGAGCACTTTTCTTCTCAACCCTCTAGACCATTGCGTTCTGCTTTTCTTGTCTCGTGAATGGAGACGGAAAGCTTCTCGGCTACAATCTCGCCTAGAACAACTGCGGCTACACATTAAGCTCGCCCGCAACGCCCTGCTGAAACTTGCCTTCTGGCACCACATTCGCGGGGCAGCCGTCTTTCTTCGGCCACCTGCCAAGTGGCTCCATATCGCCGCGCTCGTTGCACTCCGCTTGTCAGATTGGCTTCCCGTGGCGCTGATTTCAGCCTGGCCAAATACTAGCGCTGCGGAGAGCTGTCTCGCAGACAATCATGTTCCAGCATAGAAATTTGTCCTGCAATGTTCCCCCCTCTTTTCCCGCATTGTGCTGCTCTGATGAATGCCTTGAGCATGGAACGACTTAAGCCAGCAAGTATTCCTCGCCGGCCACCTCTCGCTGTGCAAGAGGTATGCCGTGGACCCTTTGAACGCTGCCAAGCAAAAAGCAGAGCAGTGACCATAAAAGCGAGGAGAGAGCATGCACGAAGCACACTAGTTCTGTCTAGTGCTTTCCGTGCAGAGAGGCGGCAAAGCTGAATGCCGTGCCAGAGCTTCACTTCTCGCTGGAGCACAGGAAGGCAAGAATGAAGAGGCAGAACACAGCCTTGGTTTCAGCAGCCTCCGGGACTGCAAAAGTTCAGCAATAGCTCTGTCAAAGCAGAACTCGGCTGAGAATGCTCTCGCAGCTTGGGAAAGTTAGGCGCAGCTGTTGACCAGCTCTGCCCGTGGCCACAGGCTGCTTCTTCCACCTTCACTGTGGCAGAGCTTTTGCGGAACAGAGACGGCATTCTTCAAGGGCGTGTTCTCCAGGGTGCTGTGAAACAGAGCCTAGCACGCTGTCTCGCTGATCCTGGCTTTCGGCAAGCAGGCGTGCCAGACCGCTGACATTCTGCACTCTGGCAGCCTAGTTGCCAGCTTTCGGCAGCTGCTGTCCTAGCAAGGAAGCTCAGGGAGTCAAAGCCAGTGCCGGGCGGCACCTTTCTGCTTTGCCCGCCTAAGCGGCGCCACGCTCCCTCGGATACTGTGTCCTTTCCCTCTGCACTGCGTCTGCCGAGGTGCTCTGTGCCTCTCGGAGCAGAAAGGCAAAGGACAATGTTTTCCACAGCAGGGTAGAAATGGCATTGCTAGCAGGAAAGCTAGATGCCTTGGAACTGTCCCCTTAGCCCTTGCCACTCACTTCAGGCTCGTACGCTGAGCAGAACAGCCTGCTGTTCTGAAGCTTCGCTGGCTGCCGTTCGTGCCCAGACGCGATTTCCTTCCCAAGGAGGCGAAGCGCCGTCTACTTCTCGCAGAGAGCACGCTGCTCCTGGCTTTCGCTTCTGCCGCAACGAGCTCGCTACGAGCACTTTTCTTCTCAACCCTCTAGACCATTGCGTTCTGCTTTTCTTGTCTCGTGAATGGAGACGGAAAGCTTCTCGGCTACAATCTCGCCTAGAACAACTGCGGCTACACATTTTGCTCGCCCGCAACGCCCTGCTGAAACTTGCCTTCTGGCACCACATTCGCGGGGCAGCCGTCTTTCTTCGGCCACCTGCCAAGTGGCCCCATATCGCCGCGCTCGTTGCACTCCGCTTGTCAGATTGGCTTCCCGTGGCGCTGATTTCAGCCTGGCCAAATACTAGCGCTGCGGAGAGCTGTCTCGCAGACAATCATGTTCCAGCATAGAAATTTGTCCTGCAATGTTCCCCCCTCTTTTCCCCCATGGTGTTGCTCTGATGAATGCCTTGAGCATGGAACGACTTAAGCCAGCAAGTATTCCTCGCCGGTCACCTCTCGCTGTGCAAGAGGTATGCCGTGGACCCTTGGAACGCTGCCAAGCAAAAAGCAGAGCAGTGACCATAAAAGCGAGGAGAGAGCATGCACGAAGCACACTAGTTCTGTCTAGTGCTTTCCGTGCAGAGAGGCAGCAAAGCTGAATGCCGTGCCAGAGCTTCACTTCTCGCTGGAGCACAGGAAGGCAAGAATGAAGAGGCAGAACACAGCCTTGGTTTCAGCAGCCTCCGGGGCTGCAAAAGTTCAGCAATAGCTCTGTCAAAGCAGAACTCGGCTGAGAATGCTCTCGCAGCTTGGGAAAGTTAGGCGCAGCTGTTGACCAGCTCTGCCCGTGGCCACAGGCTGCTTCTTCCACCTTCACTGTGGCAGAGCTTTTGCGGAACAGAGACGGCATTCTTCAAGTGCGTGTTCTCCAGGGTGCTGTGAAACAGAGCCTAGCACGCTGTCTCGCTGATCCTGGCTTTCGGCAAGCAGGCGTGCCAGACCGCTGACATTCTGCACTCTGGCAGCCTAGTTGCCAGCTTTCGGCAGCTGCTGTCCTAGCAAGGAAGCTCAGGGAGTCAAAGCCAGTGCCGGGCGGCACCTTTCTGCTTTGCCCGCCTAAGCGGCGCCACGCTCCCTCGGATACTGTGTCCTTTCCCTCTGCACTGCGTCTGCCGAGGTGCTCTGTGCCTCTCGGAGCAGAAGGGCAAAGGACAATGTTTTCCACAGCAGGGTAGAAATGGCATTGCTAGCAGGAAAGCTAGATGCCTTGGAACTGTCCCCTTAGCCCTTGCCACTCACTTCAGGCTCGTACGCTGAGCAGAACAGCCTGCTTGTTCTGAAGCTTCGCTGGCTGCCGTTCGTGCCCAGACGCGATTTCCTTCCCAAGGAGGCGAAGCGCCGTCTACTTCTCTCACCGAGCACGCTGCTCCTGGCTTTCGCTTCTGCCGCAGCCATTGCGTTCTGCTTTTCTTGTCTCGTGAATGGAGACGGAAAGCTTCTCGGCTACAATCTCGCCTAGAACAACTGCGGCTACACATTAAGCTCGCCCGGAACGCCCTGCTGAAACTTGCCTTCTGGCACCCCATTCGCGGGGCAGCCGTCTTTCTTCGGCCACCTGCCAAGTGGCTCCATATCGCCGCGCTCGTTGCACTCCGCTTGTCAGATTGGCTTCCCGTGGCGCTGATTTCAGCCTGGCCAAATACTAGCAATGCGGAGAGCTGTCTCGCAGACAATCCTGTTCCAGCATAGAAATTTGTCCTGCAATGTTCCCCCCTCTTTTCCCCCATGGTGTTGCTCTGATGAATGCCTTGAGCATGGAACGACTTAAGCCAGCAAGTATTCCTCGCCGGCCACCTCTCGCTGTGCAAGAGGTATGCCGTGGACCCTTTGAACGCTGCCAAGCAAAAAGCAGAGCAGTGACCATAAAAGCGAGGAGAGAGCATGCACGAAGCACACTAGTTCTGTCTAGTGCTTTCCGTGCAGAGAGGCGGCAAAGCTGAATGCCGTGCCAGAGCTTCACTTCTCGCTGGAGCACAGGAAGGCAAGAATGAAGAGGCAGAACACAGCCTTGGTTTCAGCAGCCTCCGGGACTGCAAAAGTTCAGCAATAGCTCTGTCAAAGCAGAACTCGGCTGAGAATGCTCTCGCAGCTTGGGAAAGTTAGGCGCAGCTGTTGACCAGCTCTGCCCGTGGCCACAGGCTGCTTCTTCCACCTTCACTGTGGCAGAGCTTTTGCGGAACAGAGACGGCATTCTTCAAGGGCGTGTTCTCCAGGGTGCTGTGAAACAGAGCCTAGCACGCTGTCTCGCTGATACTGGCTTTCGGCAAGCAGGCGTGCCAGACCGCCTACATTCTGCACTCTGGCAGCCTAGTTGCCAGCTTTCGGCAGCTGCTGTCCTAGCAAGGAAGCTCAGGGAGTCAAAGCCAGTGCCGGGCAGCACCTTTCTGCTTTGCCCGCCTAAGCGGCGCCACGCTCCCTCGGATACTGTGTCCTTTCCCTCTGCACTGCGTCTGCCGAAGTACTCTGTGCCTCTCGGAGCAGAAGGGCAAAGGACAATGTTTTCCACAGCAGGGTAGAAATGGCATTGCTAGCAGGAAAGCTAGATGCCTTGGAACTGTCCCCTTAGCCCTTGCCACTCACTTCAGGCTCGTACGCTGAGCAGAACAGCCTGCTGTTCTGAAGCTTCGCTGGCTGCCGTTCGTGCCCAGACGCGATTTCCTTCCCAAGGAGGCGAAGCGCCGTCTACTTCTCGCAGCGAGCACGCTGCTCCTGGCTTTCGCTTCTGCCGCAACGAGCTCGCTACGAGCACTTTTCTTCTCAACCCTCTAGACCATTGCGTTCTGCTTTTCTTGTCTCGTGAATGGAGACGGAAAGCTTCTCGGCTACAATCTCGCCTAGAACAACTGCGGCTACACATTAAGCTCGCCCGGAACGCCCTGCTGAAACTTGCCTTCTGGCACCACATTCGCGGGCAGCCGTCTTTCTTCGGCCACCTGCCAAGTGGCCCCATATCGCCGCGCTCGTTGCACTCCGCTTGTCAGATTGGCTTCCCGTGGCGCTGATTTCAGCCTGGCCAAATACTAGCGCTGCGGAGAGCTGTCTCGCAGACAATCATGTTCCAGCATAGAAATTTGTCCTGCAATGTTCCCCCCTCTTTTCCCGCATTGTGCTGCTCTGATGAATGCCTTGAGCATGGAACGACTTAAGCCAGCAAGTATTCCTCGCCGGTCACCTCTCGCTGTGCAAGAGGTATGCCGTGGACCCTTGGAACGCTGCCAAGCAAAAAGCAGAGCAGTGACCATAAAAGCGAGGAGAGAGCATGCACGAAGCACACTAGTTCTGTCTAGTGCTTTCCGTGCAGAGAGGCAGCAAAGCTGAATGACGTGCCAGAGCTTCACTTCTCGCTGGAGCACAGGAAGGCAAGAATGAAGAGGCAGAACACAGCCTTGGTTTCAGCAGCCTCCGGGGCTGCAAAAGTTCAGCAATAGCTCTGTCAAAGCAGAACTCGGCTGAGAATGCTCTCGCAGCTTGGGAAAGTTAGGCGCAGCTGTTGACCAGCTCTGCCCGTGGCCACAGGCTGCTTCTTCCACCTTCACTGTGGCAGAGCTTTTGCGGAACAGAGACGGCATTCTTCAAGTGCGTGTTCTCCAGGGTGCTGTGAAACAGAGCCTAGCACGCTGTCTCGCTGATCCTGGCTTTCGGCAAGCAGGCGTGCCAGACCGCTGACATTCTGCACTCTGGCAGCCTAGTTGCCAGCTTTCGGCAGCTGCTGTCCTAGCAAGGAAGCTCAGGGAGTCAAAGCCAGTGCCGGGCGGCACCTTTCTGCTTTGCCCGCCTAAGCGGCGCCACGCTCCCTCGGATACTGTGTCCTTTCCCTCTGCACTGCGTCTGCCGAGGTGCTCTGTGCCTCTCGGAGCAGAAGGGCAAAGGACAATGTTTTCCACAGCAGGGTAGAAACGGCATTGCTAGCAGGAAAGCTAGATGCCTTGGAACTGTCCCCTTAGCCCTTGCCACTCACTTCAGGCTCGTACGCTGAGCAGAACAGCCTGCTTGTTCTGAAGCTTCGCTGGCTGCCGTTCGTGCCCAGACGTGATTTCCTTCCCAAGGAGGCGAAGCGCCGTCTACTTCTCTCACCGAGCACGCTGCTCCTGGCTTTCGCTTCTGCCGCAGCCATTGCGTTCTGCTTTTCTTGTCTCGTGAATGGAGACGGAAAGCTTCTCGGCTACAATCTCGCCTAGAACAACTGCGGCTACACATTAAGCTCGCCCGGAACGCCCTGCTGAAACTTGCCTTCTGGCACCCCATTCGCGGGGCAGCCGTCTTTCTTCGGCCACCTGCCAAGTGGCTCCATATCGCCGCGCTCGTTGCACTCCGCTTGTCAGATTGGCTTCCCGTGGCGCTGATTTCAGCCTGGCCAAATACTAGCAATGCGGAGAGCTGTCTCGCAGACAATCCTGTTCCAGCATAGAAATTTGTCCTGCAATGTTCCCCCCTCTTTTCCCCCATGGTGTTGCTCTGATGAATGCCTTGAGCATGGAACGACTTAAGCCAGCAAGTATTCCTCGCCGGCCACCTCTCGCTGTGCAAGAGGTATGCCGTGGACCCTTTGAACGCTGCCAAGCAAAAAGCAGAGCAGTGACCATAAAAGCGAGGAGAGAGCATGCACGAAGCACACTAGTTCTGTCTAGTGCTTTCCGTGCAGAGAGGCGGCAAAGCTGAATGCCGTGCCAGAGCTTCACTTCTCGCTGGAGCACAGGAAGGCAAGAATGAAGAGGCAGAACACAGCCTTGGTTTCAGCAGCCTCCGGGACTGCAAAAGTTCAGCAATAGCTCTGTCAAAGCAGAACTCGGCTGAGAATGCTCTCGCAGCTTGGGAAAGTTAGGCGCAGCTGTTGACCAGCTCTGCCCGTGGCCACAGGCTGCTTCTTCCACCTTCACTGTGGCAGAGCTTTTGCGGAACAGAGACGGCATTCTTCAAGGGCGTGTTCTCCAGGGTGCTGTGAAACAGAGCCTAGCACGCTGTCTCGCTGATACTGGCTTTCGGCAAGCAGGCGTGCCAGACCGCCTACATTCTGCACTCTGGCAGCCTAGTTGCCAGCTTTCGGCTGCTGCTGTCCTAGCAAGGAAGCTCAGGGAGTCAAAGCCAGTGCCGGGCGGCACCTTTCTGCTTTGCCCGCCTAAGCGGCGTCACGCTCCCTCGGATACTGTGTCCTTTCCCTCTGCACTGCGTCTGCCGAGGTGCTCTGTGCCTCTCGGAGCAGAAGGGCAAAGGACAATGTTTTCCACAGCAGGGTAGAAATGGCATTGCTAGCAGGAAAGCTAGATGCCTTGGAACTGTCCCCTTAGCCCTTGCCACTCACTTCAGGCTCGTACGCTGAGCAGAACAGCCTGCTGTTCTGAAGCTTCGCTGGCTGCCGTTCGTGCCCAGACGCGATTTCCTTCCCAAGGAGGCGAAGCGCCGTCTACTTCTCGCAGCGAGCACGCTGCTCCTGGCTATCGCTTCTGCCGCAACGAGCTCGCTACGAGCACTTTTCTTCTCAACCCTCTAGACCATTGCGTTCTGCTTTTCTTGTCTCGTGAATGGAGACGGAAAGCTTCTCGGCTACAATCTCGCCTAGAACAACTGCGGCTACACATTAAGCTCGCCCGCAACGCCCTGCTGAAACTTGCCTTCTGGCACCACATTCGCGGGGCAGCCGTCTTTCTTCGGCCACCTGCCAAGTGGCCCCATATCGCCGCGCTCGTTGCACTCCGCTTGTCAGATTGGCTTCCCGTGGCGCTGATTTCAGCCTGGCCAAATACTAGCGCTGCGGAGAGCTGTCTCGCAGACAATCATGTTCCAGCATAGAAATTTGTCCTGCAATGTTCCCCCCTCTTTTCCCGCATTGTGCTGCTCTGATGAATGCCTTGAGCATGGAACGACTTAAGCCAGCAAGTATTCCTCGCCGGCCACCTCTCGCTGTGCAAGAGGTATGCCGTGGACCCTTTGAACGCTGCCAAGCAAAAAGCAGAGCAGTGACCATAAAAGCGAGGAGAGAGCATGCACGAAGCACACTAGTTCTGTCTAGTGCTTTCCGTGCAGAGAGGCGGCAAAGCTGAATGCCGTGCCAGAGCTTCACTTCTCGCTGGAGCACAGGAAGGCAAGAATGAAGAGGCAGAACACAGCCTTGGTTTCAGCAGCCTCCGGGACTGCAAAAGTTCAGCAATAGCTCTGTCAAAGCAGAACTCGGCTGAGAATGCTCTCGCAGCTTGGGAAAGTTAGGCGCAGCTGTTGACCAGCTCTGCCCGTGGCCACAGGCTGCTTCTTCCACCTTCACTGTGGCAGAGCTTTTGCGGAACAGAGACGGCATTCTTCAAGGGCGTGTTCTCCAGGGTGCTGTGAAACAGACCCTAGCACGCTGTCTCGCTGATCCTGGCTTTCGGCAAGCAGGCGTGCCAGACCGCTGACATTCTGCACTCTGGCAGCCTAGTTGCCAGCTTTCGGCAGCTGCTGTCCTAGCAAGGAAGCTCAGGGAGTCAAAGCCAGTGCCGGGCGGCACCTTTCTGCTTTGCCCGCCTAAGCGGCGCCACGCTCCCTCGGATACTGTGTCCTTTCCCTCTGCACTGCGTCTGCCGAGGTGCTCTGTGCCTCTCGGAGCAGAAAGGCAAAGGACAATGTTTTCCACAGCAGGGTAGTAATGGCATTGCTAGCAGGAAAGCTAGATGCCTTGGAACTGTCCCCTTAGCCCTTGCCACTCACTTCAGGCTCGTACGCTGAGCAGAACAGCCTGCTGTTCTGAAGCTTCGCTGGCTGCCGTTCGTGCCCAGACGCGATTTCCTTCCCAAGGAGGCGAAGCGCCGTCTACTTCTCGCAGCGAGCACGCTGCTCCTGGCTTTCGCTTCTGCCGCAACGAGCTCGCTACGAGCACTTTTCTTCTCAACCCTCTAGACCATTGCGTTCTGCTTTTCTTGTCTCGTGAATGGAGACGGAAAGCTTCTCGGCTACAATCTCGCCTAGAACAACTGCGGCTACACATTAAGCTCGCCCGCAACGCCCTGCTGAAACTTGCCTTCTGGCACCACATTCGCGGGGCAGCCGTCTTTCTTCGGCCACCTGCCAAGTGGCTCCATATCGCCGCGCTCGTTGCACTCCGCTTGTCAGATTGGCTTCCCGTGGCGCTGATTTCAGCCTGGCCAAATACTAGCGCTGCGGAGAGCTGTCTCGCAGACAATCATGTTCCAGCATAGAAATTTGTCCTGCAATGTTCCCCCCTCTTTTCCCGCATTGTGCTGCTCTGATGAATGCCTTGAGCATGGAACGACTTAAGCCAGCAAGTATTCCTCGCCGGTCACCTCTCGCTGTGCAAGAGGTATGCCGTGGACCCTTGGAACGCTGCCAAGCAAAAAGCAGAGCAGTGACCATAAAAGCGAGGAGAGAGCATGCACGAAGCACACTAGTTCTGTCTAGTGCTTTCCGTGCAGAGAGGCAGCAAAGCTGAATGCCGTGCCAGAGCTTCACTTCTCGCTGGAGCACAGGAAGGCAAGAATGAAGAGGCAGAACACAGCCTTGGTTTCAGCAGCCTCCGGGGCTGCAAAAGTTCAGCAATAGCTCTGTCAAAGCAGAACTCGGCTGAGAATGCTCTCGCAGCTTGGGAAAGTTAGGCGCAGCTGTTGACCAGCTCTGCCCGTGGCCACAGGCTGCTTCTTCCACCTTCACTGTGGCAGAGCTTTTGCGGAACAGAGACGGCATTCTTCAAGTGCGTGTTCTCCAGGGTGCTGTGAAACAGAGCCTAGCACGCTGTCTCGCTGATCCTGGCTTTCGGCAAGCAGGCGTGCCAGACCGCTGACATTCTGCACTCTGGCAGCCTAGTTGCCAGCTTTCGGCAGCTGCTGTCCTAGCAAGGAAGCTCAGGGAGTCAAAGCCAGTGCCGGGCGGCACCTTTCTGCTTTGCCCGCCTAAGCGGCGCCACGCTCCCTCGGATACTGTGTCCTTTCCCTCTGCACTGCGTCTGCCGAGGTGCTCTGTGCCTCTCGGAGCAGAAGGGCAAAGGACAATGTTTTCCACAGCAGGGTAGAAATGGCATTGCTAGCAGGAAAGCTAGATGCCTTGGAACTGTCCCCTTAGCCCTTGCCACTCACTTCAGGCTCGTACGCTGAGCAGAACAGCCTGCTTGTTCTGAAGCTTCGCTGGCTGCCGTTCGTGCCCAGACGCGATTTCCTTCCCAAGGAGGCGAAGCGCCGTCTACTTCTCTCACCGAGCACGCTGCTCCTGGCTTTCGCTTCTGCCGCAGCCATTGCGTTCTGCTTTTCTTGTCTCGTGAATGGAGACGGAAAGCTTCTCGGCTACAATCTCGCCTAGAACAACTGCGGCTACACATTAAGCTCGCCCGGAACGCCCTGCTGAAACTTGCCTTCTGGCACCCCATTCGCGGGGCAGCCGTCTTTCTTCGGCCACCTGCCAAGTGGCTCCATATCGCCGCGCTCGTTGCACTCCGCTTGTCAGATTGGCTTCCCGTGGCGCTGATTTCAGCCTGGCCAAATACTAGCAATGCGGAGAGCTGTCTCGCAGACAATCCTGTTCCAGCATAGAAATTTGTCCTGCAATGTTCCCCCCTCTTTTCCCCCATGGTGTTGCTCTGATGAATGCCTTGAGCATGGAACGACTTAAGCCAGCAAGTATTCCTCGCCGGCCACCTCTCGCTGTGCAAGAGGTATGCCGTGGACCCTTTGAACGCTGCCAAGCAAAAAGCAGAGCAGTGACCATAAAAGCGAGGAGAGAGCATGCACGAAGCACACTAGTTCTGTCTAGTGCTTTCCGTGCAGAGAGGCGGCAAAGCTGAATGCCGTGCCAGAGCTTCACTTCTCGCTGGAGCACAGGAAGGCAAGAATGAAGAGGCAGAACACAGCCTTGGTTTCAGCAGCCTCCGGGACTGCAAAAGTTCAGCAATAGCTCTGTCAAAGCAGAACTCGGCTGAGAATGCTCTCGCAGCTTGGGAAAGTTAGGCGCAGCTGTTGACCAGCTCTGCCCGTGGCCACAGGCTGCTTCTTCCACCTTCACTGTGGCAGAGCTTTTGCGGAACAGAGACGGCATTCTTCAAGGGCGTGTTCTCCAGGGTGCTGTGAAACAGAGCCTAGCACGCTGTCTCGCTGATACTGGCTTTCGGCAAGCAGGCGTGCCAGACCGCCTACATTCTGCACTCTGGCAGCCTAGTTGCCAGCTTTCGGCAGCTGCTGTCCTAGCAAGGAAGCTCAGGGAGTCAAAGCCAGTGCCGGGCAGCACCTTTCTGCTTTGCCCGCCTAAGCGGCGCCACGCTCCCTCGGATACTGTGTCCTTTCCCTCTGCACTGCGTCTGCCGAAGTACTCTGTGCCTCTCGGAGCAGAAGGGCAAAGGACAATGTTTTCCACAGCAGGGTAGAAATGGCATTGCTAGCAGGAAAGCTAGATGCCTTGGAACTGTCCCCTTAGCCCTTGCCACTCACTTCAGGCTCGTACGCTGAGCAGAACAGCCTGCTGTTCTGAAGCTTCGCTGGCTGCCCTTCGTGCCCAGACGCGATTTCCTTCCCAAGGAGGCGAAGCGCCGTCTACTTCTCGCAGCGAGCACGCTGCTCCTGGCTTTCGCTTCTGCCGCAACGAGCTCGCTACGAGCACTTTTCTTCTCAACCCTCTAGACCATTGCGTTCTGCTTTTCTTGTCTCGTGAATGGAGACGGAAAGCTTCTCGGCTACAATCTCGCCTAGAACAACTGCGGCTACACATTAAGCTCGCCCGGAACGCCCTGCTGAAACTTGCCTTCTGGCACCACATTCGCGGGCAGCCGTCTTTCTTCGGCCACCTGCCAAGTGGCCCCATATCGCCGCGCTCGTTGCACTCCGCTTGTCAGATTGGCTTCCCGTGGCGCTGATTTCAGCCTGGCCAAATACTAGCGCTGCGGAGAGCTGTCTCGCAGACAATCATGTTCCAGCATAGAAATTTGTCCTGCAATGTTCCCCCCTCTTTTCCCGCATTGTGCTGCTCTGATGAATGCCTTGAGCATGGAACGACTTAAGCCAGCAAGTATTCCTCGCCGGTCACCTCTCGCTGTGCAAGAGGTATGCCGTGGACCCTTGGAACGCTGCCAAGCAAAAAGCAGAGCAGTGACCATAAAAGCGAGGAGAGAGCATGCACGAAGCACACTAGTTCTGTCTAGTGCTTTCCGTGCAGAGAGGCAGCAAAGCTGAATGCCGTGCCAGAGCTTCACTTCTCGCTGGAGCACAGGAAGGCAAGAATGAAGAGGCAGAACACAGCCTTGGTTTCAGCAGCCTCCGGGGCTGCAAAAGTTCAGCAATAGCTCTGTCAAAGCAGAACTCGGCTGAGAATGCTCTCGCAGCTTGGGAAAGTTAGGCGCAGCTGTTGACCAGCTCTGCCCGTGGCCACAGGCTGCTTCTTCCACCTTCACTGTGGCAGAGCTTTTGCGGAACAGAGACGGCATTCTTCAAGTGCGTGTTCTCCAGGGTGCTGTGAAACAGAGCCTAGCACGCTGTCTCGCTGATCCTGGCTTTCGGCAAGCAGGCGTGCCAGACCGCTGACATTCTGCACTCTGGCAGCCTAGTTGCCAGCTTTCGGCAGCTGCTGTCCTAGCAAGGAAGCTCAGGGAGTCAAAGCCAGTGCCGGGCGGCACCTTTCTGCTTTGCCCGCCTAAGCGGCGCCACGCTCCCTCGGATACTGTGTCCTTTCCCTCTGCACTGCGTCTGCCGAGGTGCTCTCTGCCTCTCGGAGCAGAAGGGCAAAGGACAATGTTTTCCACAGCAGGGTAGAAATGGCATTGCTAGCAGGAAAGCTAGATGCCTTGGAACTGTCCCCTTAGCCCTTGCCACTCACTTCAGGCTCGTACGCTGAGCAGAACAGCCTGCTTGTTCTGAAGCTTCGCTGGCTGCCGTTCGTGCCCAGACGTGATTTCCTTCCCAAGGAGGCGAAGCGCCGTCTACTTCTCTCACCGAGCACGCTGCTCCTGGCTTTCGCTTCTGCCGCAGCCATTGCGTTCTGCTTTTCTTGTCTCGTGAATGGAGACGGAAAGCTTCTCGGCTACAATCTCGCCTAGAACAACTGCGGCTACACATTAAGCTCGCCTGGAACGCCCTGCTGAAACTTGCCTTCTGGCACCCCATTCGCGGGGCAGCCGTCTTTCTTCGGCCACCTGCCAAGTGGCTCCATATCGCCGCGCTCGTTGCACTCCGCTTGTCAGATTGGCTTCCCGTGGCGCTGATTTCAGCCTGGCCAAATACTAGCAATGCGGAGAGCTGTCTCGCAGACAATCCTGTTCCAGCATAGAAATTTGTCCTGCAATGTTCCCCCCTCTTTTCCCCCATGGTGTTGCTCTGATGAATGCCTTGAGCATGGAACGACTTAAGCCAGCAAGTATTCCTCGCCGGCCACCTCTCGCTGTGCAAGAGGTATGCCGTGGACCCTTTGAACGCTGCCAAGCAAAAAGCAGAGCAGTGACCATAAAAGCGAGGAGAGAGCATGCACGAAGCACACTAGTTCTGTCTAGTGCTTTCCGTGCAGAGAGGCGGCAAAGCTGAATGCCGTGCCAGAGCTTCACTTCTCGCTGGAGCACAGGAAGGCAAGAATGAAGAGGCAGAACACAGCCTTGGTTTCAGCAGCCTCCGGGACTGCAAAAGTTCAGCAATAGCTCTGTCAAAGCAGAACTCGGCTGAGAATGCTCTCGCAGCTTGGGAAAGTTAGGCGCAGCTGTTGACCAGCTCTGCCCGTGGCCACAGGCTGCTTCTTCCACCTTCACTGTGGCAGAGCTTTTGCGGAACAGAGACGGCATTCTTCAAGGGCGTGTTCTCCAGGGTGCTGTGAAACAGAGCCTAGCACGCTGTCTCGCTGATACTGGCTTTCGGCAAGCAGGCGTGCCAGACCGCCTACATTCTGCACTCTGGCAGCCTAGTTGCCAGCTTTCGGCAGCTGCTGTCCTAGCAAGGAAGCTCAGGGAGTCAAAGCCAGTGCCGGGCAGCACCTTTCTGCTTTGCCCGCCTAAGCGGCGCCACGCTCCCTCGGATACTGTGTCCTTTCCCTCTGCACTGCGTCTGCCGAAGTACTCTGTGCCTCTCGGAGCAGAAGGGCAAAGGACAATGTTTTCCACAGCAGGGTAGAAATGGCATTGCTAGCAGGAAAGCTAGATGCCTTGGAACTGTCCCCTTAGCCCTTGCCACTCACTTCAGGCTCGTACGCTGAGCAGAACAGCCTGCTGTTCTGAAGCTTCGCTGGCTGGCGTTCGTGCCCAGACGCGATTTCCTTCCCAAGGAGGCGAAGCGCCGTCTACTTCTCGCAGCGAGCACGCTGCTCCTGGCTTTCGCTTCTGCCGCAACGAGCTCGCTACGAGCACTTTTCTTCTCAACCCTCTAGACCATTGCGTTCTGCTTTTCTTGTCTCGTGAATGGAGACGGAAAGCTTCTCGGCTACAATCTCGCCTAGAACAACTGCGGCTACACATTAAGCTCGCCCGGAACGCCCTGCTGAAACTTGCCTTCTGGCACCACATTCGCGGGCAGCCGTCTTTCTTCGGCCACCTGCCAAGTGGCCCCATATCGCCGCGCTCGTTGCACTCCGCTTGTCAGATTGGCTTCCCGTGGCGCTGATTTCAGCCTGGCCAAATACTAGCGCTGCGGAGAGCTGTCTCGCAGACAATCATGTTCCAGCATAGAAATTTGTCCTGCAATGTTCCCCCCTCTTTTCCCGCATTGTGCTGCTCTGATGAATGCCTTGAGCATGGAACGACTTAAGCCAGCAAGTATTCCTCGCCGGTCACCTCTCGCTGTGCAAGAGGTATGCCGTGGACCCTTGGAACGCTGCCAAGCAAAAAGCAGAGCAGTGACCATAAAAGCGAGGAGAGAGCATGCACGAAGCACACTAGTTCTGTCTAGTGCTTTCCATGCAGAGAGGCAGCAAAGCTGAATGCCGTGCCAGAGCTTCACTTCTCGCTGGAGCACAGGAAGGCAAGAATGAAGAGGCAGAACACAGCCTTGGTTTCAGCAGCCTCCGGGGCTGCAAAAGTTCAGCAATAGCTCTGTCAAAGCAGAACTCGGCTGAGAATGCTCTCGCAGCTTGGGAAAGTTAGGCGCAGCTGTTGACCAGCTCTGCCCGTGGCCACAGGCTGCTTCTTCCACCTTCACTGTGGCAGAGCTTTTGCGGAACAGAGACGGCATTCTTCAAGTGCGTGTTCTCCAGGGTGCTGTGAAACAGAGCCTAGCACGCTGTCTCGCTGATCCTGGCTTTCGGCAAGCAGGCGTGCCAGACCGCTGACATTCTGCACTCTGGCAGCCTAGTTGCCAGCTTTCGGCAGCTGCTGTCCTAGCAAGGAAGCTCAGGGAGTCAAAGCCAGTGCCGGGCGGCACCTTTCTGCTTTGCCCGCCTAAGCGGCGCCACGCTCCCTCGGATACTGTGTCCTTTCCCTCTGCACTGCGTCTGCCGAGGTGCTCTGTGCCTCTCGGAGCAGAAGGGCAAAGGACAATGTTTTCCACAGCAGGGTAGAAATGGCATTGCTAGCAGGAAAGCTAGATGCCTTGGAACTGTCCCCTTAGCCCTTGCCACTCACTTCAGGCTCGTACGCTGAGCAGAACAGCCTGCTTGTTCTGAAGCTTCGCTGGCTGCCGTTCGTGCCCAGACGCGATTTCCTTCCCAAGGAGGCGAAGCGCCGTCTACTTCTCTCACCGAGCACGCTGCTCCTGGCTTTCGCTTCTGCCGCAGCCATTGCGTTCTGCTTTTCTTGTCTCGTGAATGGAGACGGAAAGCTTCTCGGCTACAATCTCGCCTAGAACAACTGCGGCTACACATTAAGCTCGCCCGGAACGCCCTGCTGAAACTTGCCTTCTGGCACCCCATTCGCGGGGCAGCCGTCTTTCTTCGGCCACCTGCCAAGTGGCCCCATATCGCCGCGCTCGTTGCACTCCGCTTGTCAGATTGGCTTCCCGTGGCGCTGATTTCAGCCTGGCCAAATACTAGCGCTGCGGAGAGCTGTCTCGCAGACAATCCTGTTCCAGCATAGAAATTTGTCCTGCAATGTTCCCCCCTCTTTTCCCGCATTGTGCTGCTCTGATGAATGCCTTGAGCATGGAACGACTTAAGCCAGCAAGTATTCCTCGCCGGCCACCTCTCGCTGTGCAAGAGGTATGCCGTGGACCCTTTGAACGCTGCCAAGCAAAAAGCAGAGCAGTGACCATAAAAGCGAGGAGAGAGCATGCACGAAGCACACTAGTTCTGTCTAGTGCTTTCCGTGCAGAGAGGCGGCAAAGCTGAATGCCGTGCCAGAGCTTCACTTCTCGCTGGAGCACAGGAAGGCAAGAATGAAGAGGCAGAACACAGCCTTGGTTTCAGCAGCCTCCGGGACTGCAAAAGTTCAGCAATAGCTCTGTCAAAGCAGAACTCGGCTGAGAATGCTCTCGCAGCTTGGGAAAGTTAGGCGCAGCTGTTGACCAGCTCTGCCCGTGGCCACAGGCTGCTTCTTCCACCTTCACTGTGGCAGAGCTTTTGCGGAGCAGAGAGGGCATTCTTCAAGGGCGTGTTCTCCAGGGTGCTGTGAAACAGACCCTAGCACGCTGTCTCGCTGAAACTGGCTTTCGGCAAGCAGGCGTGCCAGACCGCCTACATTCTGCACTCTGGCAGCCTAGTTGCCAGCTTTCGGCTGCTGCTGTCCTAGCAAGGAAGCTCAGGGAGTCAAAGCCAGTGCCGGGCGGCACCTTTCTGCTTTGCCCGCCTAAGCGGCGTCACGCTCCCTCGGATACTGTGTCCTTTCCCTCTGCACTGCGTCTGCCGAGGTGCTCTGTGCCTCTCGGAGCAGAAGGGCAAAGGACAATGTTTTCCACAGCAGGGTAGAAATGGCATTGCTAGCAGGAAAGCTAGATGCCTTGGAACTGTCCCCTTAGCCCTTGCCACTCACTTCAGGCTCGTACGCTGAGCAGAACAGCCTGCTGTTCTGAAGCTTCGCTGGCTGCCGTTCGTGCCCAGACGCGATTTCCTTCCCAAGGAGGCGAAGCGCCGTCTACTTCTCGCAGAGAGCACGCTGCTCCTGGCTTTCGCTTCTGCCGCAACGAGCTCGCTACGAGCACTTTTCTTCTCAACCCTCTAGACCATTGCGTTCTGCTTTTCTTGTCTCGTGAATGGAGACGGAAAGCTTCTCGGCTACAATCTCGCCTAGAACAACTGCGGCTACACATTAAGCTCGCCCGCAACGCCCTGCTGAAACTTGCCTTCTGGCACCACATTCGCGGGGCAGCCGTCTTTCTTCGGCCACCTGCCAAGTGGCCCCATATCGCCGCGCTCGTTGCACTCCGCTTGTCAGATTGGCTTCCCGTGGCGCTGATTTCAGCCTGGCCAAATACTAGCGCTGCGGAGAGCTGTCTCGCAGACAATCCTGTTCCAGCATAGAAATTTGTCCTGCAATGTTCCCCCCTCTTTTCCCCCATGGTGTTGCTCTGATGAATGCCTTGAGCATGGAACGACTTAAGCCAGCAAGTATTCCTCGCCGGCCACCTCTCGCTGTGCAAGAGGTATGCCGTGGACCCTTGGAACGCTGCCAAGCAAAAAGCAGAGCAGTGACCATAAAAGCGAGGAGAGAGCATGCACGAAGCACACTAGTTCTGTCTAGTGCTTTCCGTGCAGAGAGGCAGCAAAGCTGAATGCCGTGCCAGAGCTTCACTTCTCGCTGGAGCACAGGAAGGCAAGAATGAAGAGGCAGAACACAGCCTTGGTTTCAGCAGCCTCCGGGGCTGCAAAAGTTCAGCAATAGCTCTGTCAAAGCAGAACTCGGCTGAGAATGCTCTCGCAGCTTGGGAAAGTTAGGCGCAGCTGTTGACCAGCTCTGCCCGTGGCCACAGGCTGCTTCTTCCACCTTCACTGTGGCAGAGCTTTTGCGGAACAGAGACGGCATTCTTCAAGTGCGTGTTCTCCAGGGTGCTGTGAAACAGAGCCTAGCACGCTGTCTCGCTGATCCTGGCTTTCGGCAAGCAGGCGTGCCAGACCGCTGACATTCTGCACTCTGGCAGCCTAGTTGCCAGCTTTCGGCAGCTGCTGTCCTAGCAAGGAAGCTCAGGGAGTCAAAGCCAGTGCCGGGCGGCACCTTTCTGCTTTGCCCGCCTAAGCGGCGCCACGCTCCCTCGGATACTGTGTCCTTTCCCTCTGCACTGCGTCTGCCGAGGTGCTCTGTGCCTCTCGGAGCAGAAGGGCAAAGGACAATGTTTTCCACAGCAGGGTAGAAATGGCATTGCTAGCAGGAAAGCTAGATGCCTTGGAACTGTCCCCTTAGCCCTTGCCACTCACTTCAGGCTCGTACGCTGAGCAGAACAGCCTGCTGTTCTGAAGCTTCGCTGGCTGGCGTTCGTGCCCAGACGCGATTTCCTTCCCAAGGAGGCGAAGCGCCGTCTACTTCTCTCACCGAGCACGCTGCTCCTGGCTTTCGCTTCTGCCGCAGCCATTGCGTTCTGCTTTTCTTGTCTCGTGAATGGAGACGGAAAGCTTCTCGGCTACAATCTCGCCTAGAACAACTGCGGCTACACATTAAGCTCGCCCGGAACGCCCTGCTGAAACTTGCCTTCTGGCACCCCATTCGCGGGGCAGCCGTCTTTCTTCGGCCACCTGCCAAGTGGCTCCATATCGCCGCGCTCGTTGCACTCCGCTTGTCAGATTGGCTTCCCGTGGCGCTGATTTCAGCCTGGCCAAATACTAGCAATGCGGAGAGCTGTCTCGCAGACAATCCTGTTCCAGCATAGAAATTTGTCCTGCAATGTTCCCCCCTCTTTTCCCCCATGGTGTTGCTCTGATGAATGCCTTGAGCATGGAACGACTTAAGCCAGCAAGTATTCCTCGCCGGCCACCTCTCGCTGTGCAAGAGGTATGCCGTGGACCCTTTGAACGCTGCCAAGCAAAAAGCAGAGCAGTGACCATAAAAGCGAGGAGAGAGCATGCACGAAGCACACTAGTTCTGTCTAGTGCTTTCCGTGCAGAGAGGCGGCAAAGCTGAATGCCGTGCCAGAGCTTCACTTCTCGCTGGAGCACAGGAAGGCAAGAATGAAGAGGCAGAACACAGCCTTGGTTTCAGCAGCCTCCGGGACTGCAAAAGTTCAGCAATAGCTCTGTCAAAGCAGAACTCGGCTGAGAATGCTCTCGCAGCTTGGGAAAGTTAGGCGCAGCTGTTGACCAGCTCTGCCCGTGGCCACAGGCTGCTTCTTCCACCTTCACTGTGGCAGAGCTTTTGCGGAACAGAGACGGCATTCTTCAAGGGCGTGTTCTCCAGGGTGCTGTGAAACAGAGCCTAGCACGCTGTCTCGCTGATACTGGCTTTCGGCAAGCAGGCGTGCCAGACCGCCGACATTCTGCACTCTGGCAGCCTAGTTGCCAGCTTTCGGCAGCTGCTGTCCTAGCAAGGAAGCTCAGGGAGTCAAAGCCAGTGCCGGGCAGCACCTTTCTGCTTTGCCCGCCTAAGCGGCGCCACGCTCCCTCGGATACTGTGTCCTTTCCCTCTGCACTGCGTCTGCCGAAGTACTCTGTGCCTCTCGGAGCAGAAGGGCAAAGGACAATGTTTTCCACAGCAGGGTAGAAATGGCATTGCTAGCAGGAAAGCTAGATGCCTTGGAACTGTCCCCTTAGCCCTTGCCACTCACTTCAGGCTCGTACGCTGAGCAGAACAGCCTGCTGTTCTGAAGCTTCGCTGGCTGCCGTTCGTGCCCAGACGCGATTTCCTTCCCAAGGAGGCGAAGCGCCGTCTACTTCTCGCAGAGAGCACGCTGCTCCTGGCTTTCGCTTCTGCCGCAACGAGCTCGCTACGAGCACTTTTCTTCTCAACCCTCTAGACCATTGCGTTCTGCTTTTCTTGTCTCGTGAATGGAGACGGAAAGCTTCTCGGCTACAATCTCGCCTAGAACAACTGCGGCTACACATTAAGCTCGCCCGCAACGCCCTGCTGAAACTTGCCTTCTGGCACCACATTCGCGGGGCAGCCGTCTTTCTTCGGCCACCTGCCAAGTGGCTCCATATCGCCGCGCTCGTTGCACTCCGCTTGTCAGATTGGCTTCCCGTGGCGCTGATTTCAGCCTGGCCAAATACTAGCGCTGCGGAGAGCTGTCTCGCAGACAATCCTGTTCCAGCATAGAAATTTGTCCTGCAATGTTCCCCCCTCTTTTCCCCCATGGTGTTGCTCTGATGAATGCCTTGAGCATGGAACGACTTAAGCCAGCAAGTATTCCTCGCCGGTCACCTCTCGCTGTGCAAGAGGTATGCCGTGGACCCTTGGAACGCTGCCAAGCAAAAAGCAGAGCAGTGACCATAAAAGCGAGGAGAGAGCATGCACGAAGCACACTAGTTCTGTCTAGTGCTTTCCGTGCAGAGAGGCAGCAAAGCTGAATGCCGTGCCAGAGCTTCACTTCTCGCTGGAGCACAGGAAGGCAAGAATGAAGAGGCAGAACACAGCCTTGGTTTCAGCAGCCTCCGGGGCTGCAAAAGTTCAGCAATAGCTCTGTCAAAGCAGAACTCGGCTGAGAATGCTCTCGCAGCTTGGGAAAGTTAGGCGCAGCTGTTGACCAGCTCTGCCCGTGGCCACAGGCTGCTTCTTCCACCTTCACTGTGGCAGAGCTTTTGCGGAACAGAGACGGCATTCTTCAAGTGCGTGTTCTCCAGGGTGCTGTGAAACAGAGCCTAGCACGCTGTCTCGCTGATCCTGGCTTTCGGCAAGCAGGCGTGCCAGACCGCTGACATTCTGCACTCTGGCAGCCTAGTTGCCAGCTTTCGGCAGCTGCTGTCCTAGCAAGGAAGCTCAGGGAGTCAAAGCCAGTGCCGGGCGGCACCTTTCTGCTTTGCCCGCCTAAGCGGCGCCACGCTCCCTCGGATACTGTGTCCTTTCCCTCTGCACTGCGTCTGCCGAGGTGCTCTGTGCCTCTCGGAGCAGAAGGGCAAAGGACAATGTTTTCCACAGCAGGGTAGAAATGGCATTGCTAGCAGGAAAGCTAGATGCCTTGGAACTGTCCCCTTAGCCCTTGCCACTCACTTCAGGCTCGTACGCTGAGCAGAACAGCCTGCTGTTCTGAAGCTTCGCTGGCTGGCGTTCGTGCCCAGACGCGATTTCCTTCCCAAGGAGGCGAAGCGCCGTCTACTTCTCTCACCGAGCACGCTGCTCCTGGCTTTCGCTTCTGCCGCAGCCATTGCGTTCTGCTTTTCTTGTCTCGTGAATGGAGACGGAAAGCTTCTCGGCTACAATCTCGCCTAGAACAACTGCGGCTACACATTAAGCTCGCCCGGAACGCCCTGCTGAAACTTGCCTTCTGGCACCCCATTCGCGGGGCAGCCGTCTTTCTTCGGCCACCTGCCAAGTGGCTCCATATCGCCGCGCTCGTTGCACTCCGCTTGTCAGATTGGCTTCCCGTGGCGCTGATTTCAGCCTGGCCAAATACTAGCAATGCGGAGAGCTGTCTCGCAGACAATCCTGTTCCAGCATAGAAATTTGTCCTGCAATGTTCCCCCCTCTTTTCCCCCATGGTGTTGCTCTGATGAATGCCTTGAGCATGGAACGACTTAAGCCAGCAAGTATTCCTCGCCGGCCACCTCTCGCTGTGCAAGAGGTATGCCGTGGACCCTTTGAACGCTGCCAAGCAAAAAGCAGAGCAGTGACCATAAAAGCGAGGAGAGAGCATGCACGAAGCACACTAGTTCTGTCTAGTGCTTTCCGTGCAGAGAGGCGGCAAAGCTGAATGCCGTGCCAGAGCTTCACTTCTCGCTGGAGCACAGGAAGGCAAGAATGAAGAGGCAGAACACAGCCTTGGTTTCAGCAGCCTCCGGGACTGCAAAAGTTCAGCAATAGCTCTGTCAAAGCAGAACTCGGCTGAGAATGCTCTCGCAGCTTGGGAAAGTTAGGCGCAGCTGTTGACCAGCTCTGCCCGTGGCCACAGGCTGCTTCTTCCACCTTCACTGTGGCAGAGCTTTTGCGGAACAGAGACGGCATTCTTCAAGGGCGTGTTCTCCAGGGTGCTGTGAAACAGAGCCTAGCACGCTGTCTCGCTGATACTGGCTTTCGGCAAGCAGGCGTGCCAGACCGCCGACATTCTGCACTCTGGCAGCCTAGTTGCCAGCTTTCGGCAGCTGCTGTCCTAGCAAGGAAGCTCAGGGAGTCAAAGCCAGTGCCGGGCAGCACCTTTCTGCTTTGCCCGCCTAAGCGGCGCCACGCTCCCTCGGATACTGTGTCCTTTCCCTCTGCACTGCGTCTGCCGAAGTACTCTGTGCCTCTCGGAGCAGAAGGGCAAAGGACAATGTTTTCCACAGCAGGGTAGAAATGGCATTGCTAGCAGGAAAGCTAGATGCCTTGGAACTGTCCCCTTAGCCCTTGCCACTCACTTCAGGCTCGTACGCTGAGCAGAACAGCCTGCTGTTCTGAAGCTTCGCTGGCTGCCGTTCGTGCCCAGACGCGATTTCCTTCCCAAGGAGGCGAAGCGCCGTCTACTTCTCGCAGCGAGCACGCTGCTCCTGGCTTTCGCTTCTGCCGCAACGAGCTCGCTACGAGCACTTTTCTTCTCAACCCTCTAGACCATTGCGTTCTGCTTTTCTTGTCTCGTGAATGGAGACGGAAAGCTTCTCGGCTACAATCTCGCCTAGAACAACTGCGGCTACACATTAAGCTCGCCCGGAACGCCCTGCTGAAACTTGCCTTCTGGCACCACATTCGCGGGCAGCCGTCTTTCTTCGGCCACCTGCCAAGTGGCCCCATATCGCCGCGCTCGTTGCACTCCGCTTGTCAGATTGGCTTCCCGTGGCGCTGATTTCAGCCTGGCCAAATACTAGCGCTGCGGAGAGCTGTCTCGCAGACAATCATGTTCCAGCATAGAAATTTGTCCTGCAATGTTCCCCCCTCTTTTCCCGCATTGTGCTGCTCTGATGAATGCCTTGAGCATGGAACGACTTAAGCCAGCAAGTATTCCTCGCCGGTCACCTCTCGCTGTGCAAGAGGTATGCCGTGGACCCTTGGAACGCTGCCAAGCAAAAAGCAGAGCAGTGACCATAAAAGCGAGGAGAGAGCATGCACGAAGCACACTAGTTCTGTCTAGTGCTTTCCGTGCAGAGAGGCAGCAAAGCTGAATGCCGTGCCAGAGCTTCACTTCTCGCTGGAGCACAGGAAGGCAAGAATGAAGAGGCAGAACACAGCCTTGGTTTCAGCAGCCTCCGGGGCTGCAAAAGTTCAGCAATAGCTCTGTCAAAGCAGAACTCGGCTGAGAATGCTCTCGCAGCTTGGGAAAGTTAGGCGCAGCTGTTGACCAGCTCTGCCCGTGGCCACAGGCTGCTTCTTCCACCTTCACTGTGGCAGAGCTTTTGCGGAACAGAGACGGCATTCTTCAAGGGCGTGTTCTCCAGGGTGCTGTGAAACAGAGCCTAGCACGCTGTCTCGCTGATCCTGGCTTTCGGCAAGCAGGCGTGCCAGACCGCTGACATTCTGCACTCTGGCAGCCTAGTTGCCAGCTTTCGGCAGCTGCTGTCCTAGCAAGGAAGCTCAGGGAGTCAAAGCCAGTGCCGGGCGGCACCTTTCTGCTTTGCCCGCCTAAGCGGCGCCACGCTCCCTCGGATACTGTGTCCTTTCCCTCTGCACTGCGTCTGCCGAGGTGCTCTGTGCCTCTCGGAGCAGAAGGGCAAAGGACAATGTTTTCCACAGCAGGGTAGAAATGGCATTGCTAGCAGGAAAGCTAGATGCCTTGGAACTGTCCCCTTAGCCCTTGCCACTCACTTCAGGCTCGTACGCTGAGCAGAACAGCCTGCTTGTTCTGAAGCTTCGCTGGCTGCCGTTCGTGCCCAGACGCGATTTCCTTCCCAAGGAGGCGAAGCGCCGTCTACTTCTCTCACCGAGCACGCTGCTCCTGGCTTTCGCTTCTGCCGCAGCCATTGCGTTCTGCTTTTCTTGTCTCGTGAATGGAGACGGAAAGCTTCTCGGCTACAATCTCGCCTAGAACAACTGCGGCTACACATTAAGCTCGCCCGGAACGCCCTGCTGAAACTTGCCTTCTGGCACCACATTCGCGGGGCAGCCGTCTTTCTTCGGCCACCTGCCAAGTGGCCCCATATCGCCGCGCTCGTTGCACTCCGCTTGTCAGATTGGCTTCCCGTGGCGCTGATTTCAGCCTGGCCAAATACTAGCGCTGCGGAGAGCTGTCTCGCAGACAATCATGTTCCAGCATAGAAATTTGTCCTGCAATGTTCCCCCCTCTTTTCCCGCATTGTGCTGCTCTGATGAATGCCTTGAGCATGGAACGACTTAAGCCAGCAAGTATTCCTCGCCGGCCACCTCTCGCTGTGCAAGAGGTATGCCGTGGACCCTTTGAACGCTGCCAAGCAAAAAGCAGAGCAGTGACCATAAAAGCGAGGAGAGAGCATGCACGAAGCACACTAGTTCTGTCTAGTGCTTTCCGTGCAGAGAGGCGGCAAAGCTGAATGCCGTGCCAGAGCTTGACTTCTCGCTGGAGCACAGGAAGGCAAGAATGAAGAGGCAGAACACAGCCTTGGTTTCAGCAGCCTCCGGGACTGCAAAAGTTCAGCAATAGCTCTGTCAAAGCAGAACTCGGCTGAGAATGCTCTCGCAGCTTGGGAAAGTTAGGCGCAGCTGTTGACCAGCTCTGCCCGTGGCCACAGGCTGCTTCTTCCACCTTCACTGTGGCAGAGCTTTTGCGGAACAGAGACGGCATTCTTCAAGTGCGTGTTCTCCAGGGTGCTGTGAAACAGAGCCTAGCACGCTGTCTCGCTGATCCTGGCTTTCGGCAAGCAGGCGTGCCAGACCGCTGACATTCTGCACTCTGGCAGCCTAGTTGCCAGCTTTCGGCAGCTGCTGTCCTAGCAAGGAAGCTCAGGGAGTCAAAGCCAGTGCCGGGCGGCACCTTTCTGCTTTGCCCGCCTAAGCGGCGCCACGCTCCCTCGGATACTGTGTCCTTTCCCTCTGCACTGCGTCTGCCGAGGTGCTCTGTGCCTCTCGGAGCAGAAGGGCAAAGGACAATGTTTTCCACAGCAGGGTAGAAATGGCATTGCTAGCAGGAAAGCTAGATGCCTTGGAACTGTCCCCTTAGCCCTTGCCACTCACTTCAGGCTCGTACGCTGAGCAGAACAGCCTGCTTGTTCTGAAGCTTCGCTGGCTGCCGTTCGTGCCCAGACGCGATTTCCTTCCCAAGGAGGCGAAGCGCCGTCTACTTCTCTCACCGAGCACGCTGCTCCTGGCTTTCGCTTCTGCCGCAGCCATTGCGTTCTGCTTTTCTTGTCTCGTGAATGGAGACGGAAAGCTTCTCGGCTACAATCTCGCCTAGAACAACTGCGGCTACACATTAAGCTCGCCCGGAACGCCCTGCTGAAACTTGCCTTCTGGCACCACATTCGCGGGGCAGCCGTCTTTCTTCGGCCACCTGCCAAGTGGCTCCATATCGCCGCGCTCGTTGCACTCCGCTTGTCAGATTGGCTTCCCGTGGCGCTGATTTCAGCCTGGCCAAATACTAGCGCTGCGGAGAGCTGTCTCGCAGACAATCATGTTCCAGCATAGAAATTTGTCCTGCAATGTTCCCCCCTCTTTTCCCGCATTGTGCTGCTCTGATGAATGCCTTGAGCATGGAACGACTTAAGCCAGCAAGTATTCCTCGCCGGCCACCTCTCGCTGTGCAAGAGGTATGCCGTGGACCCTTTGAACGCTGCCAAGCAAAAAGCAGAGCAGTGACCATAAAAGCGAGGAGAGAGCATGCACGAAGCACACTAGTTCTGTCTAGTGCTTTCCGTGCAGAGAGGCGGCAAAGCTGAATGCCGTGCCAGAGCTTCACTTCTCGCTGGAGCACAGGAAGGCAAGAATGAAGAGGCAGAACACAGCCTTGGTTTCAGCAGCCTCCGGGACTGCAAAAGTTCAGCAATAGCTCTGTCAAAGCAGAACTCGGCTGAGAATGCTCTCGCAGCTTGGGAAAGTTAGGCGCAGCTGTTGACCAGCTCTGCCCGTGGCCACAGGCTGCTTCTTCCACCTTCACTGTGGCAGAGCTTTTGCGGAGCAGAGAGGGCATTCTTCAAGGGCGTGTTCTCCAGGGTGCTGTGAAACAGACCCTAGCACGCTGTCTCGCTGAAACTGGCTTTCGGCAAGCAGGCGTGCCAGACCGCCTACATTCTGCACTCTGGCAGCCTAGTTGCCAGCTTTCGGCTGCTGCTGTCCTAGCAAGGAAGCTCAGGGAGTCAAAGCCAGTGCCGGGCGGCACCTTTCTGCTTTGCCCGCCTAAGCGGCGTCACGCTCCCTCGGATACTGTGTCCTTTCCCTCTGCACTGCGTCTGCCGAGGTGCTCTGTGCCTCTCGGAGCAGAAGGGCAAAGGACAATGTTTTCCACAGCAGGGTAGAAATGGCATTGCTAGCAGGAAAGCTAGATGCCTTGGAACTGTCCCCTTAGCCCTTGCCACTCACTTCAGGCTCGTACGCTGAGCAGAACAGCCTGCTGTTCTGAAGCTTCGCTGGCTGCCGTTCGTGCCCAGACGCGATTTCCTTCCCAAGGAGGCGAAGCGCCGTCTACTTCTCGCAGCGAGCACGCTGCTCCTGGCTATCGCTTCTGCCGCAACGAGCTCGCTACGAGCACTTTTCTTCTCAACCCTCTAGACCATTGCGTTCTGCTTTTCTTGTCTCGTGAATGGAGACGGAAAGCTTCTCGGCTACAATCTCGCCTAGAACAACTGCGGCTACACATTAAGCTCGCCCGCAACGCCCTGCTGAAACTTGCCTTCTGGCACCACATTCGCGGGGCAGCCGTCTTTCTTCGGCCACCTGCCAAGTGGCCCCATATCGCCGCGCTCGTTGCACTCCGCTTGTCAGATTGGCTTCCCGTGGCGCTGATTTCAGCCTGGCCAAATACTAGCGCTGCGGAGAGCTGTCTCGCAGACAATCATGTTCCAGCATAGAAATTTGTCCTGCAATGTTCCCCCCTCTTTTCCCGCATTGTGCTGCTCTGATGAATGCCTTGAGCATGGAACGACTTAAGCCAGCAAGTATTCCTCGCCGGCCACCTCTCGCTGTGCAAGAGGTATGCCGTGGACCCTTTGAACGCTGCCAAGCAAAAAGCAGAGCAGTGACCATAAAAGCGAGGAGAGAGCATGCACGAAGCACACTAGTTCTGTCTAGTGCTTTCCGTGCAGAGAGGCGGCAAAGCTGAATGCCGTGCCAGAGCTTCACTTCTCGCTGGAGCACAGGAAGGCAAGAATGAAGAGGCAGAACACAGCCTTGGTTTCAGCAGCCTCCGGGACTGCAAAAGTTCAGCAATAGCTCTGTCAAAGCAGAACTCGGCTGAGAATGCTCTCGCAGCTTGGGAAAGTTAGGCGCAGCTGTTGACCAGCTCTGCCCGTGGCCACAGGCTGCTTCTTCCACCTTCACTGTGGCAGAGCTTTTGCGGAACAGAGACGGCATTCTTCAAGGGCGTGTTCTCCAGGGTGCTGTGAAACAGAGCCTAGCACGCTGTCTCGCTGATCCTGGCTTTCGGCAAGCAGGCGTGCCAGACCGCTGACATTCTGCACTCTGGCAGCCTAGTTGCCAGCTTTCGGCAGCTGCTGTCCTAGCAAGGAAGCTCAGGGAGTCAAAGCCAGTGCCGGGCGGCACCTTTCTGCTTTGCCCGCCTAAGCGGCGCCACGCTCCCTCGGATACTGTGTCCTTTCCCTCTGCACTGCGTCTGCCGAGGTGCTCTGTGCCTCTCGGAGCAGAAAGGCAAAGGACAATGTTTTCCACAGCAGGGTAGTAATGGCATTGCTAGCAGGAAAGCTAGATGCCTTGGAACTGTCCCCTTAGCCCTTGCCACTCACTTCAGGCTCGTACGCTGAGCAGAACAGCCTGCTGTTCTGAAGCTTCGCTGGCTGCCGTTCGTGCCCAGACGCCATTTCCTTCCCAAGGAGGCGAAGCGCCGTCTACTTCTCGCAGCGAGCACGCTGCTCCTGGCTTTCGCTTCTGCCGCAACGAGCTCGCTACGAGCACTTTTCTTCTCAACCCTCTAGACCATTGCGTTCTGCTTTTCTTGTCTCGTGAATGGAGACGGAAAGCTTCTCGGCTACAATCTCGCCTAGAACAACTGCGGCTACACATTAAGCTCGCCCGCAACGCCCTGCTGAAACTTGCCTTCTGGCACCACATTCGCGGGGCAGCCGTCTTTCTTCGGCCACCTGCCAAGTGGCTCCATATCGCCGCGCTCGTTGCACTCCGCTTGTCAGATTGGCTTCCCGTGGCGCTGATTTCAGCCTGGCCAAATACTAGCGCTGCGGAGAGCTGTCTCGCAGACAATCATGTTCCAGCATAGAAATTTGTCCTGCAATGTTCCCCCCTCTTTTCCCGCATTGTGCTGCTCTGATGAATGCCTTGAGCATGGAACGACTTAAGCCAGCAAGTATTCCTCGCCGGTCACCTCTCGCTGTGCAAGAGGTATGCCGTGGACCCTTGGAACGCTGCCAAGCAAAAAGCAGAGCAGTGACCATAAAAGCGAGGAGAGAGCATGCACGAAGCACACTAGTTCTGTCTAGTGCTTTCCGTGCAGAGAGGCAGCAAAGCTGAATGCCGTGCCAGAGCTTCACTTCTCGCTGGAGCACAGGAAGGCAAGAATGAAGAGGCAGAACACAGCCTTGGTTTCAGCAGCCTCCGGGGCTGCAAAAGTTCAGCAATAGCTCTGTCAAAGCAGAACTCGGCTGAGAATGCTCTCGCAGCTTGGGAAAGTTAGGCGCAGCTGTTGACCAGCTCTGCCCGTGGCCACAGGCTGCTTCTTCCACCTTCACTGTGGCAGAGCTTTTGCGGAACAGAGACGGCATTCTTCAAGGGCGTGTTCTCCAGGGTGCTGTGAAACAGAGCCTAGCACGCTGTCTCGCTGATCCTGGCTTTCGGCAAGCAGGCGTGCCAGACCGCTGACATTCTGCACTCTGGCAGCCTAGTTGCCAGCTTTCGGCAGCTGCTGTCCTAGCAAGGAAGCTCAGGGAGTCAAAGCCAGTGCCGGGCGGCACCTTTCTGCTTTGCCCGCCTAAGCGGCGCCACGCTCCCTCGGATACTGTGTCCTTTCCCTCTGCACTGCGTCTGCCGAGGTGCTCTGTGCCTCTCGGAGCAGAAGGGCAAAGGACAATGTTTTCCACAGCAGGGTAGAAATGGCATTGCTAGCAGGAAAGCTAGATGCCTTGGAACTGTCCCCTTAGCCCTTGCCACTCACTTCAGGCTCGTACGCTGAGCAGAACAGCCTGCTGTTCTGAAGCTTCGCTGGCTGCCGTTCGTGCCCAGACGCGATTTCCTTCCCAAGGAGGCGAAGCGCCGTCTACTTCTCGCAGCGAGCACGCTGCTCCTGGCTTTCGCTTCTGCCGCAACGAGCTCGCTACGAGCACTTTTCTTCTCAACCCTCTAGACCATTGCGTTCTGCTTTTCTTGTCTCGTGAATGGAGACGGAAAGCTTCTCGGCTACAATCTCGCCTAGAACAACTGCGGCTACACATTAAGCTCGCCCGGAACGCCCTGCTGAAACTTGCCTTCTGGCACCACATTCGCGGGCAGCCGTCTTTCTTCGGCCACCTGCCAAGTGGCCCCATATCGCCGCGCTCGTTGCACTCCGCTTGTCAGATTGGCTTCCCGTGGCGCTGATTTCAGCCTGGCCAAATACTAGCGCTGCGGAGAGCTGTCTCGCAGACAATCCTGTTCCAGCATAGAAATTTGTCCTGCAATGTTCCCCCCTCTTTTCCCCCATGGTGTTGCTCTGATGAATGCCTTGAGCATGGAACGACTTAAGCCAGCAAGTATTCCTCGCCGGTCACCTCTCGCTGTGCAAGAGGTATGCCGTGGACCCTTTGAACGCTGCCAAGCAAAAAGCAGAGCAGTGACCATAAAAGCGAGGAGAGAGCATGCACGAAGCACACTAGTTCTGTCTAGTGCTTTCCGTGCAGAGAGGCAGCAAAGCTGAATGCCGTGCCAGAGCTTCACTTCTCGCTGGAGCACAGGAAGGCAAGAATGAAGAGGCAGAACACAGCCTTGGTTTCAGCAGCCTCCGGGGCTGCAAAAGTTCAGCAATAGCTCTGTCAAAGCAGAACTCGGCTGAGAATGCTCTCGCAGCTTGGGAAAGTTAGGCGCAGCTGTTGACCAGCTCTGCCCGTGGCCACAGGCTGCTTCTTCCACCTTCACTGTGGCAGAGCTTTTGCGGAACAGAGACGGCATTCTTCAAGGGCGTGTTCTCCAGGGTGCTGTGAAACAGAGCCTAGCACGCTGTCTCGCTGATACTGGCTTTCGGCAAGCAGGCGTGCCAGACCGCCGACATTCTGCACTCTGGCAGCCTAGTTGCCAGCTTTCGGCAGCTGCTGTCCTAGCAAGGAAGCTCAGGGAGTCAAAGCCAGTGCCGGGCAGCACCTTTCTGCTTTGCCCGCCTAAGCGGCGCCACGCTCCCTCGGATACTGTGTCCTTTCCCTCTGCACTGTGTCTGCCGAAGTACTCTGTGCCTCTCGGAGCAGAAGGGCAAAGGACAATGTTTTCCACAGCAGGGTAGAAATGGCATTGCTAGCAGGAAAGCTAGATGCCTTGGAACTGTCCCCTTAGCCCTTGCCACTCACTTCAGGCTCGTACGCTGAGCAGAACAGCCTGCTGTTCTGAAGCTTCGCTGGCTGCCCTTCGTGCCCAGACGCGATTTCCTTCCCAAGGAGGCGAAGCGCCGTCTACTTCTCGCAGCGAGCACGCTGCTCCTGGCTTTCGCTTCTGCCGCAACGAGCTCGCTACGAGCACTTTTCTTCTCAACCCTCTAGACCATTGCGTTCTGCTTTTCTTGTCTCGTGAATGGAGACGGAAAGCTTCTCGGCTACAATCTCGCCTAGAACAACTGCGGCTACACATTAAGCTCGCCCGGAACGCCCTGCTGAAACTTGCCTTCTGGCACCACATTCGCGGGCAGCCGTCTTTCTTCGGCCACCTGCCAAGTGGCCCCATATCGCCGCGCTCGTTGCACTCCGCTTGTCAGATTGGCTTCCCGTGGCGCTGATTTCAGCCTGGCCAAATACTAGCGCTGCGGAGAGCTGTCTCGCAGACAATCATGTTCCAGCATAGAAATTTGTCCTGCAATGTTCCCCCCTCTTTTCCCGCATTGTGCTGCTCTGATGAATGCCTTGAGCATGGAACGACTTAAGCCAGCAAGTATTCCTCGCCGGTCACCTCTCGCTGTGCAAGAGGTATGCCGTGGACCCTTGGAACGCTGCCAAGCAAAAAGCAGAGCAGTGACCATAAAAGCGAGGAGAGAGCATGCACGAAGCACACTAGTTCTGTCTAGTGCTTTCCGTGCAGAGAGGCAGCAAAGCTGAATGCCGTGCCAGAGCTTCACTTCTCGCTGGAGCACAGGAAGGCAAGAATGAAGAGGCAGAACACAGCCTTGGTTTCAGCAGCCTCCGGGGCTGCAAAAGTTCAGCAATAGCTCTGTCAAAGCAGAACTCGGCTGAGAATGCTCTCGCAGCTTGGGAAAGTTAGGCGCAGCTGTTGACCAGCTCTGCCCGTGGCCACAGGCTGCTTCTTCCACCTTCACTGTGGCAGAGCTTTTGCGGAACAGAGACGGCATTCTTCAAGTGCGTGTTCTCCAGGGTGCTGTGAAACAGAGCCTAGCACGCTGTCTCGCTGATCCTGGCTTTCGGCAAGCAGGCGTGCCAGACCGCTGACATTCTGCACTCTGGCAGCCTAGTTGCCAGCTTTCGGCAGCTGCTGTCCTAGCAAGGAAGCTCAGGGAGTCAAAGCCAGTGCCGGGCGGCACCTTTCTGCTTTGCCCGCCTAAGCGGCGCCACGCTCCCTCGGATACTGTGTCCTTTCCCTCTGCACTGCGTCTGCCGAGGTGCTCTGTGCCTCTCGGAGCAGAAGGGCAAAGGACAATGTTTTCCACAGCAGGGTAGAAATGGCATTGCTAGCAGGAAAGCTAGATGCCTTGGAACTGTCCCCTTAGCCCTTGCCACTCACTTCAGGCTCGTACGCTGAGCAGAACAGCCTGCTTGTTCTGAAGCTTCGCTGGCTGCCGTTCGTGCCCAGACGCGATTTCCTTCCCAAGGAGGCGAAGCGCCGTCTACTTCTCTCACCGAGCACGCTGCTCCTGGCTTTCGCTTCTGCCGCAGCCATTGCGTTCTGCTTTTCTTGTCTCGTGAATGGAGACGGAAAGCTTCTCGGCTACAATCTCGCCTAGAACAACTGCGGCTACACATTAAGCTCGCCCGGAACGCCCTGCTGAAACTTGCCTTCTGGCACCACATTCGCGGGGCAGCCGTCTTTCTTCGGCCACCTGCCAAGTGGCCCCATATCGCCGCGCTCGTTGCACTCCGCTTGTCAGATTGGCTTCCCGTGGCGCTGATTTCAGCCTGGCCAAATACTAGCGCTGCGGAGAGCTGTCTCGCAGACAATCATGTTCCAGCATAGAAATTTGTCCTGCAATGTTCCCCCCTCTTTTCCCGCATTGTGCTGCTCTGATGAATGCCTTGAGCATGGAACGACTTAAGCCAGCAAGTATTCCTCGCCGGCCACCTCTCGCTGTGCAAGAGGTATGCCGTGGACCCTTTGAACGCTGCCAAGCAAAAAGCAGAGCAGTGACCATAAAAGCGAGGAGAGAGCATGCACGAAGCACACTAGTTCTGTCTAGTGCTTTCCGTGCAGAGAGGCGGCAAAGCTGAATGCCGTGCCAGAGCTTGACTTCTCGCTGGAGCACAGGAAGGCAAGAATGAAGAGGCAGAACACAGCCTTGGTTTCAGCAGCCTCCGGGACTGCAAAAGTTCAGCAATAGCTCTGTCAAAGCAGAACTCGGCTGAGAATGCTCTCGCAGCTTGGGAAAGTTAGGCGCAGCTGTTGACCAGCTCTGCCCGTGGCCACAGGCTGCTTCTTCCACCTTCACTGTGGCAGAGCTTTTGCGGAGCAGAGAGGGCATTCTTCAAGGGCGTGTTCTCCAGGGTGCTGTGAAACAGACCCTAGCACGCTGTCTCGCTGAAACTGGCTTTCGGCAAGCAGGCGTGCCAGACCGCCTACATTCTGCACTCTGGCAGCCTAGTTGCCAGCTTTCGGCTGCTGCTGTCCTAGCAAGGAAGCTCAGGGAGTCAAAGCCAGTGCCGGGCGGCACCTTTCTGCTTTGCCCGCCTAAGCGGCGTCACGCTCCCTCGGATACTGTGTCCTTTCCCTCTGCACTGCGTCTGGCGAGGTGCTCTCTGCCTCTCGGAGCAGAAGGGCAAAGGACAATGTTTTCCACAGCAGGGTAGAAATGGCATTGCTAGCAGGAAAGCTAGATGCCTTGGAACTGTCCCCTTAGCCCTTGCCACTCACTTCAGGCTCGTACGCTGAGCAGAACAGCCTGCTGTTCTGAAGCTTCGCTGGCTGCCGTTCGTGCCCAGACGCGATTTCCTTCCCAAGGAGGCGAAGCGCCGTCTACTTCTCGCAGCGAGCACGCTGCTCCTGGCTATCGCTTCTGCCGCAACGAGCTCGCTACGAGCACTTTTCTTCTCAACCCTCTAGACCATTGCGTTCTGCTTTTCTTGTCTCGTGAATGGAGACGGAAAGCTTCTCGGCTACAATCTCGCCTAGAACAACTGCGGCTACACATTAAGCTCGCCCGCAACGCCCTGCTGAAACTTGCCTTCTGGCACCACATTCGCGGGGCAGCCGTCTTTCTTCGGCCACCTGCCAAGTGGCCCCATATCGCCGCGCTCGTTGCACTCCGCTTGTCAGATTGGCTTCCCGTGGCGCTGATTTCAGCCTGGCCAAATACTAGCGCTGCGGAGAGCTGTCTCGCAGACAATCATGTTCCAGCATAGAAATTTGTCCTGCAATGTTCCCCCCTCTTTTCCCGCATTGTGCTGCTCTGATGAATGCCTTGAGCATGGAACGACTTAAGCCAGCAAGTATTCCTCGCCGGCCACCTCTCGCTGTGCAAGAGGTATGCCGTGGACCCTTTGAACGCTGCCAAGCAAAAAGCAGAGCAGTGACCATAAAAGCGAGGAGAGAGCATGCACGAAGCACACTAGTTCTGTCTAGTGCTTTCCGTGCAGAGAGGCGGCAAAGCTGAATGCCGTGCCAGAGCTTCACTTCTCGCTGGAGCACAGGAAGGCAAGAATGAAGAGGCAGAACACAGCCTTGGTTTCAGCAGCCTCCGGGACTGCAAAAGTTCAGCAATAGCTCTGTCAAAGCAGAACTCGGCTGAGAATGCTCTCGCAGCTTGGGAAAGTTAGGCGCAGCTGTTGACCAGCTCTGCCCGTGGCCACAGGCTGCTTCTTCCACCTTCACTGTGGCAGAGCTTTTGCGGAACAGAGACGGCATTCTTCAAGGGCGTGTTCTCCAGGGTGCTGTGAAACAGAGCCTAGCACGCTGTCTCGCTGATCCTGGCTTTCGGCAAGCAGGCGTGCCAGACCGCCTACATTCTGCACTCTGGCAGCCTAGTTGCCAGCTTTCGGCAGCTGCTGTCCTAGCAAGGAAGCTCAGGGAGTCAAAGCCAGTGCCGGGCGGCACCTTTCTGCTTTGCCCGCCTAAGCGGCGCCACGCTCCCTCGGATACTGTGTCCTTTCCCTCTGCACTGCGTCTGCCGAGGTGCTCTGTGCCTCTCGGAGCAGAAAGGCAAAGGACAATGTTTTCCACAGCAGGGTAGAAATGGCATTGCTAGCAGGAAAGCTAGATGCCTTGGAACTGTCCCCTTAGCCCTTGCCACTCACTTCAGGCTCGTACGCTGAGCAGAACAGCCTGCTTGTTCTGAAGCTTCGCTGGCTGCCGTTCGTGCCCAGACGCGATTTCCTTCCCAAGGAGGCGAAGCGCCGTCTACTTCTCTCACCGAGCACGCTGCTCCTGGCTTTCGCTTCTGCCGCAGCCATTGCGTTCTGCTTTTCTTGTCTCGTGAATGGAGACGGAAAGCTTCTCGGCTACAATCTCGCCTAGAACAACTGCGGCTACACATTAAGCTCGCCCGGAACGCCCTGCTGAAACTTGCCTTCTGGCACCCCATTCGCGGGGCAGCCGTCTTTCTTCGGCCACCTGCCAAGTGGCTCCATATCGCCGCGCTCGTTGCACTCCGCTTGTCAGATTGGCTTCCCGTGGCGCTGATTTCAGCCTGGCCAAATACTAGCAATGCGGAGAGCTGTCTCGCAGACAATCCTGTTCCAGCATAGAAATTTGTCCTGCAATGTTCCCCCCTCTTTTCCCCCATGGTGTTGCTCTGATGAATGCCTTGAGCATGGAACGACTTAAGCCAGCAAGTATTCCTCGCCGGCCACCTCTCGCTGTGCAAGAGGTATGCCGTGGACCCTTTGAACGCTGCCAAGCAAAAAGCAGAGCAGTGACCATAAAAGCGAGGAGAGAGCATGCACGAAGCACACTAGTTCTGTCTAGTGCTTTCCGTGCAGAGAGGCGGCAAAGCTGAATGCCGTGCCAGAGCTTCACTTCTCGCTGGAGCACAGGAAGGCAAGAATGAAGAGGCAGAACACAGCCTTGGTTTCAGCAGCCTCCGGGACTGCAAAAGTTCAGCAATAGCTCTGTCAAAGCAGAACTCGGCTGAGAATGCTCTCGCAGCTTGGGAAAGTTAGGCGCAGCTGTTGACCAGCTCTGCCCGTGGCCACAGGCTGCTTCTTCCACCTTCACTGTGGCAGAGCTTTTGCGGAACAGAGACGGCATTCTTCAAGGGCGTGTTCTCCAGGGTGCTGTGAAACAGAGCCTAGCACGCTGTCTCGCTGATACTGGCTTTCGGCAAGCAGGCGTGCCAGACCGCCGACATTCTGCACTCTGGCAGCCTAGTTGCCAGCTTTCGGCAGCTGCTGTCCTAGCAAGGAAGCTCAGGGAGTCAAAGCCAGTGCCGGGCGGCACCTTTCTGCTTTGCCCGCCTAAGCGGCGCCACGCTCCCTCGGATACTGTGTCCTTTCCCTCTGCACTGCGTCTGCCGAGGTGCTCTGTGCCTCTCGGAGCAGAAGGGCAAAGGACAATGTTTTCCACAGCAGGGTAGAAATGGCATTGCTAGCAGGAAAGCTAGATGCCTTGGAACTGTCCCCTTAGCCCTTGCCACTCACTTCAGGCTCGTACGCTGAGCAGAACAGCCTGCTGTTCTGAAGCTTCGCTGGCTGCCCTTCGTGCCCAGACGCGATTTCCTTCCCAAGGAGGCGAAGCGCCGTCTACTTCTCGCAGCGAGCACGCTGCTCCTGGCTTTCGCTTCTGCCGCAACGAGCTCGCTACGAGCACTTTTCTTCTCAACCCTCTAGACCATTGCGTTCTGCTTTTCTTGTCTCGTGAATGGAGACGGAAAGCTTCTCGGCTACAATCTCGCCTAGAACAACTGCGGCTACACATTAAGCTCGCCCGGAACGCCCTGCTGAAACTTGCCTTCTGGCACCACATTCGCGGGCAGCCGTCTTTCTTCGGCCACCTGCCAAGTGGCCCCATATCGCCGCGCTCGTTGCACTCCGCTTGTCAGATTGGCTTCCCGTGGCGCTGATTTCAGCCTGGCCAAATACTAGCGCTGCGGAGAGCTGTCTCGCAGACAATCATGTTCCAGCATAGAAATTTGTCCTGCAATGTTCCCCCCTCTTTTCCCCCATGGTGTTGCTCTGATGAATGCCTTGAGCATGGAACGACTTAAGCCAGCAAGTATTCCTCGCCGGTCACCTCTCGCTGTGCAAGAGGTATGCCGTGGACCCTTGGAACGCTGCCAAGCAAAAAGCAGAGCAGTGACCATAAAAGCGAGGAGAGAGCATGCACGAAGCACACTAGTTCTGTCTAGTGCTTTCCGTGCAGAGAGGCAGCAAAGCTGAATGCCGTGCCAGAGCTTCACTTCTCGCTGGAGCACAGGAAGGCAAGAATGAAGAGGCAGAACACAGCCTTGGTTTCAGCAGCCTCCGGGGCTGCAAAAGTTCAGCAATAGCTCTGTCAAAGCAGAACTCGGCTGAGAATGCTCTCGCAGCTTGGGAAAGTTAGGCGCAGCTGTTGACCAGCTCTGCCCGTGGCCACAGGCTGCTTCTTCCACCTTCACTGTGGCAGAGCTTTTGCGGAACAGAGACGGCATTCTTCAAGTGCGTGTTCTCCAGGGTGCTGTGAAACAGAGCCTAGCACGCTGTCTCGCTGATCCTGGCTTTCGGCAAGCAGGCGTGCCAGACCGCTGACATTCTGCACTCTGGCAGCCTAGTTGCCAGCTTTCGGCAGCTGCTGTCCTAGCAAGGAAGCTCAGGGAGTCAAAGCCAGTGCCGGGCGGCACCTTTCTGCTTTGCCCGCCTAAGCGGCGCCACGCTCCCTCGGATACTGTGTCCTTTCCCTCTGCACTGCGTCTGCCGAGGTGCTCTGTGCCTCTCGGAGCAGAAGGGCAAAGGACAATGTTTTCCACAGCAGGGTAGAAATGGCATTGCTAGCAGGAAAGCTAGATGCCTTGGAACTGTCCCCTTAGCCCTTGCCACTCACTTCAGGCTCGTACGCTGAGCAGAACAGCCTGCTTGTTCTGAAGCTTCGCTGGCTGCCGTTCGTGCCCAGACGCGATTTCCTTCCCAAGGAGGCGAAGCGCCGTCTACTTCTCTCACCGAGCACGCTGCTCCTGGCTTTCGCTTCTGCCGCAGCCATTGCGTTCTGCTTTTCTTGTCTCGTGAATGGAGACGGAAAGCTTCTCGGCTACAATCTCGCCTAGAACAACTGCGGCTACACATTAAGCTCGCCCGGAACGCCCTGCTGAAACTTGCCTTCTGGCACCACATTCGCGGGGCAGCCGTCTTTCTTCGGCCACCTGCCAAGTGGCCCCATATCGCCGCGCTCGTTGCACTCCGCTTGTCAGATTGGCTTCCCGTGGCGCTGATTTCAGCCTGGCCAAATACTAGCGCTGCGGAGAGCTGTCTCGCAGACAATCATGTTCCAGCATAGAAATTTGTCCTGCAATGTTCCCCCCTCTTTTCCCGCATTGTGCTGCTCTGATGAATGCCTTGAGCATGGAACGACTTAAGCCAGCAAGTATTCCTCGCCGGCCACCTCTCGCTGTGCAAGAGGTATGCCGTGGACCCTTTGAACGCTGCCAAGCAAAAAGCAGAGCAGTGACCATAAAAGCGAGGAGAGAGCATGCACGAAGCACACTAGTTCTGTCTAGTGCTTTCCGTGCAGAGAGGCGGCAAAGCTGAATGCCGTGCCAGAGCTTCACTTCTCGCTGGAGCACAGGAAGGCAAGAATGAAGAGGCAGAACACAGCCTTGGTTTCAGCAGCCTCCGGGACTGCAAAAGTTCAGCAATAGCTCTGTCAAAGCAGAACTCGGCTGAGAATGCTCTCGCAGCTTGGGAAAGTTAGGCGCAGCTGTTGACCAGCTCTGCCCGTGGCCACAGGCTGCTTCTTCCACCTTCACTGTGGCAGAGCTTTTGCGGAACAGAGACGGCATTCTTCAAGGGCGTGTTCTCCAGGGGGCTGTGAAACAGAGCCTAGCACGCTGTCTCGCTGATCCTGGCTTTCGGCAAGCAGGCGTGCCAGACCGCCTACATTCTGCACTCTGGCAGCCTAGTTGCCAGCTTTCGGCAGCTGCTGTCCTAGCAAGGAAGCTCAGGGAGTCAAAGCCAGTGCCGGGCGGCACCTTTCTGCTTTGCCCGCCTAAGCGGCGCCACGCTCCCTCGGATACTGTGTCCTTTCCCTCTGCACTGCGTCTGCCGAGGTGCTCTGTGCCTCTCGGAGCAGAAAGGCAAAGGACAATGTTTTCCACAGCAGGGTAGTAATGGCATTGCTAGCAGGAAAGCTAGATGCCTTGGAACTGTCCCCTTAGCCCTTGCCACTCACTTCAGGCTCGTACGCTGAGCAGAACAGCCTGCTGTTCTGAAGCTTCGCTGGCTGCCCTTCGTGCCCAGACGCGATTTCCTTCCCAAGGAGGCGAAGCGCCGTCTACTTCTCGCAGCGAGCACGCTGCTCCTGGCTTTCGCTTCTGCCGCAACGAGCTCGCTACGAGCACTTTTCTTCTCAACCCTCTAGACCATTGCGTTCTGCTTTTCTTGTCTCGTGAATGGAGACGGAAAGCTTCTCGGCTACAATCTCGCCTAGAACAACTGCGGCTACACATTAAGCTCGCCCGCAACGCCCTGCTGAAACTTGCCTTCTGGCACCACATTCGCGGGGCAGCCGTCTTTCTTCGGCCACCTGCCAAGTGGCCCCATATCGCCGCGCTCGTTGCACTCCGCTTGTCAGATTGGCTTCCCGTGGCGCTGATTTCAGCCTGGCCAAATACTAGCGCTGCGGAGAGCTGTCTCGCAGACAATCATGTTCCAGCATAGAAATTTGTCCTGCAATGTTCCCCCCTCTTTTCCCGCATTGTGCTGCTCTGATGAATGCCTTGAGCATGGAACGACTTAAGCCAGCAAGTATTCCTCGCCGGTCACCTCTCGCGGTGCAAGAGGTATGCCGTGGACCCTTGGAACGCTGCCAAGCAAAAAGCAGAGCAGTGACCATAAAAGCGAGGAGAGAGCATGCACGAAGCACACTAGTTCTGTCTAGTGCTTTCCGTGCAGAGAGGCAGCAAAGCTGAATGCCGTGCCAGAGCTTCACTTCTCGCTGGAGCACAGGAAGGCAAGAATGAAGAGGCAGAACACAGCCTTGGTTTCAGCAGCCTCCGGGGCTGCAAAAGTTCAGCAATAGCTCTGTCAAAGCAGAACTCGGCTGAGAATGCTCTCGCAGCTTGGGAAAGTTAGGCGCAGCTGTTGACCAGCTCTGCCCGTGGCCACAGGCTGCTTCTTCCACCTTCACTGTGGCAGAGCTTTTGCGGAACAGAGACGGCATTCTTCAAGTGCGTGTTCTCCAGGGTGCTGTGAAACAGAGCCTAGCACGCTGTCTCGCTGATCCTGGCTTTCGGCAAGCAGGCGTGCCAGACCGCTGACATTCTGCACTCTGGCAGCCTAGTTGCCAGCTTTCGGCAGCTGCTGTCCTAGCAAGGAAGCTCAGGGAGTCAAAGCCAGTGCCGGGCGGCACCTTTCTGCTTTGCCCGCCTAAGCGGCGCCACGCTCCCTCGGATACTGTGTCCTTTCCCTCTGCACTGCGTCTGCCGAGGTGCTCTGTGCCTCTCGGAGCAGAAGGGCAAAGGACAATGTTTTCCACAGCAGGGTAGAAATGGCATTGCTAGCAGGAAAGCTAGATGCCTTGGAACTGTCCCCTTAGCCCTTGCCACTCACTTCAGGCTCGTACGCTGAGCAGAACAGCCTGCTTGTTCTGAAGCTTCGCTGGCTGCCGTTCGTGCCCAGACGCGATTTCCTTCCCAAGGAGGCGAAGCGCCGTCTACTTCTCTCACCGAGCACGCTGCTCCTGGCTTTCGCTTCTGCCGCAGCCATTGCGTTCTGCTTTTCTTGTCTCGTGAATGGAGACGGAAAGCTTCTCGGCTACAATCTCGCCTAGAACAACTGCGGCTACACATTAAGCTCGCCCGGAACGCCCTGCTGAAACTTGCCTTCTGGCACCCCATTCGCGGGGCAGCCGTCTTTCTTCGGCCACCTGCCAAGTGGCTCCATATCGCCGCGCTCGTTGCACTCCGCTTGTCAGATTGGCTTCCCGTGGCGCTGATTTCAGCCTGGCCAAATACTAGCGCTGCGGAGAGCTGTCTCGCAGACAATCCTGTTCCAGCATAGAAATTTGTCCTGCAATGTTCCCCCCTCTTTTCCCCCATGGTGTTGCTCTGATGAATGCCTTGAGCATGGAACGACTTAAGCCAGCAAGTATTCCTCGCCGGCCACCTCTCGCTGTGCAAGAGGTATGCCGTGGACCCTTTGAACGCTGCCAAGCAAAAAGCAGAGCAGTGACCATAAAAGCGAGGAGAGAGCATGCACGAAGCACACTAGTTCTGTCTAGTGCTTTCCGTGCAGAGAGGCGGCAAAGCTGAATGCCGTGCCAGAGCTTCACTTCTCGCTGGAGCACAGGAAGGCAAGAATGAAGAGGCAGAACACAGCCTTGGTTTCAGCAGCCTCCGGGGCTGCAAAAGTTCAGCAATAGCTCTGTCAAAGCAGAACTCGGCTGAGAATGCTCTCGCAGCTTGGGAAAGTTAGGCGCAGCTGTTGACCAGCTCTGCCCGTGGCCACAGGCTGCTTCTTCCACCTTCACTGTGGCAGAGCTTTTGCGGAACAGAGACGGCATTCTTCAAGGGCGTGTTCTCCAGGGTGCTGTGAAACAGAGCCTAGCACGCTGTCTCGCTGATCCTGGCTTTCGGCAAGCAGGCGTGCCAGACCGCTGACATTCTGCACTCTGGCAGCCTAGTTGCCAGCTTTCGGCAGCTGCTGTCCTAGCAAGGAAGCTCAGGGAGTCAAAGCCAGTGCCGGGCGGCACCTTTCTGCTTTGCCCGCCTAAGCGGCGCCACGCTCCCTCGGATACTGTGTCCTTTCCCTCTGCACTGCGTCTGCCGAAGTACTCTGTGCCTCTCGGAGCAGAAGGGCAAAGGACAATGTTTTCCACAGCAGGGTAGAAATGGCATTGCTAGCAGGAAAGCTAGATGCCTTGGAACTGTCCCCTTAGCCCTTGCCACTCACTTCAGGCTCGTACGCTGAGCAGAACAGCCTGCTGTTCTGAAGCTTCGCTGGCTGCCGTTCGTGCCCAGACGCGATTTCCTTCCCAAGGAGGCGAAGCGCCGTCTACTTCTCGCAGCGAGCACGCTGCTCCTGGCTTTCGCTTCTGCCGCAACGAGCTCGCTACGAGCACTTTTCTTCTCAACCCTCTAGACCATTGCGTTCTGCTTTTCTTGTCTCGTGAATGGAGACGGAAAGCTTCTCGGCTACAATCTCGCCTAGAACAACTGCGGCTACACATTAAGCTCGCCCGCAACGCCCTGCTGAAACTTGCCTTCTGGCACCACATTCGCGGGCAGCCGTCTTTCTTCGGCCACCTGCCAAGTGGCCCCATATCGCCGCGCTCGTTGCACTCCGCTTGTCAGATTGGCTTCCCGTGGCGCTGATTTCAGCCTGGCCAAATACTAGCGCTGCGGAGAGCTGTCTCGCAGACAATCATGTTCCAGCATAGAAATTTGTCCTGCAATGTTCCCCCCTCTTTTCCCGCATTGTGCTGCTCTGATGAATGCCTTGAGCATGGAACGACTTAAGCCAGCAAGTATTCCTCGCCGGTCACCTCTCGCTGTGCAAGAGGTATGCCGTGGACCCTTGGAACGCTGCCAAGCAAAAAGCAGAGCAGTGACCATAAAAGCGAGGAGAGAGCATGCACGAAGCACACTAGTTCTGTCTAGTGCTTTCCGTGCAGAGAGGCAGCAAAGCTGAATGCCGTGCCAGAGCTTCACTTCTCGCTGGAGCACAGGAAGGCAAGAATGAAGAGGCAGAACACAGCCTTGGTTTCAGCAGCCTCCGGGACTGCAAAAGTTCAGCAATAGCTCTGTCAAAGCAGAACTCGGCTGAGAATGCTCTCGCAGCTTGGGAAAGTTAGGCGCAGCTGTTGACCAGCTCTGCCCGTGGCCACAGGCTGCTTCTTCCACCTTCACTGTGGCAGAGCTTTTGCGGAACAGAGACGGCATTCTTCAAGTGCGTGTTCTCCAGGGTGCTGTGAAACAGAGCCTAGCACGCTGTCTCGCTGATCCTGGCTTTCGGCAAGCAGGCGTGCCAGACCGCTGACATTCTGCACTCTGGCAGCCTAGCTGCCAGCTTTCGGCAGCTGCTGTCCTAGCAAGGAAGCTCAGGGAGTCAAAGCCAGTGCCGGGCGGCACCTTTCTGCTTTGCCCGCCTAAGCGGCGCCACGCTCCCTCGGATACTGTGTCCTTTCCCTCTGCACTGCGTCTGCCGAGGTGCTCTGTGCCTCTCGGAGCAGAAGGGCAAAGGACAATGTTTTCCACAGCAGGGTAGAAATGGCATTGCTAGCAGGAAAGCTAGATGCCTTGGAACTGTCCCCTTAGCCCTTGCCACTCACTTCAGGCTCGTACGCTGAGCAGAACAGCCTGCTTGTTCTGAAGCTTCGCTGGCTGCCGTTCGTGCCCAGACGCGATTTCCTTCCCAAGGAGGCGAAGCGCCGTCTACTTCTCTCACCGAGCACGCTGCTCCTGGCTTTCGCTTCTGCCGCAGCCATTGCGTTCTGCTTTTCTTGTCTCGTGAATGGAGACGGAAAGCTTCTCGGCTACAATCTCGCCTAGAACAACTGCGGCTACACATTAAGCTCGCCCGGAACGCCCTGCTGAAACTTGCCTTCTGGCACCACATTCGCGGGGCAGCCGTCTTTCTTCGGCCACCTGCCAAGTGGCCCCATATCGCCGCGCTCGTTGCACTCCGCTTGTCAGATTGGCTTCCCGTGGCGCTGATTTCAGCCTGGCCAAATACTAGCGCTGCGGAGAGCTGTCTCGCAGACAATCATGTTCCAGCATAGAAATTTGTCCTGCAATGTTCCCCCCTCTTTTCCCGCATTGTGCTGCTCTGATGAATGCCTTGAGCATGGAACGACTTAAGCCAGCAAGTATTCCTCGCCGGCCACCTCTCGCTGTGCAAGAGGTATGCCGTGGACCCTTTGAACGCTGCCAAGCAAAAAGCAGAGCAGTGACCATAAAAGCGAGGAGAGAGCATGCACGAAGCACACTAGTTCTGTCTAGTGCTTTCCGTGCAGAGAGGCGGCAAAGCTGAATGCCGTGCCAGAGCTTGACTTCTCGCTGGAGCACAGGAAGGCAAGAATGAAGAGGCAGAACACAGCCTTGGTTTCAGCAGCCTCCGGGACTGCAAAAGTTCAGCAATAGCTCTGTCAAAGCAGAACTCGGCTGAGAATGCTCTCGCAGCTTGGGAAAGTTAGGCGCAGCTGTTGACCAGCTCTGCCCGTGGCCACAGGCTGCTTCTTCCACCTTCACTGTGGCAGAGCTTTTGCGGAGCAGAGAGGGCATTCTTCAAGGGCGTGTTCTCCAGGGTGCTGTGAAACAGAGCCTAGCACGCTGTCTCGCTGAAACTGGCTTTCGGCAAGCAGGCGTGCCAGACCGCCTACATTCTGCACTCTGGCAGCCTAGTTGCCAGCTTTCGGCTGCTGCTGTCCTAGCAAGGAAGCTCAGGGAGTCAAAGCCAGTGCCGGGCGGCACCTTTCTGCTTTGCCCGCCTAAGCGGCGCCACGCTCCCTCGGATACTGTGTCCTTTCCCTCTGCACTGCGTCTGCCGAAGTACTCTGTGCCTCTCGGAGCAGAAGGGCAAAGGACAATGTTTTCCACAGCAGGGTAGAAATGGCATTGCTAGCAGGAAAGCTAGATGCCTTGGAACTGTCCCCTTAGCCCTTGCCACTCACTTCAGGCTCGTACGCTGAGCAGAACAGCCTGCTGTTCTGAAGCTTCGCTGGCTGCCCTTCGTGCCCAGACGCGATTTCCTTCCCAAGGAGGCGAAGCGCCGTCTACTTCTCGCAGCGAGCACGCTGCTCCTGGCTTTCGCTTCTGCCGCAACGAGCTCGCTACGAGCACTTTTCTTCTCAACCCTCTAGACCATTGCGTTCTGCTTTTCTTGTCTCGTGAATGGAGACGGAAAGCTTCTCGGCTACAATCTCGCCTAGAACAACTGCGGCTACACATTAAGCTCGCCCGGAACGCCCTGCTGAAACTTGCCTTCTGGCACCACATTCGCGGGCAGCCGTCTTTCTTCGGCCACCTGCCAAGTGGCCCCATATCGCCGCGCTCGTTGCACTCCGCTTGTCAGATTGGCTTCCCGTGGCGCTGATTTCAGCCTGGCCAAATACTAGCGCTGCGGAGAGCTGTCTCGCAGACAATCATGTTCCAGCATAGAAATTTGTCCTGCAATGTTCCCCCCTCTTTTCCCCCATGGTGTTGCTCTGATGAATGCCTTGAGCATGGAACGACTTAAGCCAGCAAGTATTCCTCGCCGGTCACCTCTCGCTGTGCAAGAGGTATGCCGTGGACCCTTGGAACGCTGCCAAGCAAAAAGCAGAGCAGTGACCATAAAAGCGAGGAGAGAGCATGCACGAAGCACACTAGTTCTGTCTAGTGCTTTCCGTGCAGAGAGGCAGCAAAGCTGAATGCCGTGCCAGAGCTTCACTTCTCGCTGGAGCACAGGAAGGCAAGAATGAAGAGGCAGAACACAGCCTTGGTTTCAGCAGCCTCCGGGACTGCAAAAGTTCAGCAATAGCTCTGTCAAAGCAGAACTCGGCTGAGAATGCTCTCGCAGCTTGGGAAAGTTAGGCGCAGCTGTTGACCAGCTCTGCCCGTGGCCACAGGCTGCTTCTTCCACCTTCACTGTGGCAGAGCTTTTGCGGAACAGAGACGGCATTCTTCAAGGGCGTGTTCTCCAGGGTGCTGTGAAACAGAGCCTAGCACGCTGTCTCGCTGATCCTGGCTTTCGGCAAGCAGGCGTGCCAGACCGCTGACATTCTGCACTCTGGCAGCCTAGTTGCCAGCTTTCGGCAGCTGCTGTCCTAGCAAGGAAGCTCAGGGAGTCAAAGCCAGTGCCGGGCGGCACCTTTCTGCTTTGCCCGCCTAAGCGGCGCCACGCTCCCTCGGATACTGTGTCCTTTCCCTCTGCACTGCGTCTGCCGAGGTGCTCTGTGCCTCTCGGAGCAGAAGGGCAAAGGACAATGTTTTCCACAGCAGGGTAGAAATGGCATTGCTAGCAGGAAAGCTAGATGCCTTGGAACTGTCCCCTTAGCCCTTGCCACTCACTTCAGGCTCGTACGCTGAGCAGAACAGCCTGCTTGTTCTGAAGCTTCGCTGGCTGCCGTTCGTGCCCAGACGCGATTTCCTTCCCAAGGAGGCGAAGCGCCGTCTACTTCTCTCACCGAGCACGCTGCTCCTGGCTTTCGCTTCTGCCGCAGCCATTGCGTTCTGCTTTTCTTGTCTCGTGAATGGAGACGGAAAGCTTCTCGGCTACAATCTCGCCTAGAACAACTGCGGCTACACATTAAGCTCGCCCGGAACGCCCTGCTGAAACTTGCCTTCTGGCACCCCATTCGCGGGGCAGCCGTCTTTCTTCGGCCACCTGCCAAGTGGCTCCATATCGCCGCGCTCGTTGCACTCCGCTTGTCAGATTGGCTTCCCGTGGCGCTGATTTCAGCCTGGCCAAATACTAGCAATGCGGAGAGCTGTCTCGCAGACAATCCTGTTCCAGCATAGAAATTTGTCCTGCAATGTTCCCCCCTCTTTTCCCCCATGGTGTTGCTCTGATGAATGCCTTGAGCATGGAACGACTTAAGCCAGCAAGTATTCCTCGCCGGCCACCTCTCGCTGTGCAAGAGGTATGCCGTGGACCCTTTGAACGCTGCCAAGCAAAAAGCAGAGCAGTGACCATAAAAGCGAGGAGAGAGCATGCACGAAGCACACTAGTTCTGTCTAGTGCTTTCCGTGCAGAGAGGCGGCAAAGCTGAATGCCGTGCCAGAGCTTCACTTCTCGCTGGAGCACAGGAAGGCAAGAATGAAGAGGCAGAACACAGCCTTGGTTTCAGCAGCCTCCGGGACTGCAAAAGTTCAGCAATAGCTCTGTCAAAGCAGAACTCGGCTGAGAATGCTCTCGCAGCTTGGGAAAGTTAGGCGCAGCTGTTGACCAGCTCTGCCCGTGGCCACAGGCTGCTTCTTCCACCTTCACTGTGGCAGAGCTTTTGCGGAACAGAGACGGCATTCTTCAAGGGCGTGTTCTCCAGGGTGCTGTGAAACAGAGCCTAGCACGCTGTCTCGCTGATACTGGCTTTCGGCAAGCAGGCGTGCCAGACCGCCGACATTCTGCACTCTGGCAGCCTAGTTGCCAGCTTTCGGCAGCTGCTGTCCTAGCAAGGAAGCTCAGGGAGTCAAAGCCAGTGCCGGGCAGCACCTTTCTGCTTTGCCCGCCTAAGCGGCGCCACGCTCCCTCGGATACTGTGTCCTTTCCCTCTGCACTGCGTCTGCCGAAGTACTCTGTGCCTCTCGGAGCAGAAGGGCAAAGGACAATGTTTTCCACAGCAGGGTAGAAATGGCATTGCTAGCAGGAAAGCTAGATGCCTTGGAACTGTCCCCTTAGCCCTTGCCACTCACTTCAGGCTCGTACGCTGAGCAGAACAGCCTGCTGTTCTGAAGCTTCGCTGGCTGCCGTTCGTGCCCAGACGCGATTTCCTTCCCAAGGAGGCGAAGCGCCGTCTACTTCTCGCACCGAGCACGCTGCTCCTGGCTTTCGCTTCTGCCGCAACGAGCTCGCTACGAGCACTTTTCTTCTCAACCCTCTAGACCATTGCGTTCTGCTTTTCTTGTCTCGTGAATGGAGACGGAAAGCTTCTCGGCTACAATCTCGCCTAGAACAACTGCGGCTACACATTAAGCTCGCCCGGAACGCCCTGCTGAAACTTGCCTTCTGGCACCACATTCGCGGGCAGCCGTCTTTCTTCGGCCACCTGCCAAGTGGCCCCATATCGCCGCGCTCGTTGCACTCCGCTTGTCAGATTGGCTTCCCGTGGCGCTGATTTCAGCCTGGCCAAATACTAGCGCTGCGGAGAGCTGTCTCGCAGACAATCATGTTCCAGCATAGAAATTTGTCCTGCAATGTTCCCCCCTCTTTTCCCCCATGGTGTTGCTCTGATGAATGCCTTGAGCATGGAACGACTTAAGCCAGCAAGTATTCCTCGCCGGTCACCTCTCGCTGTGCAAGAGGTATGCCGTGGACCCTTGGAACGCTGCCAAGCAAAAAGCAGAGCAGTGACCATAAAAGCGAGGAGAGAGCATGCACGAAGCACACTAGTTCTGTCTAGTGCTTTCCGTGCAGAGAGGCAGCAAAGCTGAATGCCGTGCCAGAGCTTCACTTCTCGCTGGAGCACAGGAAGGCAAGAATGAAGAGGCAGAACACAGCCTTGGTTTCAGCAGCCTCCGGGACTGCAAAAGTTCAGCAATAGCTCTGTCAAAGCAGAACTCGGCTGAGAATGCTCTCGCAGCTTGGGAAAGTTAGGCGCAGCTGTTGACCAGCTCTGCCCGTGGCCACAGGCTGCTTCTTCCACCTTCACTGTGGCAGAGCTTTTGCGGAACAGAGACGGCATTCTTCAAGGGCGTGTTCTCCAGGGTGCTGTGAAACAGAGCCTAGCACGCTGTCTCGCTGATCCTGGCTTTCGGCAAGCAGGCGTGCCAGACCGCTGACATTCTGCACTCTGGCAGCCTAGTTGCCAGCTTTCGGCAGCTGCTGTCCTAGCAAGGAAGCTCAGGGAGTCAAAGCCAGTGCCGGGCGGCACCTTTCTGCTTTGCCCGCCTAAGCGGCGCCACGCTCCCTCGGATACTGTGTCCTTTCCCTCTGCACTGCGTCTGCCGAGGTGCTCTGTGCCTCTCGGAGCAGAAGGGCAAAGGACAATGTTTTCCACAGCAGGGTAGAAATGGCATTGCTAGCAGGAAAGCTAGATGCCTTGGAACTGTCCCCTTAGCCCTTGCCACTCACTTCAGGCTCGTACGCTGAGCAGAACAGCCTGCTTGTTCTGAAGCTTCGCTGGCTGCCGTTCGTGCCCAGACGCGATTTCCTTCCCAAGGAGGCGAAGCGCCGTCTACTTCTCTCACCGAGCACGCTGCTCCTGGCTTTCGCTTCTGCCGCAGCCATTGCGTTCTGCTTTTCTTGTCTCGTGAATGGAGACGGAAAGCTTCTCGGCTACAATCTCGCCTAGAACAACTGCGGCTACACATTAAGCTCGCCCGGAACGCCCTGCTGAAACTTGCCTTCTGGCACCCCATTCGCGGGGCAGCCGTCTTTCTTCGGCCACCTGCCAAGTGGCTCCATATCGCCGCGCTCGTTGCACTCCGCTTGTCAGATTGGCTTCCCGTGGCGCTGATTTCAGCCTGGCCAAATACTAGCAATGCGGAGAGCTGTCTCGCAGACAATCCTGTTCCAGCATAGAAATTTGTCCTGCAATGTTCCCCCCTCTTTTCCCCCATGGTGTTGCTCTGATGAATGCCTTGAGCATGGAACGACTTAAGCCAGCAAGTATTCCTCGCCGGCCACCTCTCGCTGTGCAAGAGGTATGCCGTGGACCCTTTGAACGCTGCCAAGCAAAAAGCAGAGCAGTGACCATAAAAGCGAGGAGAGAGCATGCACGAAGCACACTAGTTCTGTCTAGTGCTTTCCGTGCAGAGAGGCGGCAAAGCTGAATGCCGTGCCAGAGCTTCACTTCTCGCTGGAGCACAGGAAGGCAAGAATGAAGAGGCAGAACACAGCCTTGGTTTCAGCAGCCTCCGGGACTGCAAAAGTTCAGCAATAGCTCTGTCAAAGCAGAACTCGGCTGAGAATGCTCTCGCAGCTTGGGAAAGTTAGGCGCAGCTGTTGACCAGCTCTGCCCGTGGCCACAGGCTGCTTCTTCCACCTTCACTGTGGCAGAGCTTTTGCGGAACAGAGACGGCATTCTTCAAGGGCGTGTTCTCCAGGGTGCTGTGAAACAGAGCCTAGCACGCTGTCTCGCTGATACTGGCTTTCGGCAAGCAGGCGTGCCAGACCGCCGACATTCTGCACTCTGGCAGCCTAGTTGCCAGCTTTCGGCAGCTGCTGTCCTAGCAAGGAAGCTCAGGGAGTCAAAGCCAGTGCCGGGCAGCACCTTTCTGCTTTGCCCGCCTAAGCGGCGCCACGCTCCTTCGGATACTGTGTCCTTTCCCTCTGCACTGCGTCTGCCGAAGTACTCTGTGCCTCTCGGAGCAGAAGGGCAAAGGACAATGTTTTCCACAGCAGGGTAGAAATGGCATTGCTAGCAGGAAAGCTAGATGCCTTGGAACTGTCCCCTTAGCCCTTGCCACTCACTTCAGGCTCGTACGCTGAGCAGAACAGCCTGCTGTTCTGAAGCTTCGCTGGCTGCCCTTCGTGCCCAGACGCGATTTCCTTCCCAAGGAGGCGAAGCGCCGTCTACTTCTCGCAGCGAGCACGCTGCTCCTGGCTTTCGCTTCTGCCGCAACGAGCTCGCTACGAGCACTTTTCTTCTCAACCCTCTAGACCATTGCGTTCTGCTTTTCTTGTCTCGTGAATGGAGACGGAAAGCTTCTCGGCTACAATCTCGCCTAGAACAACTGCGGCTACACATTAAGCTCGCCCGGAACGCCCTGCTGAAACTTGCCTTCTGGCACCCCATTCGCGGGGCAGCCGTCTTTCTTCGGCCACCTGCCAAGTGGCTCCATATCGCCGCGCTCGTTGCACTCCGCTTGTCAGATTGGCTTCCCGTGGCGCTGATTTCAGCCTGGCCAAATACTAGCAATGCGGAGAGCTGTCTCGCAGACAATCCTGTTCCAGCATAGAAATTTGTCCTGCAATGTTCCCCCCTCTTTTCCCCCATGGTGTTGCTCTGATGAATGCCTTGAGCATGGAACGACTTAAGCCAGCAAGTATTCCTCGCCGGCCACCTCTCGCTGTGCAAGAGGTATGCCGTGGACCCTTTGAACGCTGCCAAGCAAAAAGCAGAGCAGTGACCATAAAAGCGAGGAGAGAGCATGCACGAAGCACACTAGTTCTGTCTAGTGCTTTCCGTGCAGAGAGGCGGCAAAGCTGAATGCCGTGCCAGAGCTTCACTTCTCGCTGGAGCACAGGAAGGCAAGAATGAAGAGGCAGAACACAGCCTTGGTTTCAGCAGCCTCCGGGACTGCAAAAGTTCAGCAATAGCTCTGTCAAAGCAGAACTCGGCTGAGAATGCTCTCGCAGCTTGGGAAAGTTAGGCGCAGCTGTTGACCAGCTCTGCCCGTGGCCACAGGCTGCTTCTTCCACCTTCACTGTGGCAGAGCTTTTGCGGAACAGAGACGGCATTCTTCAAGGGCGTGTTCTCCAGGGTGCTGTGAAACAGAGCCTAGCACGCTGTCTCGCTGATACTGGCTTTCGGCAAGCAGGCGTGCCAGACCGCCGACATTCTGCACTCTGGCAGCCTAGTTGCCAGCTTTCGGCAGCTGCTGTCCTAGCAAGGAAGCTCAGGGAGTCAAAGCCAGTGCCGGGCAGCACCTTTCTGCTTTGCCCGCCTAAGCGGCGCCACGCTCCCTCGGATACTGTGTCCTTTCCCTCTGCACTGCGTCTGCCGAAGTACTCTGTGCCTCTCGGAGCAGAAGGGCAAAGGACAATGTTTTCCACAGCAGGGTAGAAATGGCATTGCTAGCAGGAAAGCTAGATGCCTTGGAACTGTCCCCTTAGCCCTTGCCACTCACTTCAGGCTCGTACGCTGAGCAGAACAGCCTGCTGTTCTGAAGCTTCGCTGGCTGCCGTTCGTGCCCAGACGCGATTTCCTTCCCAAGGAGGCGAAGCGCCGTCTACTTCTCGCAGCGAGCACGCTGCTCCTGGCTTTCGCTTCTGCCGCAACGAGCTCGCTACGAGCACTTTTCTTCTCAACCCTCTAGACCATTGCGTTCTGCTTTTCTTGTCTCGTGAATGGAGACGGAAAGCTTCTCGGCTACAATCTCGCCTAGAACAACTGCGGCTACACATTAAGCTCGCCCGGAACGCCCTGCTGAAACTTGCCTTCTGGCACCACATTCGCGGGCAGCCGTCTTTCTTCGGCCACCTGCCAAGTGGCCCCATATCGCCGCGCTCGTTGCACTCCGCTTGTCAGATTGGCTTCCCGTGGCGCTGATTTCAGCCTGGCCAAATACTAGCGCTGCGGAGAGCTGTCTCGCAGACAATCATGTTCCAGCATAGAAATTTGTCCTGCAATGTTCCCCCCTCTTTTCCCCCATGGTGTTGCTCTGATGAATGCCTTGAGCATGGAACGACTTAAGCCAGCAAGTATTCCTCGCCGGTCACCTCTCGCTGTGCAAGAGGTATGCCGTGGACCCTTGGAACGCTGCCAAGCAAAAAGCAGAGCAGTGACCATAAAAGCGAGGAGAGAGCATGCACGAAGCACACTAGTTCTGTCTAGTGCTTTCCGTGCAGAGAGGCAGCAAAGCTGAATGCCGTGCCAGAGCTTCACTTCTCGCTGGAGCACAGGAAGGCAAGAATGAAGAGGCAGAACACAGCCTTGGTTTCAGCAGCCTCCGGGACTGCAAAAGTTCAGCAATAGCTCTGTCAAAGCAGAACTCGGCTGAGAATGCTCTCGCAGCTTGGGAAAGTTAGGCGCAGCTGTTGACCAGCTCTGCCCGTGGCCACAGGCTGCTTCTTCCACCTTCACTGTGGCAGAGCTTTTGCGGAACAGAGACGGCATTCTTCAAGGGCGTGTTCTCCAGGGTGCTGTGAAACAGAGCCTAGCACGCTGTCTCGCTGATCCTGGCTTTCGGCAAGCAGGCGTGCCAGACCGCTGACATTCTGCACTCTGGCAGCCTAGTTGCCAGCTTTCGGCAGCTGCTGTCCTAGCAAGGAAGCTCAGGGAGTCAAAGCCAGTGCCGGGCGGCACCTTTCTGCTTTGCCCGCCTAAGCGGCGCCACGCTCCCTCGGATACTGTGTCCTTTCCCTCTGCACTGCGTCTGCCGAGGTGCTCTGTGCCTCTCGGAGCAGAAGGGCAAAGGACAATGTTTTCCACAGCAGGGTAGAAATGGCATTGCTAGCAGGAAAGCTAGATGCCTTGGAACTGTCCCCTTAGCCCTTGCCACTCACTTCAGGCTCGTACGCTGAGCAGAACAGCCTGCTTGTTCTGAAGCTTCGCTGGCTGCCGTTCGTGCCCAGACGCGATTTCCTTCCCAAGGAGGCGAAGCGCCGTCTACTTCTCTCACCGAGCACGCTGCTCCTGGCTTTCGCTTCTGCCGCAGCCATTGCGTTCTGCTTTTCTTGTCTCGTGAATGGAGACGGAAAGCTTCTCGGCTACAATCTCGCCTAGAACAACTGCGGCTACACATTAAGCTCGCCCGGAACGCCCTGCTGAAACTTGCCTTCTGGCACCCCATTCGCGGGGCAGCCGTCTTTCTTCGGCCACCTGCCAAGTGGCTCCATATCGCCGCGCTCGTTGCACTCCGCTTGTCAGATTGGCTTCCCGTGGCGCTGATTTCAGCCTGGCCAAATACTAGCAATGCGGAGAGCTGTCTCGCAGACAATCCTGTTCCAGCATAGAAATTTGTCCTGCAATGTTCCCCCCTCTTTTCCCCCATGGTGTTGCTCTGATGAATGCCTTGAGCATGGAACGACTTAAGCCAGCAAGTATTCCTCGCCGGCCACCTCTCGCTGTGCAAGAGGTATGCCGTGGACCCTTTGAACGCTGCCAAGCAAAAAGCAGAGCAGTGACCATAAAAGCGAGGAGAGAGCATGCACGAAGCACACTAGTTCTGTCTAGTGCTTTCCGTGCAGAGAGGCGGCAAAGCTGAATGCCGTGCCAGAGCTTCACTTCTCGCTGGAGCACAGGAAGGCAAGAATGAAGAGGCAGAACACAGCCTTGGTTTCAGCAGCCTCCGGGACTGCAAAAGTTCAGCAATAGCTCTGTCAAAGCAGAACTCGGCTGAGAATGCTCTCGCAGCTTGGGAAAGTTAGGCGCAGCTGTTGACCAGCTCTGCCCGTGGCCACAGGCTGCTTCTTCCACCTTCACTGTGGCAGAGCTTTTGCGGAACAGAGACGGCATTCTTCAAGGGCGTGTTCTCCAGGGTGCTGTGAAACAGAGCCTAGCACGCTGTCTCGCTGATACTGGCTTTCGGCAAGCAGGCGTGCCAGACCGCCGACATTCTGCACTCTGGCAGCCTAGTTGCCAGCTTTCGGCAGCTGCTGTCCTAGCAAGGAAGCTCAGGGAGTCAAAGCCAGTGCCGGGCAGCACCTTTCTGCTTTGCCCGCCTAAGCGGCGCCACGCTCCTTCGGATACTGTGTCCTTTCCCTCTGCACTGCGTCTGCCGAAGTACTCTGTGCCTCTCGGAGCAGAAGGGCAAAGGACAATGTTTTCCACAGCAGGGTAGAAATGGCATTGCTAGCAGGAAAGCTAGATGCCTTGGAACTGTCCCCTTAGCCCTTGCCACTCACTTCAGGCTCGTACGCTGAGCAGAACAGCCTGCTGTTCTGAAGCTTCGCTGGCTGCCCTTCGTGCCCAGACGCGATTTCCTTCCCAAGGAGGCGAAGCGCCGTCTACTTCTCGCAGCGAGCACGCTGCTCCTGGCTTTCGCTTCTGCCGCAACGAGCTCGCTACGAGCACTTTTCTTCTCAACCCTCTAGACCATTGCGTTCTGCTTTTCTTGTCTCGTGAATGGAGACGGAAAGCTTCTCGGCTACAATCTCGCCTAGAACAACTGCGGCTACACATTAAGCTCGCCCGGAACGCCCTGCTGAAACTTGCCTTCTGGCACCCCATTCGCGGGGCAGCCGTCTTTCTTCGGCCACCTGCCAAGTGGCTCCATATCGCCGCGCTCGTTGCACTCCGCTTGTCAGATTGGCTTCCCGTGGCGCTGATTTCAGCCTGGCCAAATACTAGCAATGCGGAGAGCTGTCTCGCAGACAATCCTGTTCCAGCATAGAAATTTGTCCTGCAATGTTCCCCCCTCTTTTCCCCCATGGTGTTGCTCTGATGAATGCCTTGAGCATGGAACGACTTAAGCCAGCAAGTATTCCTCGCCGGCCACCTCTCGCTGTGCAAGAGGTATGCCGTGGACCCTTTGAACGCTGCCAAGCAAAAAGCAGAGCAGTGACCATAAAAGCGAGGAGAGAGCATGCACGAAGCACACTAGTTCTGTCTAGTGCTTTCCGTGCAGAGAGGCGGCAAAGCTGAATGCCGTGCCAGAGCTTCACTTCTCGCTGGAGCACAGGAAGGCAAGAATGAAGAGGCAGAACACAGCCTTGGTTTCAGCAGCCTCCGGGACTGCAAAAGTTCAGCAATAGCTCTGTCAAAGCAGAACTCGGCTGAGAATGCTCTCGCAGCTTGGGAAAGTTAGGCGCAGCTGTTGACCAGCTCTGCCCGTGGCCACAGGCTGCTTCTTCCACCTTCACTGTGGCAGAGCTTTTGCGGAACAGAGACGGCATTCTTCAAGGGCGTGTTCTCCAGGGTGCTGTGAAACAGAGCCTAGCACGCTGTCTCGCTGATACTGGCTTTCGGCAAGCAGGCGTGCCAGACCGCCGACATTCTGCACTCTGGCAGCCTAGTTGCCAGCTTTCGGCAGCTGCTGTCCTAGCAAGGAAGCTCAGGGAGTCAAAGCCAGTGCCGGGCAGCACCTTTCTGCTTTGCCCGCCTAAGCGGCGCCACGCTCCCTCGGATACTGTGTCCTTTCCCTCTGCACTGCGTCTGCCGAAGTACTCTGTGCCTCTCGGAGCAGAAGGGCAAAGGACAATGTTTTCCACAGCAGGGTAGAAATGGCATTGCTAGCAGGAAAGCTAGATGCCTTGGAACTGTCCCCTTAGCCCTTGCCACTCACTTCAGGCTCGTACGCTGAGCAGAACAGCCTGCTGTTCTGAAGCTTCGCTGGCTGCCGTTCGTGCCCAGACGCGATTTCCTTCCCAAGGAGGCGAAGCGCCGTCTACTTCTCGCAGCGAGCACGCTGCTCCTGGCTTTCGCTTCTGCCGCAACGAGCTCGCTACGAGCACTTTTCTTCTCAACCCTCTAGACCATTGCGTTCTGCTTTTCTTGTCTCGTGAATGGAGACGGAAAGCTTCTCGGCTACAATCTCGCCTAGAACAACTGCGGCTACACATTAAGCTCGCCCGGAACGCCCTGCTGAAACTTGCCTTCTGGCACCACATTCGCGGGCAGCCGTCTTTCTTCGGCCACCTGCCAAGTGGCCCCATATCGCCGCGCTCGTTGCACTCCGCTTGTCAGATTGGCTTCCCGTGGCGCTGATTTCAGCCTGGCCAAATACTAGCGCTGCGGAGAGCTGTCTCGCAGACAATCATGTTCCAGCATAGAAATTTGTCCTGCAATGTTCCCCCCTCTTTTCCCCCATGGTGTTGCTCTGATGAATGCCTTGAGCATGGAACGACTTAAGCCAGCAAGTATTCCTCGCCGGTCACCTCTCGCTGTGCAAGAGGTATGCCGTGGACCCTTGGAACGCTGCCAAGCAAAAAGCAGAGCAGTGACCATAAAAGCGAGGAGAGAGCATGCACGAAGCACACTAGTTCTGTCTAGTGCTTTCCGTGCAGAGAGGCAGCAAAGCTGAATGCCGTGCCAGAGCTTCACTTCTCGCTGGAGCACAGGAAGGCAAGAATGAAGAGGCAGAACACAGCCTTGGTTTCAGCAGCCTCCGGGGCTGCAAAAGTTCAGCAATAGCTCTGTCAAAGCAGAACTCGGCTGAGAATGCTCTCGCAGCTTGGGAAAGTTAGGCGCAGCTGTTGACCAGCTCTGCCCGTGGCCACAGGCTGCTTCTTCCACCTTCACTGTGGCAGAGCTTTTGCGGAACAGAGACGGCATTCTTCAAGTGCGTGTTCTCCAGGGTGCTGTGAAACAGAGCCTAGCACGCTGTCTCGCTGATCCTGGCTTTCGGCAAGCAGGCGTGCCAGACCGCTGACATTCTGCACTCTGGCAGCCTAGTTGCCAGCTTTCGGCAGCTGCTGTCCTAGCAAGGAAGCTCAGGGAGTCAAAGCCAGTGCCGGGCGGCACCTTTCTGCTTTGCCCGCCTAAGCGGCGCCACGCTCCCTCGGATACTGTGTCCTTTCCCTCTGCACTGCGTCTGCCGAGGTGCTCTGTGCCTCTCGGAGCAGAAGGGCAAAGGACAATGTTTTCCACAGCAGGGTAGAAATGGCATTGCTAGCAGGAAAGCTAGATGCCTTGGAACTGTCCCCTTAGCCCTTGCCACTCACTTCAGGCTCGTACGCTGAGCAGAACAGCCTGCTTGTTCTGAAGCTTCGCTGGCTGCCGTTCGTGCCCAGACGCGATTTCCTTCCCAAGGAGGCGAAGCGCCGTCTACTTCTCTCACCGAGCACGCTGCTCCTGGCTTTCGCTTCTGCCGCAGCCATTGCGTTCTGCTTTTCTTGTCTCGTGAATGGAGACGGAAAGCTTCTCGGCTACAATCTCGCCTAGAACAACTGCGGCTACACATTAAGCTCGCCCGGAACGCCCTGCTGAAACTTGCCTTCTGGCACCACATTCGCGGGGCAGCCGTCTTTCTTCGGCCACCTGCCAAGTGGCCCCATATCGCCGCGCTCGTTGCACTCCGCTTGTCAGATTGGCTTCCCGTGGCGCTGATTTCAGCCTGGCCAAATACTAGCGCTGCGGAGAGCTGTCTCGCAGACAATCATGTTCCAGCATAGAAATTTGTCCTGCAATGTTCCCCCCTCTTTTCCCGCATTGTGCTGCTCTGATGAATGCCTTGAGCATGGAACGACTTAAGCCAGCAAGTATTCCTCGCCGGCCACCTCTCGCTGTGCAAGAGGTATGCCGTGGACCCTTGGAAGGCTGCCAAGCAAAAAGCAGAGCAGTGACCATAAAAGCGAGGAGAGAGCATGCACGAAGCACACTAGTTCTGTCTAGTGCTTTCCGTGCAGAGAGGCGGCAAAGCTGAATGCCGTGCCAGAGCTTCACTTCTCGCTGGAGCACAGGAAGGCAAGAATGAAGAGGCAGAACACAGCCTTGGTTTCAGCAGCCTCCGGGACTGCAAAAGTTCAGCAATAGCTCTGTCAAAGCAGAACTCGGCTGAGAATGCTCTCGCAGCTTGGGAAAGTTAGGCGCAGCTGTTGACCAGCTCTGCCCGTGGCCACAGGCTGCTTCTTCCACCTTCACTGTGGCAGAGCTTTTGCGGAGCAGAGAGGGCATTCTTCAAGGGCGTGTTCTCCAGGGTGCTGTGAAACAGACCCTAGCACGCTGTCTCGCTGAAACTGGCTTTCGGCAAGCAGGCGTGCCAGACCGCCTACATTCTGCACTCTGGCAGCCTAGTTGCCAGCTTTCGGCTGCTGCTGTCCTAGCAAGGAAGCTCAGGGAGTCAAAGCCAGTGCCGGGCGGCACCTTTCTGCTTTGCCCGCCTAAGCGGCGTCACGCTCCCTCGGATACTGTGTCCTTTCCCTCTGCACTGCGTCTGCCGAGGTGCTCTGTGCCTCTCGGAGCAGAAGGGCAAAGGACAATGTTTTCCACAGCAGGGTAGAAATGGCATTGCTAGCAGGAAAGCTAGATGCCTTGGAACTGTCCCCTTAGCCCTTGCCACTCACTTCAGGCTCGTACGCTGAGCAGAACAGCCTGCTGTTCTGAAGCTTCGCTGGCTGCCGTTCGTGCCCAGACGCGATTTCCTTCCCAAGGAGGCGAAGCGCCGTCTACTTCTCGCAGCGAGCACGCTGCTCCTGGCTATCGCTTCTGCCGCAACGAGCTCGCTACGAGCACTTTTCTTCTCAACCCTCTAGACCATTGCGTTCTGCTTTTCTTGTCTCGTGAATGGAGACGGAAAGCTTCTCGGCTACAATCTCGCCTAGAACAACTGCGGCTACACATTAAGCTCGCCCGGAACGCCCTGCTGAAACTTGCCTTCTGGCACCACATTCGCGGGGCAGCCGTCTTTCTTCGGCCACCTGCCAAGTGGCCCCATATCGCCGCGCTCGTTGCACTCCGCTTGTCAGATTGGCTTCCCGTGGCGCTGATTTCAGCCTGGCCAAATACTAGCGCTGCGGAGAGCTGTCTCGCAGACAATCATGTTCCAGCATAGAAATTTGTCCTGCAATGTTCCCCCCTCTTTTCCCGCATTGTGCTGCTCTGATGAATGCCTTGAGCATGGAACGACTTAAGCCAGCAAGTATTCCTCGCCGGCCACCTCTCGCTGTGCAAGAGGTATGCCGTGGACCCTTTGAACGCTGCCAAGCAAAAAGCAGAGCAGTGACCATAAAAGCGAGGAGAGAGCATGCACGAAGCACACTAGTTCTGTCTAGTGCTTTCCGTGCAGAGAGGCGGCAAAGCTGAATGCCGTGCCAGAGCTTCACTTCTCGCTGGAGCACAGGAAGGCAAGAATGAAGAGGCAGAACACAGCCTTGGTTTCAGCAGCCTCCGGGACTGCAAAAGTTCAGCAATAGCTCTGTCAAAGCAGAACTCGGCTGAGAATGCTCTCGCAGCTTGGGAAAGTTAGGCGCAGCTGTTGACCAGCTCTGCCCGTGGCCACAGGCTGCTTCTTCCACCTTCACTGTGGCAGAGCTTTTGCGGAACAGAGACGGCATTCTTCAAGGGCGTGTTCTCCAGGGTGCTGTGAAACAGAGCCTAGCACGCTGTCTCGCTGATCCTGGCTTTCGGCAAGCAGGCGTGCCAGACCGCCTACATTCTGCACTCTGGCAGCCTAGTTGCCAGCTTTCGGCAGCTGCTGTCCTAGCAAGGAAGCTCAGGGAGTCAAAGCCAGTGCCGGGCGGCACCTTTCTGCTTTGCCCGCCTAAGCGGCGCCACGCTCCCTCGGATACTGTGTCCTTTCCCTCTGCACTGCGTCTGCCGAGGTGCTCTGTGCCTCTCGGAGCAGAAAGGCAAAGGACAATGTTTTCCACAGCAGGGTAGTAATGGCATTGCTAGCAGGAAAGCTAGATGCCTTGGAACTGTCCCCTTAGCCCTTGCCACTCACTTCAGGCTCGTACGCTGAGCAGAACAGCCTGCTGTTCTGAAGCTTCGCTGGCTGCCCTTCGTGCCCAGACGCGATTTCCTTCCCAAGGAGGCGAAGCGCCGTCTACTTCTCGCAGCGAGCACGCTGCTCCTGGCTTTCGCTTCTGCCGCAACGAGCTCGCTACGAGCACTTTTCTTCTCAACCCTCTAGACCATTGCGTTCTGCTTTTCTTGTCTCGTGAATGGAGACGGAAAGCTTCTCGGCTACAATCTCGCCTAGAACAACTGCGGCTACACATTAAGCTCGCCCGCAACGCCCTGCTGAAACTTGCCTTCTGGCACCACATTCGCGGGGCAGCCGTCTTTCTTCGGCCACCTGCCAAGTGGCTCCATATCGCCGCGCTCGTTGCACTCCGCTTGTCAGATTGGCTTCCCGTGGCGCTGATTTCAGCCTGGCCAAATACTAGCGCTGCGGAGAGCTGTCTCGCAGACAATCATGTTCCAGCATAGAAATTTGTCCTGCAATGTTCCCCCCTCTTTTCCCGCATTGTGCTGCTCTGATGAATGCCTTGAGCATGGAACGACTTAAGCCAGCAAGTATTCCTCGCCGGTCACCTCTCGCGGTGCAAGAGGTATGCCGTGGACCCTTGGAACGCTGCCAAGCAAAAAGCAGAGCAGTGACCATAAAAGCGAGGAGAGAGCATGCACGAAGCACACTAGTTCTGTCTAGTGCTTTCCGTGCAGAGAGGCAGCAAAGCTGAATGCCGTGCCAGAGCTTCACTTCTCGCTGGAGCACAGGAAGGCAAGAATGAAGAGGCAGAACACAGCCTTGGTTTCAGCAGCCTCCGGGGCTGCAAAAGTTCAGCAATAGCTCTGTCAAAGCAGAACTCGGCTGAGAATGCTCTCGCAGCTTGGGAAAGTTAGGCGCAGCTGTTGACCAGCTCTGCCCGTGGCCACAGGCTGCTTCTTCCACCTTCACTGTGGCAGAGCTTTTGCGGAACAGAGACGGCATTCTTCAAGTGCGTGTTCTCCAGGGTGCTGTGAAACAGAGCCTAGCACGCTGTCTCGCTGATCCTGGCTTTCGGCAAGCAGGCGTGCCAGACCGCTGACATTCTGCACTCTGGCAGCCTAGTTGCCAGCTTTCGGCAGCTGCTGTCCTAGCAAGGAAGCTCAGGGAGTCAAAGCCAGTGCCGGGCGGCACCTTTCTGCTTTGCCCGCCTAAGCGGCGCCACGCTCCCTCGGATACTGTGTCCTTTCCCTCTGCACTGCGTCTGCCGAGGTGCTCTGTGCCTCTCGGAGCAGAAGGGCAAAGGACAATGTTTTCCACAGCAGGGTAGAAATGGCATTGCTAGCAGGAAAGCTAGATGCCTTGGAACTGTCCCCTTAGCCCTTGCCACTCACTTCAGGCTCGTACGCTGAGCAGAACAGCCTGCTTGTTCTGAAGCTTCGCTGGCTGCCGTTCGTGCCCAGACGCGATTTCCTTCCCAAGGAGGCGAAGCGCCGTCTACTTCTCTCACCGAGCACGCTGCTCCTGGCTTTCGCTTCTGCCGCAGCCATTGCGTTCTGCTTTTCTTGTCTCGTGAATGGAGACGGAAAGCTTCTCGGCTACAATCTCGCCTAGAACAACTGCGGCTACACATTAAGCTCGCCCGCAACGCCCTGCTGAAACTTGCCTTCTGGCACCCCATTCGCGGGGCAGCCGTCTTTCTTCGGCCACCTGCCAAGTGGCTCCATATCGCCGCGCTCGTTGCACTCCGCTTGTCAGATTGGCTTCCCGTGGCGCTGATTTCAGCCTGGCCAAATACTAGCAATGCGGAGAGCTGTCTCGCAGACAATCCTGTTCCAGCATAGAAATTTGTCCTGCAATGTTCCCCCCTCTTTTCCCCCATGGTGTTGCTCTGATGAATGCCTTGAGCATGGAACGACTTAAGCCAGCAAGTATTCCTCGCCGGCCACCTCTCGCTGTGCAAGAGGTATGCCGTGGACCCTTTGAACGCTGCCAAGCAAAAAGCAGAGCAGTGACCATAAAAGCGAGGAGAGAGCATGCACGAAGCACACTAGTTCTGTCTAGTGCTTTCCGTGCAGAGAGGCGGCAAAGCTGAATGCCGTGCCAGAGCTTCACTTCTCGCTGGAGCACAGGAAGGCAAGAATGAAGAGGCAGAACACAGCCTTGGTTTCAGCAGCCTCCGGGACTGCAAAAGTTCAGCAATAGCTCTGTCAAAGCAGAACTCGGCTGAGAATGCTCTCGCAGCTTGGGAAAGTTAGGCGCAGCTGTTGACCAGCTCTGCCCGTGGCCACAGGCTGCTTCTTCCACCTTCACTGTGGCAGAGCTTTTGCGGAACAGAGACGGCATTCTTCAAGGGCGTGTTCTCCAGGGTGCTGTGAAACAGAGCCTAGCACGCTGTCTCGCTGATACTGGCTTTCGGCAAGCAGGCGTGCCAGACCGCCGACATTCTGCACTCTGGCAGCCTAGTTGCCAGCTTTCGGCAGCTGCTGTCCTAGCAAGGAAGCTCAGGGAGTCAAAGCCAGTGCCGGGCAGCACCTTTCTGCTTTGCCCGCCTAAGCGGCGCCACGCTCCCTCGGATACTGTGTCCTTTCCCTCTGCACTGCGTCTGCCGAAGTACTCTGTGCCTCTCGGAGCAGAAGGGCAAAGGACAATGTTTTCCACAGCAGGGTAGAAATGGCATTGCTAGCAGGAAAGCTAGATGCCTTGGAACTGTCCCCTTAGCCCTTGCCACTCACTTCAGGCTCGTACGCTGAGCAGAACAGCCTGCTGTTCTGAAGCTTCGCTGGCTGCCGTTCGTGCCCAGACGCGATTTCCTTCCCAAGGAGGCGAAGCGCCGTCTACTTCTCGCAGCGAGCACGCTGCTCCTGGCTTTCGCTTCTGCCGCAACGAGCTCGCTACGAGCACTTTTCTTCTCAACCCTCTAGACCATTGCGTTCTGCTTTTCTTGTCTCGTGAATGGAGACGGAAAGCTTCTCGGCTACAATCTCGCCTAGAACAACTGCGGCTACACATTAAGCTCGCCCGGAACGCCCTGCTGAAACTTGCCTTCTGGCACCACATTCGCGGGCAGCCGTCTTTCTTCGGCCACCTGCCAAGTGGCCCCATATCGCCGCGCTCGTTGCACTCCGCTTGTCAGATTGGCTTCCCGTGGCGCTGATTTCAGCCTGGCCAAATACTAGCGCTGCGGAGAGCTGTCTCGCAGACAATCATGTTCCAGCATAGAAATTTGTCCTGCAATGTTCCCCCCTCTTTTCCCGCATTGTGCTGCTCTGATGAATGCCTTGAGCATGGAACGACTTAAGCCAGCAAGTATTCCTCGCCGGCCACCTCTCGCTGTGCAAGAGGTATGCCGTGGACCCTTTGAACGCTGCCAAGCAAAAAGCAGAGCAGTGACCATAAAAGCGAGGAGAGAGCATGCACGAAGCACACTAGTTCTGTCTAGTGCTTTCCGTGCAGAGAGGCAGCAAAGCTGAATGCCGTGCCAGAGCTTCACTTCTCGCTGGAGCACAGGAAGGCAAGAATGAAGAGGCAGAACACAGCCTTGGTTTCAGCAGCCTCCGGGACTGCAAAAGTTCAGCAATAGCTCTGTCAAAGCAGAACTCGGCTGAGAATGCTCTCGCAGCTTGGGAAAGTTAGGCGCAGCTGTTGACCAGCTCTGCCCGTGGCCACAGGCTGCTTCTTCCACCTTCACTGTGGCAGAGCTTTTGCGGAACAGAGACGGCATTCTTCAAGTGCGTGTTCTCCAGGGTGCTGTGAAACAGAGCCTAGCACGCTGTCTCGCTGATCCTGGCTTTCGGCAAGCAGGCGTGCCAGACCGCTGACATTCTGCACTCTGGCAGCCTAGCTGCCAGCTTTCGGCAGCTGCTGTCCTAGCAAGGAAGCTCAGGGAGTCAAAGCCAGTGCCGGGCGGCACCTTTCTGCTTTGCCCGCCTAAGCGGCGCCACGCTCCCTCGGATACTGTGTCCTTTCCCTCTGCACTGCGTCTGCCGAGGTGCTCTGTGCCTCTCGGAGCAGAAGGGCAAAGGACAATGTTTTCCACAGCAGGGTAGAAATGGCATTGCTAGCAGGAAAGCTAGATGCCTTGGAACTGTCCCCTTAGCCCTTGCCACTCACTTCAGGCTCGTACGCTGAGCAGAACAGCCTGCTTGTTCTGAAGCTTCGCTGGCTGCCGTTCGTGCCCAGACGCGATTTCCTTCCCAAGGAGGCGAAGCGCCGTCTACTTCTCTCACCGAGCACGCTGCTCCTGGCTTTCGCTTCTGCCGCAGCCATTGCGTTCTGCTTTTCTTGTCTCGTGAATGGAGACGGAAAGCTTCTCGGCTACAATCTCGCCTAGAACAACTGCGGCTACACATTAAGCTCGCCCGGAACGCCCTGCTGAAACTTGCCTTCTGGCACCACATTCGCGGGGCAGCCGTCTTTCTTCGGCCACCTGCCAAGTGGCCCCATATCGCCGCGCTCGTTGCACTCCGCTTGTCAGATTGGCTTCCCGTGGCGCTGATTTCAGCCTGGCCAAATACTAGCGCTGCGGAGAGCTGTCTCGCAGACAATCATGTTCCAGCATAGAAATTTGTCCTGCAATGTTCCCCCCTCTTTTCCCGCATTGTGCTGCTCTGATGAATGCCTTGAGCATGGAACGACTTAAGCCAGCAAGTATTCCTCGCCGGCCACCTCTCGCTGTGCAAGAGGTATGCCGTGGACCCTTTGAACGCTGCCAAGCAAAAAGCAGAGCAGTGACCATAAAAGCGAGGAGAGAGCATGCACGAAGCACACTAGTTCTGTCTAGTGCTTTCCGTGCAGAGAGGCGGCAAAGCTGAATGCCGTGCCAGAGCTTGACTTCTCGCTGGAGCACAGGAAGGCAAGAATGAAGAGGCAGAACACAGCCTTGGTTTCAGCAGCCTCCGGGACTGCAAAAGTTCAGCAATAGCTCTGTCAAAGCAGAACTCGGCTGAGAATGCTCTCGCAGCTTGGGAAAGTTAGGCGCAGCTGTTGACCAGCTCTGCCCGTGGCCACAGGCTGCTTCTTCCACCTTCACTGTGGCAGAGCTTTTGCGGAGCAGAGAGGGCATTCTTCAAGGGCGTGTTCTCCAGGGTGCTGTGAAACAGAGCCTAGCACGCTGTCTCGCTGAAACTGGCTTTCGGCAAGCAGGCGTGCCAGACCGCCTACATTCTGCACTCTGGCAGCCTAGTTGCCAGCTTTCGGCTGCTGCTGTCCTAGCAAGGAAGCTCAGGGAGTCAAAGCCAGTGCCGGGCGGCACCTTTCTGCTTTGCCCGCCTAAGCGGCGCCACGCTCCCTCGGATACTGTGTCCTTTCCCTCTGCACTGCGTCTGCCGAAGTACTCTGTGCCTCTCGGAGCAGAAGGGCAAAGGACAATGTTTTCCACAGCAGGGTAGAAATGGCATTGCTAGCAGGAAAGCTAGATGCCTTGGAACTGTCCCCTTAGCCCTTGCCACTCACTTCAGGCTCGTACGCTGAGCAGAACAGCCTGCTGTTCTGAAGCTTCGCTGGCTGCCCTTCGTGCCCAGACGCGATTTCCTTCCCAAGGAGGCGAAGCGCCGTCTACTTCTCGCAGCGAGCACGCTGCTCCTGGCTTTCGCTTCTGCCGCAACGAGCTCGCTACGAGCACTTTTCTTCTCAACCCTCTAGACCATTGCGTTCTGCTTTTCTTGTCTCGTGAATGGAGACGGAAAGCTTCTCGGCTACAATCTCGCCTAGAACAACTGCGGCTACACATTAAGCTCGCCCGGAACGCCCTGCTGAAACTTGCCTTCTGGCACCACATTCGCGGGCAGCCGTCTTTCTTCGGCCACCTGCCAAGTGGCCCCATATCGCCGCGCTCGTTGCACTCCGCTTGTCAGATTGGCTTCCCGTGGCGCTGATTTCAGCCTGGCCAAATACTAGCGCTGCGGAGAGCTGTCTCGCAGACAATCATGTTCCAGCATAGAAATTTGTCCTGCAATGTTCCCCCCTCTTTTCCCCCATGGTGTTGCTCTGATGAATGCCTTGAGCATGGAACGACTTAAGCCAGCAAGTATTCCTCGCCGGTCACCTCTCGCTGTGCAAGAGGTATGCCGTGGACCCTTGGAACGCTGCCAAGCAAAAAGCAGAGCAGTGACCATAAAAGCAAGGAGAGAGCATGCACGAAGCACACTAGTTCTGTCTAGTGCTTTCCGTGCAGAGAGGCAGCAAAGCTGAATGCCGTGCCAGAGCTTCACTTCTCGCTGGAGCACAGGAAGGCAAGAATGAAGAGGCAGAACACAGCCTTGGTTTCAGCAGCCTCCGGGGCTGCAAAAGTTCAGCAATAGCTCTGTCAAAGCAGAACTCGGCTGAGAATGCTCTCGCAGCTTGGGAAAGTTAGGCGCAGCTGTTGACCAGCTCTGCCCGTGGCCACAGGCTGCTTCTTCCACCTTCACTGTGGCAGAGCTTTTGCGGAACAGAGAGGGCATTCTTCAAGTGCGTGTTCTCCAGGGTGCTGTGAAACAGAGCCTAGCACGCTGTCTCGCTGATCCTGGCTTTCGGCAAGCAGGCGTGCCAGACCGCTGACATTCTGCACTCTGGCAGCCTAGTTGCCAGCTTTCGGCAGCTGCTGTCCTAGCAAGGAAGCTCAGGGAGTCAAAGCCAGTGCCGGGCGGCACCTTTCTGCTTTGCCCGCCTAAGCGGCGCCACGCTCCCTCGGATACTGTGTCCTTTCCCTCTGCACTGCGTCTGCCGAGGTGCTCTGTGCCTCTCGGAGCAGAAGGGCAAAGGACAATGTTTTCCACAGCAGGGTAGAAATGGCATTGCTAGCAGGAAAGCTAGATGCCTTGGAACTGTCCCCTTAGCCCTTGCCACTCACTTCAGGCTCGTACGCTGAGCAGAACAGCCTGCTTGTTCTGAAGCTTCGCTGGCTGCCGTTCGTGCCCAGACGCGATTTCCTTCCCAAGGAGGCGAAGCGCCGTCTACTTCTCTCACCGAGCACGCTGCTCCTGGCTTTCGCTTCTGCCGCAGCCATTGCGTTCTGCTTTTCTTGTCTCGTGAATGGAGACGGAAAGCTTCTCGGCTACAATCTCGCCTAGAACAACTGCGGCTACACATTAAGCTCGCCCGGAACGCCCTGCTGAAACTTGCCTTCTGGCACCCCATTCGCGGGGCAGCCGTCTTTCTTCGGCCACCTGCCAAGTGGCTCCATATCGCCGCGCTCGTTGCACTCCGCTTGTCAGATTGGCTTCCCGTGGCGCTGATTTCAGCCTGGCCAAATACTAGCAATGCGGAGAGCTGTCTCGCAGACAATCCTGTTCCAGCATAGAAATTTGTCCTGCAATGTTCCCCCCTCTTTTCCCCCATGGTGTTGCTCTGATGAATGCCTTGAGCATGGAACGACTTAAGCCAGCAAGTATTCCTCGCCGGCCACCTCTCGCTGTGCAAGAGGTATGCCGTGGACCCTTTGAACGCTGCCAAGCAAAAAGCAGAGCAGTGACCATAAAAGCGAGGAGAGAGCATGCACGAAGCACACTAGTTCTGTCTAGTGCTTTCCGTGCAGAGAGGCGGCAAAGCTGAATGCCGTGCCAGAGCTTCACTTCTCGCTGGAGCACAGGAAGGCAAGAATGAAGAGGCAGAACACAGCCTTGGTTTCAGCAGCCTCCGGGACTGCAAAAGTTCAGCAATAGCTCTGTCAAAGCAGAACTCGGCTGAGAATGCTCTCGCAGCTTGGGAAAGTTAGGCGCAGCTGTTGACCAGCTCTGCCCGTGGCCACAGGCTGCTTCTTCCACCTTCACTGTGGCAGAGCTTTTGCGGAACAGAGACGGCATTCTTCAAGGGCGTGTTCTCCAGGGTGCTGTGAAACAGAGCCTAGCACGCTGTCTCGCTGATACTGGCTTTCGGCAAGCAGGCGTGCCAGACCGCCGACATTCTGCACTCTGGCAGCCTAGTTGCCAGCTTTCGGCTGCTGCTGTCCTAGCAAGGAAGCTCAGGGAGTCAAAGCCAGTGCCGGGCGGCACCTTTCTGCTTTGCCCGCCTAAGCGGCGTCACGCTCCCTCGGATACTGTGTCCTTTCCCTCTGCACTGCGTCTGCCGAGGTGCTCTGTGCCTCTCGGAGCAGAAGGGCAAAGGACAATGTTTTCCACAGCAGGGTAGAAATGGCATTGCTAGCAGGAAAGCTAGATGCCTTGGAACTGTCCCCTTAGCCCTTGCCACTCACTTCAGGCTCGTACGCTGAGCAGAACAGCCTGCTGTTCTGAAGCTTCGCTGGCTGCCGTTCGTGCCCAGACGCGATTTCCTTCCCAAGGAGGCGAAGCGCCGTCTACTTCTCGCAGCGAGCACGCTGCTCCTGGCTATCGCTTCTGCCGCAACGAGCTCGCTACGAGCACTTTTCTTCTCAACCCTCTAGACCATTGCGTTCTGCTTTTCTTGTCTCGTGAATGGAGACGGAAAGCTTCTCGGCTACAATCTCGCCTAGAACAACTGCGGCTACACATTAAGCTCGCCCGGAACGCCCTGCTGAAACTTGCCTTCTGGCACCACATTCGCGGGGCAGCCGTCTTTCTTCGGCCACCTGCCAAGTGGCCCCATATCGCCGCGCTCGTTGCACTCCGCTTGTCAGATTGGCTTCCCGTGGCGCTGATTTCAGCCTGGCCAAATACTAGCGCTGCGGAGAGCTGTCTCGCAGACAATCATGTTCCAGCATAGAAATTTGTCCTGCAATGTTCCCCCCTCTTTTCCCGCATTGTGCTGCTCTGATGAATGCCTTGAGCATGGAACGACTTAAGCCAGCAAGTATTCCTCGCCGGCCACCTCTCGCTGTGCAAGAGGTATGCCGTGGACCCTTTGAACGCTGCCAAGCAAAAAGCAGAGCAGTGACCATAAAAGCGAGGAGAGAGCATGCACGAAGCACACTAGTTCTGTCTAGTGCTTTCCGTGCAGAGAGGCGGCAAAGCTGAATGCCGTGCCAGAGCTTCACTTCTCGCTGGAGCACAGGAAGGCAAGAATGAAGAGGCAGAACACAGCCTTGGTTTCAGCAGCCTCCGGGACTGCAAAAGTTCAGCAATAGCTCTGTCAAAGCAGAACTCGGCTGAGAATGCTCTCGCAGCTTGGGAAAGTTAGGCGCAGCTGTTGACCAGCTCTGCCCGTGGCCACAGGCTGCTTCTTCCACCTTCACTGTGGCAGAGCTTTTGCGGAACAGAGACGGCATTCTTCAAGGGCGTGTTCTCCAGGGTGCTGTGAAACAGAGCCTAGCACGCTGTCTCGCTGATCCTGGCTTTCGGCAAGCAGGCGTGCCAGACCGCCTACATTCTGCACTCTGGCAGCCTAGTTGCCAGCTTTCGGCAGCTGCTGTCCTAGCAAGGAAGCTCAGGGAGTCAAAGCCAGTGCCGGGCGGCACCTTTCTGCTTTGCCCGCCTAAGCGGCGCCACGCTCCCTCGGATACTGTGTCCTTTCCCTCTGCACTGCGTCTGCCGAGGTGCTCTGTGCCTCTCGGAGCAGAAAGGCAAAGGACAATGTTTTCCACAGCAGGGTAGTAATGGCATTGCTAGCAGGAAAGCTAGATGCCTTGGAACTGTCCCCTTAGCCCTTGCCACTCACTTCAGGCTCGTACGCTGAGCAGAACAGCCTGCTGTTCTGAAGCTTCGCTGGCTGCCCTTCGTGCCCAGACGCGATTTCCTTCCCAAGGAGGCGAAGCGCCGTCTACTTCTCGCAGCGAGCACGCTGCTCCTGGCTTTCGCTTCTGCCGCAACGAGCTCGCTACGAGCACTTTTCTTCTCAACCCTCTAGACCATTGCGTTCTGCTTTTCTTGTCTCGTGAATGGAGACGGAAAGCTTCTCGGCTACAATCTCGCCTAGAACAACTGCGGCTACACATTAAGCTCGCCCGCAACGCCCTGCTGAAACTTGCCTTCTGGCACCACATTCGCGGGGCAGCCGTCTTTCTTCGGCCACCTGCCAAGTGGCTCCATATCGCCGCGCTCGTTGCACTCCGCTTGTCAGATTGGCTTCCCGTGGCGCTGATTTCAGCCTGGCCAAATACTAGCGCTGCGGAGAGCTGTCTCGCAGACAATCATGTTCCAGCATAGAAATTTGTCCTGCAATGTTCCCCCCTCTTTTCCCGCATTGTGCTGCTCTGATGAATGCCTTGAGCATGGAACGACTTAAGCCAGCAAGTATTCCTCGCCGGTCACCTCTCGCGGTGCAAGAGGTATGCCGTGGACCCTTGGAACGCTGCCAAGCAAAAAGCAGAGCAGTGACCATAAAAGCGAGGAGAGAGCATGCACGAAGCACACTAGTTCTGTCTAGTGCTTTCCGTGCAGAGAGGCAGCAAAGCTGAATGCCGTGCCAGAGCTTCACTTCTCGCTGGAGCACAGGAAGGCAAGAATGAAGAGGCAGAACACAGCCTTGGTTTCAGCAGCCTCCGGGGCTGCAAAAGTTCAGCAATAGCTCTGTCAAAGCAGAACTCGGCTGAGAATGCTCTCGCAGCTTGGGAAAGTTAGGCGCAGCTGTTGACCAGCTCTGCCCGTGGCCACAGGCTGCTTCTTCCACCTTCACTGTGGCAGAGCTTTTGCGGAACAGAGACGGCATTCTTCAAGTGCGTGTTCTCCAGGGTGCTGTGAAACAGAGCCTAGCACGCTGTCTCGCTGATCCTGGCTTTCGGCAAGCAGGCGTGCCAGACCGCTGACATTCTGCACTCTGGCAGCCTAGTTGCCAGCTTTCGGCAGCTGCTGTCCTAGCAAGGAAGCTCAGGGAGTCAAAGCCAGTGCCGGGCGGCACCTTTCTGCTTTGCCCGCCTAAGCGGCGCCACGCTCCCTCGGATACTGTGTCCTTTCCCTCTGCACTGCGTCTGCCGAGGTGCTCTGTGCCTCTCGGAGCAGAAGGGCAAAGGACAATGTTTTCCACAGCAGGGTAGAAATGGCATTGCTAGCAGGAAAGCTAGATGCCTTGGAACTGTCCCCTTAGCCCTTGCCACTCACTTCAGGCTCGTACGCTGAGCAGAACAGCCTGCTTGTTCTGAAGCTTCGCTGGCTGCCGTTCGTGCCCAGACGCGATTTCCTTCCCAAGGAGGCGAAGCGCCGTCTACTTCTCTCACCGAGCACGCTGCTCCTGGCTTTCGCTTCTGCCGCAGCCATTGCGTTCTGCTTTTCTTGTCTCGTGAATGGAGACGGAAAGCTTCTCGGCTACAATCTCGCCTAGAACAACTGCGGCTACACATTAAGCTCGCCCGCAACGCCCTGCTGAAACTTGCCTTCTGGCACCCCATTCGCGGGGCAGCCGTCTTTCTTCGGCCACCTGCCAAGTGGCCCCATATCGCCGCGCTCGTTGCACTCCGCTTGTCAGATTGGCTTCCCGTGGCGCTGATTTCAGCCTGGCCAAATACTAGCAATGCGGAGAGCTGTCTCGCAGACAATCCTGTTCCAGCATAGAAATTTGTCCTGCAATGTTCCCCCCTCTTTTCCCCCATGGTGTTGCTCTGATGAATGCCTTGAGCATGGAACGACTTAAGCCAGCAAGTATTCCTCGCCGGCCACCTCTCGCTGTGCAAGAGGTATGCCGTGGACCCTTTGAACGCTGCCAAGCAAAAAGCAGAGCAGTGACCATAAAAGCGAGGAGAGAGCATGCACGAAGCACACTAGTTCTGTCTAGTGCTTTCCGTGCAGAGAGGCGGCAAAGCTGAATGCCGTGCCAGAGCTTCACTTCTCGCTGGAGCACAGGAAGGCAAGAATGAAGAGGCAGAACACAGCCTTGGTTTCAGCAGCCTCCGGGACTGCAAAAGTTCAGCAATAGCTCTGTCAAAGCAGAACTCGGCTGAGAATGCTCTCGCAGCTTGGGAAAGTTAGGCGCAGCTGTTGACCAGCTCTGCCCGTGGCCACAGGCTGCTTCTTCCACCTTCACTGTGGCAGAGCTTTTGCGGAACAGAGACGGCATTCTTCAAGGGCGTGTTCTCCAGGGTGCTGTGAAACAGAGCCTAGCACGCTGTCTCGCTGATACTGGCTTTCGGCAAGCAGGCGTGCCAGACCGCCGACATTCTGCACTCTGGCAGCCTAGTTGCCAGCTTTCGGCAGCTGCTGTCCTAGCAAGGAAGCTCAGGGAGTCAAAGCCAGTGCCGGGCAGCACCTTTCTGCTTTGCCCGCCTAAGCGGCGCCACGCTCCCTCGGATACTGTGTCCTTTCCCTCTGCACTGCGTCTGCCGAAGTACTCTGTGCCTCTCGGAGCAGAAGGGCAAAGGACAATGTTTTCCACAGCAGGGTAGAAATGGCATTGCTAGCAGGAAAGCTAGATGCCTTGGAACTGTCCCCTTAGCCCTTGCCACTCACTTCAGGCTCGTACGCTGAGCAGAACAGCCTGCTGTTCTGAAGCTTCGCTGGCTGCCGTTCGTGCCCAGACGCGATTTCCTTCCCAAGGAGGCGAAGCGCCGTCTACTTCTCGCAGCGAGCACGCTGCTCCTGGCTTTCGCTTCTGCCGCAACGAGCTCGCTACGAGCACTTTTCTTCTCAACCCTCTAGACCATTGCGTTCTGCTTTTCTTGTCTCGTGAATGGAGACGGAAAGCTTCTCGGCTACAATCTCGCCTAGAACAACTGCGGCTACACATTAAGCTCGCCCGGAACGCCCTGCTGAAACTTGCCTTCTGGCACCACATTCGCGGGCAGCCGTCTTTCTTCGGCCACCTGCCAAGTGGCCCCATATCGCCGCGCTCGTTGCACTCCGCTTGTCAGATTGGCTTCCCGTGGCGCTGATTTCAGCCTGGCCAAATACTAGCGCTGCGGAGAGCTGTCTCGCAGACAATCATGTTCCAGCATAGAAATTTGTCCTGCAATGTTCCCCCCTCTTTTCCCGCATTGTGCTGCTCTGATGAATGCCTTGAGCATGGAACGACTTAAGCCAGCAAGTATTCCTCGCCGGTCACCTCTCGCTGTGCAAGAGGTATGCCGTGGACCCTTGGAACGCTGCCAAGCAAAAAGCAGAGCAGTGACCATAAAAGCGAGGAGAGAGCATGCACGAAGCACACTAGTTCTGTCTAGTGCTTTCCGTGCAGAGAGGCAGCAAAGCTGAATGCCGTGCCAGAGCTTCACTTCTCGCTGGAGCACAGGAAGGCAAGAATGAAGAGGCAGAACACAGCCTTGGTTTCAGCAGCCTCCGGGACTGCAAAAGTTCAGCAATAGCTCTGTCAAAGCAGAACTCGGCTGAGAATGCTCTCGCAGCTTGGGAAAGTTAGGCGCAGCTGTTGACCAGCTCTGCCCGTGGCCACAGGCTGCTTCTTCCACCTTCACTGTGGCAGAGCTTTTGCGGAGCAGAGACGGCATTCTTCAAGTGCGTGTTCTCCAGGGTGCTGTGAAACAGAGCCTAGCACGCTGTCTCGCTGATCCTGGCTTTCGGCAAGCAGGCGTGCCAGACCGCTGACATTCTGCACTCTGGCAGCCTAGCTGCCAGCTTTCGGCAGCTGCTGTCCTAGCAAGGAAGCTCAGGGAGTCAAAGCCAGTGCCGGGCGGCACCTTTCTGCTTTGCCCGCCTAAGCGGCGCCACGCTCCCTCGGATACTGTGTCCTTTCCCTCTGCACTGCGTCTGCCGAGGTGCTCTGTGCCTCTCGGAGCAGAAGGGCAAAGGACAATGTTTTCCACAGCAGGGTAGAAATGGCATTGCTAGCAGGAAAGCTAGATGCCTTGGAACTGTCCCCTTAGCCCTTGCCACTCACTTCAGGCTCGTACGCTGAGCAGAACAGCCTGCTTGTTCTGAAGCTTCGCTGGCTGCCGTTCGTGCCCAGACGCGATTTCCTTCCCAAGGAGGCGAAGCGCCGTCTACTTCTCTCACCGAGCACGCTGCTCCTGGCTTTCGCTTCTGCCGCAGCCATTGCGTTCTGCTTTTCTTGTCTCGTGAATGGAGACGGAAAGCTTCTCGGCTACAATCTCGCCTAGAACAACTGCGGCTACACATTAAGCTCGCCCGGAACGCCCTGCTGAAACTTGCCTTCTGGCACCACATTCGCGGGGCAGCCGTCTTTCTTCGGCCACCTGCCAAGTGGCCCCATATCGCCGCGCTCGTTGCACTCCGCTTGTCAGATTGGCTTCCCGTGGCGCTGATTTCAGCCTGGCCAAATACTAGCGCTGCGGAGAGCTGTCTCGCAGACAATCATGTTCCAGCATAGAAATTTGTCCTGCAATGTTCCCCCCTCTTTTCCCGCATTGTGCTGCTCTGATGAATGCCTTGAGCATGGAACGACTTAAGCCAGCAAGTATTCCTCGCCGGCCACCTCTCGCTGTGCAAGAGGTATGCCGTGGACCCTTTGAACGCTGCCAAGCAAAAAGCAGAGCAGTGACCATAAAAGCGAGGAGAGAGCATGCACGAAGCACACTAGTTCTGTCTAGTGCTTTCCGTGCAGAGAGGCGGCAAAGCTGAATGCCGTGCCAGAGCTTGACTTCTCGCTGGAGCACAGGAAGGCAAGAATGAAGAGGCAGAACACAGCCTTGGTTTCAGCAGCCTCCGGGACTGCAAAAGTTCAGCAATAGCTCTGTCAAAGCAGAACTCGGCTGAGAATGCTCTCGCAGCTTGGGAAAGTTAGGCGCAGCTGTTGACCAGCTCTGCCCGTGGCCACAGGCTGCTTCTTCCACCTTCACTGTGGCAGAGCTTTTGCGGAGCAGAGAGGGCATTCTTCAAGGGCGTGTTCTCCAGGGTGCTGTGAAACAGAGCCTAGCACGCTGTCTCGCTGAAACTGGCTTTCGGCAAGCAGGCGTGCCAGACCGCCTACATTCTGCACTCTGGCAGCCTAGTTGCCAGCTTTCGGCTGCTGCTGTCCTAGCAAGGAAGCTCAGGGAGTCAAAGCCAGTGCCGGGCGGCACCTTTCTGCTTTGCCCGCCTAAGCGGCGCCACGCTCCCTCGGATACTGTGTCCTTTCCCTCTGCACTGCGTCTGCCGAAGTACTCTGTGCCTCTCGGAGCAGAAGGGCAAAGGACAATGTTTTCCACAGCAGGGTAGAAATGGCATTGCTAGCAGGAAAGCTAGATGCCTTGGAACTGTCCCCTTAGCCCTTGCCACTCACTTCAGGCTCGTACGCTGAGCAGAACAGCCTGCTGTTCTGAAGCTTCGCTGGCTGCCCTTCGTGCCCAGACGCGATTTCCTTCCCAAGGAGGCGAAGCGCCGTCTACTTCTCGCAGCGAGCACGCTGCTCCTGGCTTTCGCTTCTGCCGCAACGAGCTCGCTACGAGCACTTTTCTTCTCAACCCTCTAGACCATTGCGTTCTGCTTTTCTTGTCTCGTGAATGGAGACGGAAAGCTTCTCGGCTACAATCTCGCCTAGAACAACTGCGGCTACACATTAAGCTCGCCCGGAACGCCCTGCTGAAACTTGCCTTCTGGCACCACATTCGCGGGCAGCCGTCTTTCTTCGGCCACCTGCCAAGTGGCCCCATATCGCCGCGCTCGTTGCACTCCGCTTGTCAGATTGGCTTCCCGTGGCGCTGATTTCAGCCTGGCCAAATACTAGCGCTGCGGAGAGCTGTCTCGCAGACAATCATGTTCCAGCATAGAAATTTGTCCTGCAATGTTCCCCCCTCTTTTCCCCCATGGTGTTGCTCTGATGAATGCCTTGAGCATGGAACGACTTAAGCCAGCAAGTATTCCTCGCCGGTCACCTCTCGCTGTGCAAGAGGTATGCCGTGGACCCTTGGAACGCTGCCAAGCAAAAAGCAGAGCAGTGACCATAAAAGCGAGGAGAGAGCATGCACGAAGCACACTAGTTCTGTCTAGTGCTTTCCGTGCAGAGAGGCAGCAAAGCTGAATGCCGTGCCAGAGCTTCACTTCTCGCTGGAGCACAGGAAGGCAAGAATGAAGAGGCAGAACACAGCCTTGGTTTCAGCAGCCTCCGGGGCTGCAAAAGTTCAGCAATAGCTCTGTCAAAGCAGAACTCGGCTGAGAATGCTCTCGCAGCTTGGGAAAGTTAGGCGCAGCTGTTGACCAGCTCTGCCCGTGGCCACAGGCTGCTTCTTCCACCTTCACTGTGGCAGAGCTTTTGCGGAACAGAGAGGGCATTCTTCAAGTGCGTGTTCTCCAGGGTGCTGTGAAACAGAGCCTAGCACGCTGTCTCGCTGATCCTGGCTTTCGGCAAGCAGGCGTGCCAGACCGCTGACATTCTGCACTCTGGCAGCCTAGTTGCCAGCTTTCGGCAGCTGCTGTCCTAGCAAGGAAGCTCAGGGAGTCAAAGCCAGTGCCGGGCGGCACCTTTCTGCTTTGCCCGCCTAAGCGGCGCCACGCTCCCTCGGATACTGTGTCCTTTCCCTCTGCACTGCGTCTGCCGAGGTGCTCTGTGCCTCTCGGAGCAGAAGGGCAAAGGACAATGTTTTCCACAGCAGGGTAGAAATGGCATTGCTAGCAGGAAAGCTAGATGCCTTGGAACTGTCCCCTTAGCCCTTGCCACTCACTTCAGGCTCGTACGCTGAGCAGAACAGCCTGCTTGTTCTGAAGCTTCGCTGGCTGCCGTTCGTGCCCAGACGCGATTTCCTTCCCAAGGAGGCGAAGCGCCGTCTACTTCTCTCACCGAGCACGCTGCTCCTGGCTTTCGCTTCTGCCGCAGCCATTGCGTTCTGCTTTTCTTGTCTCGTGAATGGAGACGGAAAGCTTCTCGGCTACAATCTCGCCTAGAACAACTGCGGCTACACATTAAGCTCGCCCGGAACGCCCTGCTGAAACTTGCCTTCTGGCACCCCATTCGCGGGGCAGCCGTCTTTCTTCGGCCACCTGCCAAGTGGCTCCATATCGCCGCGCTCGTTGCACTCCGCTTGTCAGATTGGCTTCCCGTGGCGCTGATTTCAGCCTGGCCAAATACTAGCAATGCGGAGAGCTGTCTCGCAGACAATCCTGTTCCAGCATAGAAATTTGTCCTGCAATGTTCCCCCCTCTTTTCCCCCATGGTGTTGCTCTGATGAATGCCTTGAGCATGGAACGACTTAAGCCAGCAAGTATTCCTCGCCGGCCACCTCTCGCTGTGCAAGAGGTATGCCGTGGACCCTTTGAACGCTGCCAAGCAAAAAGCAGAGCAGTGACCATAAAAGCGAGGAGAGAGCATGCACGAAGCACACTAGTTCTGTCTAGTGCTTTCCGTGCAGAGAGGCGGCAAAGCTGAATGCCGTGCCAGAGCTTCACTTCTCGCTGGAGCACAGGAAGGCAAGAATGAAGAGGCAGAACACAGCCTTGGTTTCAGCAGCCTCCGGGACTGCAAAAGTTCAGCAATAGCTCTGTCAAAGCAGAACTCGGCTGAGAATGCTCTCGCAGCTTGGGAAAGTTAGGCGCAGCTGTTGACCAGCTCTGCCCGTGGCCACAGGCTGCTTCTTCCACCTTCACTGTGGCAGAGCTTTTGCGGAACAGAGACGGCATTCTTCAAGGGCGTGTTCTCCAGGGTGCTGTGAAACAGAGCCTAGCACGCTGTCTCGCTGATACTGGCTTTCGGCAAGCAGGCGTGCCAGACCGCCGACATTCTGCACTCTGGCAGCCTAGTTGCCAGCTTTCGGCAGCTGCTGTCCTAGCAAGGAAGCTCAGGGAGTCAAAGCCAGTGCCGGGCAGCACCTTTCTGCTTTGCCCGCCTAAGCGGCGCCACGCTCCCTCGGATACTGTGTCCTTTCCCTCTGCACTGCGTCTGCCGAAGTACTCTGTGCCTCTCGGAGCAGAAGGGCAAAGGACAATGTTTTCCACAGCAGGGTAGAAATGGCATTGCTAGCAGGAAAGCTAGATGCCTTGGAACTGTCCCCTTAGCCCTTGCCACTCACTTCAGGCTCGTACGCTGAGCAGAACAGCCTGCTGTTCTGAAGCTTCGCTGGCTGCCGTTCGTGCCCAGACGCGATTTCCTTCCCAAGGAGGCGAAGCGCCGTCTACTTCTCGCAGCGAGCACGCTGCTCCTGGCTTTCGCTTCTGCCGCAACGAGCTCGCTACGAGCACTTTTCTTCTCAACCCTCTAGACCATTGCGTTCTGCTTTTCTTGTCTCGTGAATGGAGACGGAAAGCTTCTCGGCTACAATCTCGCCTAGAACAACTGCGGCTACACATTAAGCTCGCCCGGAACGCCCTGCTGAAACTTGCCTTCTGGCACCACATTCGCGGGCAGCCGTCTTTCTTCGGCCACCTGCCAAGTGGCCCCATATCGCCGCGCTCGTTGCACTCCGCTTGTCAGATTGGCTTCCCGTGGCGCTGATTTCAGCCTGGCCAAATACTAGCGCTGCGGAGAGCTGTCTCGCAGACAATCATGTTCCAGCATAGAAATTTGTCCTGCAATGTTCCCCCCTCTTTTCCCCCATGGTGTTGCTCTGATGAATGCCTTGAGCATGGAACGACTTAAGCCAGCAAGTATTCCTCGCCGGTCACCTCTCGCTGTGCAAGAGGTATGCCGTGGACCCTTGGAACGCTGCCAAGCAAAAAGCAGAGCAGTGACCATAAAAGCGAGGAGAGAGCATGCACGAAGCACACTAGTTCTGTCTAGTGCTTTCCGTGCAGAGAGGCAGCAAAGCTGAATGCCGTGCCAGAGCTTCACTTCTCGCTGGAGCACAGGAAGGCAAGAATGAAGAGGCAGAACACAGCCTTGGTTTCAGCAGCCTCCGGGACTGCAAAAGTTCAGCAATAGCTCTGTCAAAGCAGAACTCGGCTGAGAATGCTCTCGCAGCTTGGGAAAGTTAGGCGCAGCTGTTGACCAGCTCTGCCCGTGGCCACAGGCTGCTTCTTCCACCTTCACTGTGGCAGAGCTTTTGCGGAACAGAGACGGCATTCTTCAAGGGCGTGTTCTCCAGGGTGCTGTGAAACAGAGCCTAGCACGCTGTCTCGCTGATCCTGGCTTTCGGCAAGCAGGCGTGCCAGACCGCTGACATTCTGCACTCTGGCAGCCTAGTTGCCAGCTTTCGGCAGCTGCTGTCCTAGCAAGGAAGCTCAGGGAGTCAAAGCCAGTGCCGGGCGGCACCTTTCTGCTTTGCCCGCCTAAGCGGCGCCACGCTCCCTCGGATACTGTGTCCTTTCCCTCTGCACTGCGTCTGCCGAGGTGCTCTGTGCCTCTCGGAGCAGAAGGGCAAAGGACAATGTTTTCCACAGCAGGGTAGAAATGGCATTGCTAGCAGGAAAGCTAGATGCCTTGGAACTGTCCCCTTAGCCCTTGCCACTCACTTCAGGCTCGTACGCTGAGCAGAACAGCCTGCTTGTTCTGAAGCTTCGCTGGCTGCCGTTCGTGCCCAGACGCGATTTCCTTCCCAAGGAGGCGAAGCGCCGTCTACTTCTCTCACCGAGCACGCTGCTCCTGGCTTTCGCTTCTGCCGCAGCCATTGCGTTCTGCTTTTCTTGTCTCGTGAATGGAGACGGAAAGCTTCTCGGCTACAATCTCGCCTAGAACAACTGCGGCTACACATTAAGCTCGCCCGGAACGCCCTGCTGAAACTTGCCTTCTGGCACCCCATTCGCGGGGCAGCCGTCTTTCTTCGGCCACCTGCCAAGTGGCTCCATATCGCCGCGCTCGTTGCACTCCGCTTGTCAGATTGGCTTCCCGTGGCGCTGATTTCAGCCTGGCCAAATACTAGCAATGCGGAGAGCTGTCTCGCAGACAATCCTGTTCCAGCATAGAAATTTGTCCTGCAATGTTCCCCCCTCTTTTCCCCCATGGTGTTGCTCTGATGAATGCCTTGAGCATGGAACGACTTAAGCCAGCAAGTATTCCTCGCCGGCCACCTCTCGCTGTGCAAGAGGTATGCCGTGGACCCTTTGAACGCTGCCAAGCAAAAAGCAGAGCAGTGACCATAAAAGCGAGGAGAGAGCATGCACGAAGCACACTAGTTCTGTCTAGTGCTTTCCGTGCAGAGAGGCGGCAAAGCTGAATGCCGTGCCAGAGCTTCACTTCTCGCTGGAGCACAGGAAGGCAAGAATGAAGAGGCAGAACACAGCCTTGGTTTCAGCAGCCTCCGGGACTGCAAAAGTTCAGCAATAGCTCTGTCAAAGCAGAACTCGGCTGAGAATGCTCTCGCAGCTTGGGAAAGTTAGGCGCAGCTGTTGACCAGCTCTGCCCGTGGCCACAGGCTGCTTCTTCCACCTTCACTGTGGCAGAGCTTTTGCGGAACAGAGACGGCATTCTTCAAGGGCGTGTTCTCCAGGGTGCTGTGAAACAGAGCCTAGCACGCTGTCTCGCTGATACTGGCTTTCGGCAAGCAGGCGTGCCAGACCGCCGACATTCTGCACTCTGGCAGCCTAGTTGCCAGCTTTCGGCAGCTGCTGTCCTAGCAAGGAAGCTCAGGGAGTCAAAGCCAGTGCCGGGCAGCACCTTTCTGCTTTGCCCGCCTAAGCGGCGCCACGCTCCTTCGGATACTGTGTCCTTTCCCTCTGCACTGCGTCTGCCGAAGTACTCTGTGCCTCTCGGAGCAGAAGGGCAAAGGACAATGTTTTCCACAGCAGGGTAGAAATGGCATTGCTAGCAGGAAAGCTAGATGCCTTGGAACTGTCCCCTTAGCCCTTGCCACTCACTTCAGGCTCGTACGCTGAGCAGAACAGCCTGCTGTTCTGAAGCTTCGCTGGCTGCCCTTCGTGCCCAGACGCGATTTCCTTCCCAAGGAGGCGAAGCGCCGTCTACTTCTCGCAGCGAGCACGCTGCTCCTGGCTTTCGCTTCTGCCGCAACGAGCTCGCTACGAGCACTTTTCTTCTCAACCCTCTAGACCATTGCGTTCTGCTTTTCTTGTCTCGTGAATGGAGACGGAAAGCTTCTCGGCTACAATCTCGCCTAGAACAACTGCGGCTACACATTAAGCTCGCCCGGAACGCCCTGCTGAAACTTGCCTTCTGGCACCCCATTCGCGGGGCAGCCGTCTTTCTTCGGCCACCTGCCAAGTGGCTCCATATCGCCGCGCTCGTTGCACTCCGCTTGTCAGATTGGCTTCCCGTGGCGCTGATTTCAGCCTGGCCAAATACTAGCAATGCGGAGAGCTGTCTCGCAGACAATCCTGTTCCAGCATAGAAATTTGTCCTGCAATGTTCCCCCCTCTTTTCCCCCATGGTGTTGCTCTGATGAATGCCTTGAGCATGGAACGACTTAAGCCAGCAAGTATTCCTCGCCGGCCACCTCTCGCTGTGCAAGAGGTATGCCGTGGACCCTTTGAACGCTGCCAAGCAAAAAGCAGAGCAGTGACCATAAAAGCGAGGAGAGAGCATGCACGAAGCACACTAGTTCTGTCTAGTGCTTTCCGTGCAGAGAGGCGGCAAAGCTGAATGCCGTGCCAGAGCTTCACTTCTCGCTGGAGCACAGGAAGGCAAGAATGAAGAGGCAGAACACAGCCTTGGTTTCAGCAGCCTCCGGGACTGCAAAAGTTCAGCAATAGCTCTGTCAAAGCAGAACTCGGCTGAGAATGCTCTCGCAGCTTGGGAAAGTTAGGCGCAGCTGTTGACCAGCTCTGCCCGTGGCCACAGGCTGCTTCTTCCACCTTCACTGTGGCAGAGCTTTTGCGGAACAGAGACGGCATTCTTCAAGGGCGTGTTCTCCAGGGTGCTGTGAAACAGAGCCTAGCACGCTGTCTCGCTGATACTGGCTTTCGGCAAGCAGGCGTGCCAGACCGCCGACATTCTGCACTCTGGCAGCCTAGTTGCCAGCTTTCGGCAGCTGCTGTCCTAGCAAGGAAGCTCAGGGAGTCAAAGCCAGTGCCGGGCAGCACCTTTCTGCTTTGCCCGCCTAAGCGGCGCCACGCTCCCTCGGATACTGTGTCCTTTCCCTCTGCACTGCGTCTGCCGAAGTACTCTGTGCCTCTCGGAGCAGAAGGGCAAAGGACAATGTTTTCCACAGCAGGGTAGAAATGGCATTGCTAGCAGGAAAGCTAGATGCCTTGGAACTGTCCCCTTAGCCCTTGCCACTCACTTCAGGCTCGTACGCTGAGCAGAACAGCCTGCTGTTCTGAAGCTTCGCTGGCTGCCGTTCGTGCCCAGACGCGATTTCCTTCCCAAGGAGGCGAAGCGCCGTCTACTTCTCGCAGCGAGCACGCTGCTCCTGGCTTTCGCTTCTGCCGCAACGAGCTCGCTACGAGCACTTTTCTTCTCAACCCTCTAGACCATTGCGTTCTGCTTTTCTTGTCTCGTGAATGGAGACGGAAAGCTTCTCGGCTACAATCTCGCCTAGAACAACTGCGGCTACACATTAAGCTCGCCCGGAACGCCCTGCTGAAACTTGCCTTCTGGCACCACATTCGCGGGCAGCCGTCTTTCTTCGGCCACCTGCCAAGTGGCCCCATATCGCCGCGCTCGTTGCACTCCGCTTGTCAGATTGGCTTCCCGTGGCGCTGATTTCAGCCTGGCCAAATACTAGCGCTGCGGAGAGCTGTCTCGCAGACAATCATGTTCCAGCATAGAAATTTGTCCTGCAATGTTCCCCCCTCTTTTCCCGCATTGTGCTGCTCTGATGAATGCCTTGAGCATGGAACGACTTAAGCCAGCAAGTATTCCTCGCCGGTCACCTCTCGCTGTGCAAGAGGTATGCCGTGGACCCTTGGAACGCTGCCAAGCAAAAAGCAGAGCAGTGACCATAAAAGCGAGGAGAGAGCATGCACGAAGCACACTAGTTCTGTCTAGTGCTTTCCGTGCAGAGAGGCAGCAAAGCTGAATGCCGTGCCAGAGCTTCACTTCTCGCTGGAGCACAGGAAGGCAAGAATGAAGAGGCAGAACACAGCCTTGGTTTCAGCAGCCTCCGGGACTGCAAAAGTTCAGCAATAGCTCTGTCAAAGCAGAACTCGGCTGAGAATGCTCTCGCAGCTTGGGAAAGTTAGGCGCAGCTGTTGACCAGCTCTGCCCGTGGCCACAGGCTGCTTCTTCCACCTTCACTGTGGCAGAGCTTTTGCGGAACAGAGACGGCATTCTTCAAGGGCGTGTTCTCCAGGGTGCTGTGAAACAGAGCCTAGCACGCTGTCTCGCTGATCCTGGCTTTCGGCAAGCAGGCGTGCCAGACCGCTGACATTCTGCACTCTGGCAGCCTAGCTGCCAGCTTTCGGCAGCTGCTGTCCTAGCAAGGAAGCTCAGGGAGTCAAAGCCAGTGCCGGGCGGCACCTTTCTGCTTTGCCCGCCTAAGCGGCGCCACGCTCCCTCGGATACTGTGTCCTTTCCCTCTGCACTGCGTCTGCCGAGGTGCTCTGTGCCTCTCGGAGCAGAAGGGCAAAGGACAATGTTTTCCACAGCAGGGTAGAAATGGCATTGCTAGCAGGAAAGCTAGATGCCTTGGAACTGTCCCCTTAGCCCTTGCCACTCACTTCAGGCTCGTACGCTGAGCAGAACAGCCTGCTTGTTCTGAAGCTTCGCTGGCTGCCGTTCGTGCCCAGACGCGATTTCCTTCCCAAGGAGGCGAAGCGCCGTCTACTTCTCTCACCGAGCACGCTGCTCCTGGCTTTCGCTTCTGCCGCAGCCATTGCGTTCTGCTTTTCTTGTCTCGTGAATGGAGACGGAAAGCTTCTCGGCTACAATCTCGCCTAGAACAACTGCGGCTACACATTAAGCTCGCCCGGAACGCCCTGCTGAAACTTGCCTTCTGGCACCACATTCGCGGGGCAGCCGTCTTTCTTCGGCCACCTGCCAAGTGGCCCCATATCGCCGCGCTCGTTGCACTCCGCTTGTCAGATTGGCTTCCCGTGGCGCTGATTTCAGCCTGGCCAAATACTAGCGCTGCGGAGAGCTGTCTCGCAGACAATCATGTTCCAGCATAGAAATTTGTCCTGCAATGTTCCCCCCTCTTTTCCCGCATTGTGCTGCTCTGATGAATGCCTTGAGCATGGAACGACTTAAGCCAGCAAGTATTCCTCGCCGGCCACCTCTCGCTGTGCAAGAGGTATGCCGTGGACCCTTTGAACGCTGCCAAGCAAAAAGCAGAGCAGTGACCATAAAAGCGAGGAGAGAGCATGCACGAAGCACACTAGTTCTGTCTAGTGCTTTCCGTGCAGAGAGGCGGCAAAGCTGAATGCCGTGCCAGAGCTTGACTTCTCGCTGGAGCACAGGAAGGCAAGAATGAAGAGGCAGAACACAGCCTTGGTTTCAGCAGCCTCCGGGACTGCAAAAGTTCAGCAATAGCTCTGTCAAAGCAGAACTCGGCTGAGAATGCTCTCGCAGCTTGGGAAAGTTAGGCGCAGCTGTTGACCAGCTCTGCCCGTGGCCACAGGCTGCTTCTTCCACCTTCACTGTGGCAGAGCTTTTGCGGAGCAGAGAGGGCATTCTTCAAGGGCGTGTTCTCCAGGGTGCTGTGAAACAGAGCCTAGCACGCTGTCTCGCTGAAACTGGCTTTCGGCAAGCAGGCGTGCCAGACCGCCTACATTCTGCACTCTGGCAGCCTAGTTGCCAGCTTTCGGCTGCTGCTGTCCTAGCAAGGAAGCTCAGGGAGTCAAAGCCAGTGCCGGGCGGCACCTTTCTGCTTTGCCCGCCTAAGCGGCGCCACGCTCCCTCGGATACTGTGTCCTTTCCCTCTGCACTGCGTCTGCCGAAGTACTCTGTGCCTCTCGGAGCAGAAGGGCAAAGGACAATGTTTTCCACAGCAGGGTAGAAATGGCATTGCTAGCAGGAAAGCTAGATGCCTTGGAACTGTCCCCTTAGCCCTTGCCACTCACTTCAGGCTCGTACGCTGAGCAGAACAGCCTGCTGTTCTGAAGCTTCGCTGGCTGCCCTTCGTGCCCAGACGCGATTTCCTTCCCAAGGAGGCGAAGCGCCGTCTACTTCTCGCAGCGAGCACGCTGCTCCTGGCTTTCGCTTCTGCCGCAACGAGCTCGCTACGAGCACTTTTCTTCTCAACCCTCTAGACCATTGCGTTCTGCTTTTCTTGTCTCGTGAATGGAGACGGAAAGCTTCTCGGCTACAATCTCGCCTAGAACAACTGCGGCTACACATTAAGCTCGCCCGGAACGCCCTGCTGAAACTTGCCTTCTGGCACCACATTCGCGGGCAGCCGTCTTTCTTCGGCCACCTGCCAAGTGGCCCCATATCGCCGCGCTCGTTGCACTCCGCTTGTCAGATTGGCTTCCCGTGGCGCTGATTTCAGCCTGGCCAAATACTAGCAATGCGGAGAGCTGTCTCGCAGACAATCCTGTTCCAGCATAGAAATTTGTCCTGCAATGTTCCCCCCTCTTTTCCCCCATGGTGTTGCTCTGATGAATGCCTTGAGCATGGAACGACTTAAGCCAGCAAGTATTCCTCGCCGGTCACCTCTCGCTGTGCAAGAGGTATGCCGTGGACCCTTGGAACGCTGCCAAGCAAAAAGCAGAGCAGTGACCATAAAAGCGAGGAGAGAGCATGCACGAAGCACACTAGTTCTGTCTAGTGCTTTCCGTGCAGAGAGGCGGCAAAGCTGAATGCCGTGCCAGAGCTTCACTTCTCGCTGGAGCACAGGAAGGCAAGAATGAAGAGGCAGAACACAGCCTTGGTTTCAGCAGCCTCCGGGACTGCAAAAGTTCAGCAATAGCTCTGTCAAAGCAGAACTCGGCTGAGAATGCTCTCGCAGCTTGGGAAAGTTAGGCGCAGCTGTTGACCAGCTCTGCCCGTGGCCACAGGCTGCTTCTTCCACCTTCACTGTGGCAGAGCTTTTGCGGAACAGAGACGGCATTCTTCAAGGGCGTGTTCTCCAGGGTGCTGTGAAACAGAGCCTAGCACGCTGTCTCGCTGATCCTGGCTTTCGGCAAGCAGGCGTGCCAGACCGCTGACATTCTGCACTCTGGCAGCCTAGTTGCCAGCTTTCGGCAGCTGCTGTCCTAGCAAGGAAGCTCAGGGAGTCAAAGCCAGTGCCGGGCGGCACCTTTCTGCTTTGCCCGCCTAAGCGGCGCCACGCTCCCTCGGATACTGTGTCCTTTCCCTCTGCACTGCGTCTGCCGAGGTGCTCTGTGCCTCTCGGAGCAGAAGGGCAAAGGACAATGTTTTCCACAGCAGGGTAGAAATGGCATTGCTAGCAGGAAAGCTAGATGCCTTGGAACTGTCCCCTTAGCCCTTGCCACTCACTTCAGGCTCGTACGCTGAGCAGAACAGCCTGCTTGTTCTGAAGCTTCGCTGGCTGCCGTTCGTGCCCAGACGCGATTTCCTTCCCAAGGAGGCGAAGCGCCGTCTACTTCTCTCACCGAGCACGCTGCTCCTGGCTTTCGCTTCTGCCGCAGCCATTGCGTTCTGCTTTTCTTGTCTCGTGAATGGAGACGGAAAGCTTCTCGGCTACAATCTCGCCTAGAACAACTGCGGCTACACATTAAGCTCGCCCGGAACGCCCTGCTGAAACTTGCCTTCTGGCACCCCATTCGCGGGGCAGCCGTCTTTCTTCGGCCACCTGCCAAGTGGCTCCATATCGCCGCGCTCGTTGCACTCCGCTTGTCAGATTGGCTTCCCGTGGCGCTGATTTCAGCCTGGCCAAATACTAGCAATGCGGAGAGCTGTCTCGCAGACAATCCTGTTCCAGCATAGAAATTTGTCCTGCAATGTTCCCCCCTCTTTTCCCCCATGGTGTTGCTCTGATGAATGCCTTGAGCATGGAACGACTTAAGCCAGCAAGTATTCCTCGCCGGCCACCTCTCGCTGTGCAAGAGGTATGCCGTGGACCCTTGGAACGCTGCCAAGCAAAAAGCAGAGCAGTGACCATAAAAGCGAGGAGAGAGCATGCACGAAGCACACTAGTTCTGTCTAGTGCTTTCCGTGCAGAGAGGCGGCAAAGCTGAATGCCGTGCCAGAGCTTCACTTCTCGCTGGAGCACAGGAAGGCAAGAATGAAGAGGCAGAACACAGCCTTGGTTTCAGCAGCCTCCGGGACTGCAAAAGTTCAGCAATAGCTCTGTCAAAGCAGAACTCGGCTGAGAATGCTCTCGCAGCTTGGGAAAGTTAGGCGCAGCTGTTGACCAGCTCTGCCCGTGGCCACAGGCTGCTTCTTCCACCTTCACTGTGGCAGAGCTTTTGCGGAACAGAGACGGCATTCTTCAAGGGCGTGTTCTCCAGGGTGCTGTGAAACAGAGCCTAGCACGCTGTCTCGCTGATACTGGCTTTCGGCAAGCAGGCGTGCCAGACCGCCGACATTCTGCACTCTGGCAGCCTAGTTGCCAGCTTTCGGCAGCTGCTGTCCTAGCAAGGAAGCTCAGGGAGTCAAAGCCAGTGCCGGGCAGCACCTTTCTGCTTTGCCCGCCTAAGCGGCGCCACGCTCCTTCGGATACTGTGTCCTTTCCCTCTGCACTGCGTCTGCCGAAGTACTCTGTGCCTCTCGGAGCAGAAGGGCAAAGGACAATGTTTTCCACAGCAGGGTAGAAATGGCATTGCTAGCAGGAAAGCTAGATGCCTTGGAACTGTCCCCTTAGCCCTTGCCACTCACTTCAGGCTCGTACGCTGAGCAGAACAGCCTGCTGTTCTGAAGCTTCGCTGGCTGCCGTTCGTGCCCAGACGCGATTTCCTTCCCAAGGAGGCGAAGCGCCGTCTACTTCTCGCAGCGAGCACGCTGCTCCTGGCTTTCGCTTCTGCCGCAACGAGCTCGCTACGAGCACTTTTCTTCTCAACCCTCTAGACCATTGCGTTCTGCTTTTCTTGTCTCGTGAATGGAGACGGAAAGCTTCTCGGCTACAATCTCGCCTAGAACAACTGCGGCTACACATTAAGCTCGCCCGGAACGCCCTGCTGAAACTTGCCTTCTGGCACCCCATTCGCGGGGCAGCCGTCTTTCTTCGGCCACCTGCCAAGTGGCTCCATATCGCCGCGCTCGTTGCACTCCGCTTGTCAGATTGGCTTCCCGTGGCGCTGATTTCAGCCTGGCCAAATACTAGCAATGCGGAGAGCTGTCTCGCAGACAATCCTGTTCCAGCATAGAAATTTGTCCTGCAATGTTCCCCCCTCTTTTCCCCCATGGTGTTGCTCTGATGAATGCCTTGAGCATGGAACGACTTAAGCCAGCAAGTATTCCTCGCCGGCCACCTCTCGCTGTGCAAGAGGTATGCCGTGGACCCTTTGAACGCTGCCAAGCAAAAAGCAGAGCAGTGACCATAAAAGCGAGGAGAGAGCATGCACGAAGCACACTAGTTCTGTCTAGTGCTTTCCGTGCAGAGAGGCGGCAAAGCTGAATGCCGTGCCAGAGCTTCACTTCTCGCTGGAGCACAGGAAGGCAAGAATGAAGAGGCAGAACACAGCCTTGGTTTCAGCAGCCTCCGGGACTGCAAAAGTTCAGCAATAGCTCTGTCAAAGCAGAACTCGGCTGAGAATGCTCTCGCAGCTTGGGAAAGTTAGGCGCAGCTGTTGACCAGCTCTGCCCGTGGCCACAGGCTGCTTCTTCCACCTTCACTGTGGCAGAGCTTTTGCGGAACAGAGACGGCATTCTTCAAGGGCGTGTTCTCCAGGGTGCTGTGAAACAGAGCCTAGCACGCTGTCTCGCTGAAACTGGCTTTCGGCAAGCAGGCGTGCCAGACCGCCTACATTCTGCACTCTGGCAGCCTAGTTGCCAGCTTTCGGCTGCTGCTGTCCTAGCAAGGAAGCTCAGGGAGTCAAAGCCAGTGCCGGGCGGCACCTTTCTGCTTTGCCCGCCTAAGCGGCGCCACGCTCCCTCGGATACTGTGTCCTTTCCCTCTGCACTGCGTCTGCCGAAGTACTCTGTGCCTCTCGGAGCAGAAGGGCAAAGGACAATGTTTTCCACAGCAGGGTAGAAATGGCATTGCTAGCAGGAAAGCTAGATGCCTTGGAACTGTCCCCTTAGCCCTTGCCACTCACTTCAGGCTCGTACGCTGAGCAGAACAGCCTGCTGTTCTGAAGCTTCGCTGGCTGCCCTTCGTGCCCAGACGCGATTTCCTTCCCAAGGAGGCGAAGCGCCGTCTACTTCTCGCAGCGAGCACGCTGCTCCTGGCTTTCGCTTCTGCCGCAACGAGCTCGCTACGAGCACTTTTCTTCTCAACCCTCTAGACCATTGCGTTCTGCTTTTCTTGTCTCGTGAATGGAGACGGAAAGCTTCTCGGCTACAATCTCGCCTAGAACAACTGCGGCTACACATTAAGCTCGCCCGGAACGCCCTGCTGAAACTTGCCTTCTGGCACCACATTCGCGGGCAGCCGTCTTTCTTCGGCCACCTGCCAAGTGGCCCCATATCGCCGCGCTCGTTGCACTCCGCTTGTCAGATTGGCTTCCCGTGGCGCTGATTTCAGCCTGGCCAAATACTAGCGCTGCGGAGAGCTGTCTCGCAGACAATCATGTTCCAGCATAGAAATTTGTCCTGCAATGTTCCCCCCTCTTTTCCCCCATGGTGTTGCTCTGATGAATGCCTTGAGCATGGAACGACTTAAGCCAGCAAGTATTCCTCGCCGGTCACCTCTCGCTGTGCAAGAGGTATGCCGTGGACCCTTGGAACGCTGCCAAGCAAAAAGCAGAGCAGTGACCATAAAAGCGAGGAGAGAGCATGCACGAAGCACACTAGTTCTGTCTAGTGCTTTCCGTGCAGAGAGGCAGCAAAGCTGAATGCCGTGCCAGAGCTTCACTTCTCGCTGGAGCACAGGAAGGCAAGAATGAAGAGGCAGAACACAGCCTTGGTTTCAGCAGCCTCCGGGACTGCAAAAGTTCAGCAATAGCTCTGTCAAAGCAGAACTCGGCTGAGAATGCTCTCGCAGCTTGGGAAAGTTAGGCGCAGCTGTTGACCAGCTCTGCCCGTGGCCACAGGCTGCTTCTTCCACCTTCACTGTGGCAGAGCTTTTGCGGAACAGAGACGGCATTCTTCAAGGGCGTGTTCTCCAGGGTGCTGTGAAACAGAGCCTAGCACGCTGTCTCGCTGATCCTGGCTTTCGGCAAGCAGGCGTGCCAGACCGCTGACATTCTGCACTCTGGCAGCCTAGTTGCCAGCTTTCGGCAGCTGCTGTCCTAGCAAGGAAGCTCAGGGAGTCAAAGCCAGTGCCGGGCGGCACCTTTCTGCTTTGCCCGCCTAAGCGGCGCCACGCTCCCTCGGATACTGTGTCCTTTCCCTCTGCACTGCGTCTGCCGAGGTGCTCTGTGCCTCTCGGAGCAGAAGGGCAAAGGACAATGTTTTCCACAGCAGGGTAGAAATGGCATTGCTAGCAGGAAAGCTAGATGCCTTGGAACTGTCCCCTTAGCCCTTGCCACTCACTTCAGGCTCGTACGCTGAGCAGAACAGCCTGCTTGTTCTGAAGCTTCGCTGGCTGCCGTTCGTGCCCAGACGCGATTTCCTTCCCAAGGAGGCGAAGCGCCGTCTACTTCTCTCACCGAGCACGCTGCTCCTGGCTTTCGCTTCTGCCGCAGCCATTGCGTTCTGCTTTTCTTGTCTCGTGAATGGAGACGGAAAGCTTCTCGGCTACAATCTCGCCTAGAACAACTGCGGCTACACATTAAGCTCGCCCGGAACGCCCTGCTGAAACTTGCCTTCTGGCACCCCATTCGCGGGGCAGCCGTCTTTCTTCGGCCACCTGCCAAGTGGCTCCATATCGCCGCGCTCGTTGCACTCCGCTTGTCAGATTGGCTTCCCGTGGCGCTGATTTCAGCCTGGCCAAATACTAGCAATGCGGAGAGCTGTCTCGCAGACAATCCTGTTCCAGCATAGAAATTTGTCCTGCAATGTTCCCCCCTCTTTTCCCCCATGGTGTTGCTCTGATGAATGCCTTGAGCATGGAACGACTTAAGCCAGCAAGTATTCCTCGCCGGCCACCTCTCGCTGTGCAAGAGGTATGCCGTGGACCCTTTGAACGCTGCCAAGCAAAAAGCAGAGCAGTGACCATAAAAGCGAGGAGAGAGCATGCACGAAGCACACTAGTTCTGTCTAGTGCTTTCCGTGCAGAGAGGCGGCAAAGCTGAATGCCGTGCCAGAGCTTCACTTCTCGCTGGAGCACAGGAAGGCAAGAATGAAGAGGCAGAACACAGCCTTGGTTTCAGCAGCCTCCGGGACTGCAAAAGTTCAGCAATAGCTCTGTCAAAGCAGAACTCGGCTGAGAATGCTCTCGCAGCTTGGGAAAGTTAGGCGCAGCTGTTGACCAGCTCTGCCCGTGGCCACAGGCTGCTTCTTCCACCTTCACTGTGGCAGAGCTTTTGCGGAACAGAGACGGCATTCTTCAAGGGCGTGTTCTCCAGGGTGCTGTGAAACAGAGCCTAGCACGCTGTCTCGCTGATACTGGCTTTCGGCAAGCAGGCGTGCCAGACCGCCGACATTCTGCACTCTGGCAGCCTAGTTGCCAGCTTTCGGCAGCTGCTGTCCTAGCAAGGAAGCTCAGGGAGTCAAAGCCAGTGCCGGGCAGCACCTTTCTGCTTTGCCCGCCTAAGCGGCGCCACGCTCCTTCGGATACTGTGTCCTTTCCCTCTGCACTGCGTCTGCCGAAGTACTCTGTGCCTCTCGGAGCAGAAGGGCAAAGGACAATGTTTTCCACAGCAGGGTAGAAATGGCATTGCTAGCAGGAAAGCTAGATGCCTTGGAACTGTCCCCTTAGCCCTTGCCACTCACTTCAGGCTCGTACGCTGAGCAGAACAGCCTGCTGTTCTGAAGCTTCGCTGGCTGCCCTTCGTGCCCAGACGCGATTTCCTTCCCAAGGAGGCGAAGCGCCGTCTACTTCTCGCAGCGAGCACGCTGCTCCTGGCTTTCGCTTCTGCCGCAACGAGCTCGCTACGAGCACTTTTCTTCTCAACCCTCTAGACCATTGCGTTCTGCTTTTCTTGTCTCGTGAATGGAGACGGAAAGCTTCTCGGCTACAATCTCGCCTAGAACAACTGCGGCTACACATTAAGCTCGCCCGGAACGCCCTGCTGAAACTTGCCTTCTGGCACCCCATTCGCGGGGCAGCCGTCTTTCTTCGGCCACCTGCCAAGTGGCTCCATATCGCCGCGCTCGTTGCACTCCGCTTGTCAGATTGGCTTCCCGTGGCGCTGATTTCAGCCTGGCCAAATACTAGCAATGCGGAGAGCTGTCTCGCAGACAATCCTGTTCCAGCATAGAAATTTGTCCTGCAATGTTCCCCCCTCTTTTCCCCCATGGTGTTGCTCTGATGAATGCCTTGAGCATGGAACGACTTAAGCCAGCAAGTATTCCTCGCCGGCCACCTCTCGCTGTGCAAGAGGTATGCCGTGGACCCTTTGAACGCTGCCAAGCAAAAAGCAGAGCAGTGACCATAAAAGCGAGGAGAGAGCATGCACGAAGCACACTAGTTCTGTCTAGTGCTTTCCGTGCAGAGAGGCGGCAAAGCTGAATGCCGTGCCAGAGCTTCACTTCTCGCTGGAGCACAGGAAGGCAAGAATGAAGAGGCAGAACACAGCCTTGGTTTCAGCAGCCTCCGGGACTGCAAAAGTTCAGCAATAGCTCTGTCAAAGCAGAACTCGGCTGAGAATGCTCTCGCAGCTTGGGAAAGTTAGGCGCAGCTGTTGACCAGCTCTGCCCGTGGCCACAGGCTGCTTCTTCCACCTTCACTGTGGCAGAGCTTTTGCGGAACAGAGACGGCATTCTTCAAGGGCGTGTTCTCCAGGGTGCTGTGAAACAGAGCCTAGCACGCTGTCTCGCTGATACTGGCTTTCGGCAAGCAGGCGTGCCAGACCGCCGACATTCTGCACTCTGGCAGCCTAGTTGCCAGCTTTCGGCAGCTGCTGTCCTAGCAAGGAAGCTCAGGGAGTCAAAGCCAGTGCCGGGCAGCACCTTTCTGCTTTGCCCGCCTAAGCGGCGCCACGCTCCCTCGGATACTGTGTCCTTTCCCTCTGCACTGCGTCTGCCGAAGTACTCTGTGCCTCTCGGAGCAGAAGGGCAAAGGACAATGTTTTCCACAGCAGGGTAGAAATGGCATTGCTAGCAGGAAAGCTAGATGCCTTGGAACTGTCCCCTTAGCCCTTGCCACTCACTTCAGGCTCGTACGCTGAGCAGAACAGCCTGCTGTTCTGAAGCTTCGCTGGCTGCCGTTCGTGCCCAGACGCGATTTCCTTCCCAAGGAGGCGAAGCGCCGTCTACTTCTCGCAGCGAGCACGCTGCTCCTGGCTTTCGCTTCTGCCGCAACGAGCTCGCTACGAGCACTTTTCTTCTCAACCCTCTAGACCATTGCGTTCTGCTTTTCTTGTCTCGTGAATGGAGACGGAAAGCTTCTCGGCTACAATCTCGCCTAGAACAACTGCGGCTACACATTAAGCTCGCCCGGAACGCCCTGCTGAAACTTGCCTTCTGGCACCACATTCGCGGGCAGCCGTCTTTCTTCGGCCACCTGCCAAGTGGCCCCATATCGCCGCGCTCGTTGCACTCCGCTTGTCAGATTGGCTTCCCGTGGCGCTGATTTCAGCCTGGCCAAATACTAGCGCTGCGGAGAGCTGTCTCGCAGACAATCATGTTCCAGCATAGAAATTTGTCCTGCAATGTTCCCCCCTCTTTTCCCGCATTGTGCTGCTCTGATGAATGCCTTGAGCATGGAACGACTTAAGCCAGCAAGTATTCCTCGCCGGTCACCTCTCGCTGTGCAAGAGGTATGCCGTGGACCCTTGGAACGCTGCCAAGCAAAAAGCAGAGCAGTGACCATAAAAGCGAGGAGAGAGCATGCACGAAGCACACTAGTTCTGTCTAGTGCTTTCCGTGCAGAGAGGCAGCAAAGCTGAATGCCGTGCCAGAGCTTCACTTCTCGCTGGAGCACAGGAAGGCAAGAATGAAGAGGCAGAACACAGCCTTGGTTTCAGCAGCCTCCGGGACTGCAAAAGTTCAGCAATAGCTCTGTCAAAGCAGAACTCGGCTGAGAATGCTCTCGCAGCTTGGGAAAGTTAGGCGCAGCTGTTGACCAGCTCTGCCCGTGGCCACAGGCTGCTTCTTCCACCTTCACTGTGGCAGAGCTTTTGCGGAACAGAGAGGGCATTCTTCAAGTGCGTGTTCTCCAGGGTGCTGTGAAACAGAGCCTAGCACGCTGTCTCGCTGATCCTGGCTTTCGGCAAGCAGGCGTGCCAGACCGCTGACATTCTGCACTCTGGCAGCCTAGCTGCCAGCTTTCGGCAGCTGCTGTCCTAGCAAGGAAGCTCAGGGAGTCAAAGCCAGTGCCGGGCGGCACCTTTCTGCTTTGCCCGCCTAAGCGGCGCCACGCTCCCTCGGATACTGTGTCCTTTCCCTCTGCACTGCGTCTGCCGAGGTGCTCTGTGCCTCTCGGAGCAGAAGGGCAAAGGACAATGTTTTCCACAGCAGGGTAGAAATGGCATTGCTAGCAGGAAAGCTAGATGCCTTGGAACTGTCCCCTTAGCCCTTGCCACTCACTTCAGGCTCGTACGCTGAGCAGAACAGCCTGCTTGTTCTGAAGCTTCGCTGGCTGCCGTTCGTGCCCAGACGCGATTTCCTTCCCAAGGAGGCGAAGCGCCGTCTACTTCTCTCACCGAGCACGCTGCTCCTGGCTTTCGCTTCTGCCGCAGCCATTGCGTTCTGCTTTTCTTGTCTCGTGAATGGAGACGGAAAGCTTCTCGGCTACAATCTCGCCTAGAACAACTGCGGCTACACATTAAGCTCGCCCGGAACGCCCTGCTGAAACTTGCCTTCTGGCACCCCATTCGCGGGGCAGCCGTCTTTCTTCGGCCACCTGCCAAGTGGCTCCATATCGCCGCGCTCGTTGCACTCCGCTTGTCAGATTGGCTTCCCGTGGCGCTGATTTCAGCCTGGCCAAATACTAGCAATGCGGAGAGCTGTCTCGCAGACAATCCTGTTCCAGCATAGAAATTTGTCCTGCAATGTTCCCCCCTCTTTTCCCCCATGGTGTTGCTCTGATGAATGCCTTGAGCATGGAACGACTTAAGCCAGCAAGTATTCCTCGCCGGCCACCTCTCGCTGTGCAAGAGGTATGCCGTGGACCCTTTGAACGCTGCCAAGCAAAAAGCAGAGCAGTGACCATAAAAGCGAGGAGAGAGCATGCACGAAGCACACTAGTTCTGTCTAGTGCTTTCCGTGCAGAGAGGCGGCAAAGCTGAATGCCGTGCCAGAGCTTCACTTCTCGCTGGAGCACAGGAAGGCAAGAATGAAGAGGCAGAACACAGCCTTGGTTTCAGCAGCCTCCGGGGCTGCAAAAGTTCAGCAATAGCTCTGTCAAAGCAGAACTCGGCTGAGAATGCTCTCGCAGCTTGGGAAAGTTAGGCGCAGCTGTTGACCAGCTCTGCCCGTGGCCACAGGCTGCTTCTTCCACCTTCACTGTGGCAGAGCTTTTGCGGAACAGAGACGGCATTCTTCAAGGGCGTGTTCTCCAGGGTGCTGTGAAACAGAGCCTAGCACGCTGTCTCGCTGATACTGGCTTTCGGCAAGCAGGCGTGCCAGACCGCCGACATTCTGCACTCTGGCAGCCTAGTTGCCAGCTTTCGGCAGCTGCTGTCCTAGCAAGGAAGCTCAGGGAGTCAAAGCCAGTGCCGGGCAGCACCTTTCTGCTTTGCCCGCCTAAGCGGCGCCACGCTCCCTCGGATACTGTGTCCTTTCCCTCTGCACTGCGTCTGCCGAAGTACTCTGTGCCTCTCGGAGCAGAAGGGCAAAGGACAATGTTTTCCACAGCAGGGTAGAAATGGCATTGCTAGCAGGAAAGCTAGATGCCTTGGAACTGTCCCCTTAGCCCTTGCCACTCACTTCAGGCTCGTACGCTGAGCAGAACAGCCTGCTGTTCTGAAGCTTCGCTGGCTGCCCTTCGTGCCCAGACGCGATTTCCTTCCCAAGGAGGCGAAGCGCCGTCTACTTCTCGCAGCGAGCACGCTGCTCCTGGCTTTCGCTTCTGCCGCAACGAGCTCGCTACGAGCACTTTTCTTCTCAACCCTCTAGACCATTGCGTTCTGCTTTTCTTGTCTCGTGAATGGAGACGGAAAGCTTCTCGGCTACAATCTCGCCTAGAACAACTGCGGCTACACATTAAGCTCGCCCGGAACGCCCTGCTGAAACTTGCCTTCTGGCACCACATTCGCGGGCAGCCGTCTTTCTTCGGCCACCTGCCAAGTGGCCCCATATCGCCGCGCTCGTTGCACTCCGCTTGTCAGATTGGCTTCCCGTGGCGCTGATTTCAGCCTGGCCAAATACTAGCGCTGCGGAGAGCTGTCTCGCAGACAATCATGTTCCAGCATAGAAATTTGTCCTGCAATGTTCCCCCCTCTTTTCCCCCATGGTGTTGCTCTGATGAATGCCTTGAGCATGGAACGACTTAAGCCAGCAAGTATTCCTCGCCGGTCACCTCTCGCTGTGCAAGAGGTATGCCGTGGACCCTTGGAACGCTGCCAAGCAAAAAGCAGAGCAGTGACCATAAAAGCGAGGAGAGAGCATGCACGAAGCACACTAGTTCTGTCTAGTGCTTTCCGTGCAGAGAGGCAGCAAAGCTGAATGCCGTGCCAGAGCTTCACTTCTCGCTGGAGCACAGGAAGGCAAGAATGAAGAGGCAGAACACAGCCTTGGTTTCAGCAGCCTCCGGGACTGCAAAAGTTCAGCAATAGCTCTGTCAAAGCAGAACTCGGCTGAGAATGCTCTCGCAGCTTGGGAAAGTTAGGCGCAGCTGTTGACCAGCTCTGCCCGTGGCCACAGGCTGCTTCTTCCACCTTCACTGTGGCAGAGCTTTTGCGGAACAGAGACGGCATTCTTCAAGTGCGTGTTCTCCAGGGTGCTGTGAAACAGAGCCTAGCACGCTGTCTCGCTGATACTGGCTTTCGGCAAGCAGGCGTGCCAGACCGCTGACATTCTGCACTCTGGCAGCCTAGTTGCCAGCTTTCGGCAGCTGCTGTCCTAGCAAGGAAGCTCAGGGAGTCAAAGCCAGTGCCGGGCGGCACCTTTCTGCTTTGCCCGCCTAAGCGGCGCCACGCTCCCTCGGATACTGTGTCCTTTCCCTCTGCACTGCGTCTGCCGAGGTGCTCTGTGCCTCTCGGAGCAGAAGGGCAAAGGACAATGTTTTCCACAGCAGGGTAGAAATGGCATTGCTAGCAGGAAAGCTAGATGCCTTGGAACTGTCCCCTTAGCCCTTGCCACTCACTTCAGGCTCGTACGCTGAGCAGAACAGCCTGCTTGTTCTGAAGCTTCGCTGGCTGCCGTTCGTGCCCAGACGCGATTTCCTTCCCAAGGAGGCGAAGCGCCGTCTACTTCTCGCAGCGAGCACGCTGCTCCTGGCTTTCGCTTCTGCCGCAGCCATTGCGTTCTGCTTTTCTTGTCTCGTGAATGGAGACGGAAAGCTTCTCGGCTACAATCTCGCCTAGAACAACTGCGGCTACACATTAAGCTCGCCCGGAACGCCCTGCTGAAACTTGCCTTCTGGCACCCCATTCGCGGGGCAGCCGTCTTTCTTCGGCCACCTGCCAAGTGGCTCCATATCGCCGCGCTCGTTGCACTCCGCTTGTCAGATTGGCTTCCCGTGGCGCTGATTTCAGCCTGGCCAAATACTAGCAATGCGGAGAGCTGTCTCGCAGACAATCCTGTTCCAGCATAGAAATTTGTCCTGCAATGTTCCCCCCTCTTTTCCCCCATGGTGTTGCTCTGATGAATGCCTTGAGCATGGAACGACTTAAGCCAGCAAGTATTCCTCGCCGGCCACCTCTCGCTGTGCAAGAGGTATGCCGTGGACCCTTTGAACGCTGCCAAGCAAAAAGCAGAGCAGTGACCATAAAAGCGAGGAGAGAGCATGCACGAAGCACACTAGTTCTGTCTAGTGCTTTCCGTGCAGAGAGGCGGCAAAGCTGAATGCCGTGCCAGAGCTTCACTTCTCGCTGGAGCACAGGAAGGCAAGAATGAAGAGGCAGAACACAGCCTTGGTTTCAGCAGCCTCCGGGACTGCAAAAGTTCAGCAATAGCTCTGTCAAAGCAGAACTCGGCTGAGAATGCTCTCGCAGCTTGGGAAAGTTAGGCGCAGCTGTTGACCAGCTCTGCCCGTGGCCACAGGCTGCTTCTTCCACCTTCACTGTGGCAGAGCTTTTGCGGAACAGAGACGGCATTCTTCAAGGGCGTGTTCTCCAGGGTGCTGTGAAACAGAGCCTAGCACGCTGTCTCGCTGATACTGGCTTTCGGCAAGCAGGCGTGCCAGACCGCCGACATTCTGCACTCTGGCAGCCTAGTTGCCAGCTTTCGGCAGCTGCTGTCCTAGCAAGGAAGCTCAGGGAGTCAAAGCCAGTGCCGGGCAGCACCTTTCTGCTTTGCCCGCCTAAGCGGCGCCACGCTCCCTCGGATACTGTGTCCTTTCCCTCTGCACTGCGTCTGCCGAAGTACTCTGTGCCTCTCGGAGCAGAAGGGCAAAGGACAATGTTTTCCACAGCAGGGTAGAAATGGCATTGCTAGCAGGAAAGCTAGATGCCTTGGAACTGTCCCCTTAGCCCTTGCCACTCACTTCAGGCTCGTACGCTGAGCAGAACAGCCTGCTGTTCTGAAGCTTCGCTGGCTGCCGTTCGTGCCCAGACGCGATTTCCTTCCCAAGGAGGCGAAGCGCCGTCTACTTCTCGCAGCGAGCACGCTGCTCCTGGCTTTCGCTTCTGCCGCAACGAGCTCGCTACGAGCACTTTTCTTCTCAACCCTCTAGACCATTGCGTTCTGCTTTTCTTGTCTCGTGAATGGAGACGGAAAGCTTCTCGGCTACAATCTCGCCTAGAACAACTGCGGCTACACATTAAGCTCGCCCGGAACGCCCTGCTGAAACTTGCCTTCTGGCACCACATTCGCGGGCAGCCGTCTTTCTTCGGCCACCTGCCAAGTGGCCCCATATCGCCGCGCTCGTTGCACTCCGCTTGTCAGATTGGCTTCCCGTGGCGCTGATTTCAGCCTGGCCAAATACTAGCGCTGCGGAGAGCTGTCTCGCAGGCAATCATGTTCCAGCATAGAAATTTGTCCTGCAATGTTCCCCCCTCTTTTCCCCCATGGTGTTGCTCTGATGAATGCCTTGAGCATGGAACGACTTAAGCCAGCAAGTATTCCTCGCCGGTCACCTCTCGCTGTGCAAGAGGTATGCCGTGGACCCTTTGAACGCTGCCAAGCAAAAAGCAGAGCAGTGACCATAAAAGCGAGGAGAGAGCATGCACGAAGCACACTAGTTCTGTCTAGTGCTTTCCGTGCAGAGAGGCAGCAAAGCTGAATGCCGTGCCAGAGCTTCACTTCTCGCTGGAGCACAGGAAGGCAAGAATGAAGAGGCAGAACACAGCCTTGGTTTCAGCAGCCTCCGGGGCTGCAAAAGTTCAGCAATAGCTCTGTCAAAGCAGAACTCGGCTGAGAATGCTCTCGCAGCTTGGGAAAGTTAGGCGCAGCTGTTGACCAGCTCTGCCCGTGGCCACAGGCTGCTTCTTCCACCTTCACTGTGGCAGAGCTTTTGCGGAACAGAGACGGCATTCTTCAAGTGCGTGTTCTCCAGGGTGCTGTGAAACAGAGCCTAGCACGCTGTCTCGCTGATCCTGGCTTTCGGCAAGCAGGCGTGCCAGACCGCTGACATTCTGCACTCTGGCAGCCTAGTTGCCAGCTTTCGGCAGCTGCTGTCCTAGCAAGGAAGCTCAGGGAGTCAAAGCCAGTGCCGGGCGGCACCTTTCTGCTTTGCCCGCCTAAGCGGCGCCACGCTCCCTCGGATACTGTGTCCTTTCCCTCTGCACTGCGTCTGCCGAGGTGCTCTGTGCCTCTCGGAGCAGAAGGGCAAAGGACAATGTTTTCCACAGCAGGGTAGAAATGGCATTGCTAGCAGGAAAGCTAGATGCCTTGGAACTGTCCCCTTAGCCCTTGCCACTCACTTCAGGCTCGTACGCTGAGCAGAACAGCCTGCTTGTTCTGAAGCTTCGCTGGCTGCCGTTCGTGCCCAGACGCGATTTCCTTCCCAAGGAGGCGAAGCGCCGTCTACTTCTCTCACCGAGCACGCTGCTCCTGGCTTTCGCTTCTGCCGCAGCCATTGCGTTCTGCTTTTCTTGTCTCGTGAATGGAGACGGAAAGCTTCTCGGCTACAATCTCGCCTAGAACAACTGCGGCTACACATTAAGCTCGCCCGGAACGCCCTGCTGAAACTTGCCTTCTGGCACCCCATTCGCGGGGCAGCCGTCTTTCTTCGGCCACCTGCCAAGTGGCTCCATATCGCCGCGCTCGTTGCACTCCGCTTGTCAGATTGGCTTCCCGTGGCGCTGATTTCAGCCTGGCCAAATACTAGCAATGCGGAGAGCTGTCTCGCAGACAATCCTGTTCCAGCATAGAAATTTGTCCTGCAATGTTCCCCCCTCTTTTCCCCCATGGTGTTGCTCTGATGAATGCCTTGAGCATGGAACGACTTAAGCCAGCAAGTATTCCTCGCCGGCCACCTCTCGCTGTGCAAGAGGTATGCCGTGGACCCTTTGAACGCTGCCAAGCAAAAAGCAGAGCAGTGACCATAAAAGCGAGGAGAGAGCATGCACGAAGCACACTAGTTCTGTCTAGTGCTTTCCGTGCAGAGAGGCGGCAAAGCTGAATGCCGTGCCAGAGCTTCACTTCTCGCTGGAGCACAGGAAGGCAAGAATGAAGAGGCAGAACACAGCCTTGGTTTCAGCAGCCTCCGGGACTGCAAAAGTTCAGCAATAGCTCTGTCAAAGCAGAACTCGGCTGAGAATGCTCTCGCAGCTTGGGAAAGTTAGGCGCAGCTGTTGACCAGCTCTGCCCGTGGCCACAGGCTGCTTCTTCCACCTTCACTGTGGCAGAGCTTTTGCGGAACAGAGACGGCATTCTTCAAGGGCGTGTTCTCCAGGGTGCTGTGAAACAGAGCCTAGCACGCTGTCTCGCTGATACTGGCTTTCGGCAAGCAGGCGTGCCAGACCGCCGACATTCTGCACTCTGGCAGCCTAGTTGCCAGCTTTCGGCAGCTGCTGTCCTAGCAAGGAAGCTCAGGGAGTCAAAGCCAGTGCCGGGCAGCACCTTTCTGCTTTGCCCGCCTAAGCGGCGCCACGCTCCCTCGGATACTGTGTCCTTTCCCTCTGCACTGCGTCTGCCGAAGTACTCTGTGCCTCTCGGAGCAGAAGGGCAAAGGACAATGTTTTCCACAGCAGGGTAGAAATGGCATTGCTAGCAGGAAAGCTAGATGCCTTGGAACTGTCCCCTTAGCCCTTGCCACTCACTTCAGGCTCGTACGCTGAGCAGAACAGCCTGCTGTTCTGAAGCTTCGCTGGCTGCCGTTCGTGCCCAGACGCGATTTCCTTCCCAAGGAGGCGAAGCGCCGTCTACTTCTCGCAGCGAGCACGCTGCTCCTGGCTTTCGCTTCTGCCGCAACGAGCTCGCTACGAGCACTTTTCTTCTCAACCCTCTAGACCATTGCGTTCTGCTTTTCTTGTCTCGTGAATGGAGACGGAAAGCTTCTCGGCTACAATCTCGCCTAGAACAACTGCGGCTACACATTAAGCTCGCCCGGAACGCCCTGCTGAAACTTGCCTTCTGGCACCACATTCGCGGGCAGCCGTCTTTCTTCGGCCACCTGCCAAGTGGCCCCATATCGCCGCGCTCGTTGCACTCCGCTTGTCAGATTGGCTTCCCGTGGCGCTGATTTCAGCCTGGCCAAATACTAGCGCTGCGGAGAGCTGTCTCGCAGACAATCATGTTCCAGCATAGAAATTTGTCCTGCAATGTTCCCCCCTCTTTTCCCCCATGGTGTTGCTCTGATGAATGCCTTGAGCATGGAACGACTTAAGCCAGCAAGTATTCCTCGCCGGTCACCTCTCGCTGTGCAAGAGGTATGCCGTGGACCCTTGGAACGCTGCCAAGCAAAAAGCAGAGCAGTGACCATAAAAGCGAGGAGAGAGCATGCACGAAGCACACTAGTTCTGTCTAGTGCTTTCCGTGCAGAGAGGCAGCAAAGCTGAATGCCGTGCCAGAGCTTCACTTCTCGCTGGAGCACAGGAAGGCAAGAATGAAGAGGCAGAACACAGCCTTGGTTTCAGCAGCCTCCGGGGCTGCAAAAGTTCAGCAATAGCTCTGTCAAAGCAGAACTCGGCTGAGAATGCTCTCGCAGCTTGGGAAAGTTAGGCGCAGCTGTTGACCAGCTCTGCCCGTGGCCACAGGCTGCTTCTTCCACCTTCACTGTGGCAGAGCTTTTGCGGAACAGAGACGGCATTCTTCAAGTGCGTGTTCTCCAGGGTGCTGTGAAACAGAGCCTAGCACGCTGTCTCGCTGATCCTGGCTTTCGGCAAGCAGGCGTGCCAGACCGCTGACATTCTGCACTCTGGCAGCCTAGTTGCCAGCTTTCGGCAGCTGCTGTCCTAGCAAGGAAGCTCAGGGAGTCAAAGCCAGTGCCGGGCGGCACCTTTCTGCTTTGCCCGCCTAAGCGGCGCCACGCTCCCTCGGATACTGTGTCCTTTCCCTCTGCACTGCGTCTGCCGAGGTGCTCTGTGCCTCTCGGAGCAGAAGGGCAAAGGACAATGTTTTCCACAGCAGGGTAGAAATGGCATTGCTAGCAGGAAAGCTAGATGCCTTGGAACTGTCCCCTTAGCCCTTGCCACTCACTTCAGGCTCGTACGCTGAGCAGAACAGCCTGCTTGTTCTGAAGCTTCGCTGGCTGCCGTTCGTGCCCAGACGCGATTTCCTTCCCAAGGAGGCGAAGCGCCGTCTACTTCTCTCACCGAGCACGCTGCTCCTGGCTTTCGCTTCTGCCGCAGCCATTGCGTTCTGCTTTTCTTGTCTCGTGAATGGAGACGGAAAGCTTCTCGGCTACAATCTCGCCTAGAACAACTGCGGCTACACATTAAGCTCGCCCGGAACGCCCTGCTGAAACTTGCCTTCTGGCACCCCATTCGCGGGGCAGCCGTCTTTCTTCGGCCACCTGCCAAGTGGCTCCATATCGCCGCGCTCGTTGCACTCCGCTTGTCAGATTGGCTTCCCGTGGCGCTGATTTCAGCCTGGCCAAATACTAGCAATGCGGAGAGCTGTCTCGCAGACAATCCTGTTCCAGCACAGAAATTTGTCCTGCAATGTTCCCCCCTCTTTTCCCCCATGGTGTTGCTCTGATGAATGCCTTGAGCATGGAACGACTTAAGCCAGCAAGTATTCCTCGCCGGCCACCTCTCGCTGTGCAAGAGGTATGCCGTGGACCCTTTGAACGCTGCCAAGCAAAAAGCAGAGCAGTGATCATAAAAGCGAGGAGAGAGCATGCACGAAGCACACTAGTTCTGTCTAGTGCTTTCCGTGCAGAGAGGCGGCAAAGCTGAATGCCGTGCCAGAGCTTCACTTCTCGCTGGAGCACAGGAAGGCAAGAATGAAGAGGCAGAACACAGCCTTGGTTTCAGCAGCCTCCGGGGCTGCAAAAGTTCAGCAATAGCTCTGTCAAAGCAGAACTCGGCTGAGAATGCTCTCGCAGCTTGGGAAAGTTAGGCGCAGCTGTTGACCAGCTCTGCCCGTGGCCACAGGCTGCTTCTTCCACCTTCACTGTGGCAGAGCTTTTGCGGAACAGAGACGGCATTCTTCAAGGGCGTGTTCTCCAGGGTGCTGTGAAACAGAGCCTAGCACGCTGTCTCGCTGATACTGGCTTTCGGCAAGCAGGCGTGCCAGACCGCTGACATTCTGCACTCTGGCAGCCTAGTTGCCAGCTTTCGGCAGCTGCTGTCCTAGCAAGGAAGCTCAGGGAGTCAAAGCCAGTGCCGGGCAGCACCTTTCTGCTTTGCCCGCCTAAGCGGCGCCACGCTCCCTCGGATACTGTGTCCTTTCCCTCTGCACTGCGTCTGCCGAAGTACTCTGTGCCTCTCGGAGCAGAAGGGCAAAGGACAATGTTTTCCACAGCAGGGTAGAAATGGCATTGCTAGCAGGAAAGCTAGATGCCTTGGAACTGTCCCCTTAGCCCTTGCCACTCACTTCAGGCTCGTACGCTGAGCAGAACAGCCTGCTGTTCTGAAGCTTCGCTGGCTGCCGTTCGTGCCCAGACGCGATTTCCTTCCCAAGGAGGCGAAGCGCCGTCTACTTCTCGCAGCGAGCACGCTGCTCCTGGCTTTCGCTTCTGCCGCAACGAGCTCGCTACGAGCACTTTTCTTCTCAACCCTCTAGACCATTGCGTTCTGCTTTTCTTGTCTCGTGAATGGAGACGGAAAGCTTCTCGGCTACAATCTCGCCTAGAACAACTGCGGCTACACATTAAGCTCGCCCGGAACGCCCTGCTGAAACTTGCCTTCTGGCACCACATTCGCGGGCAGCCGTCTTTCTTCGGCCACCTGCCAAGTGGCCCCATATCGCCGCGCTCGTTGCACTCCGCTTGTCAGATTGGCTTCCCGTGGCGCTGATTTCAGCCTGGCCAAATACTAGCGCTGCGGAGAGCTGTCTCGCAGACAATCATGTTCCAGCATAGAAATTTGTCCTGCAATGTTCCCCCCTCTTTTCCCCCATGGTGTTGCTCTGATGAATGCCTTGAGCATGGAACGACTTAAGCCAGCAAGTATTCCTCGCCGGTCACCTCTCGCTGTGCAAGAGGTATGCCGTGGACCCTTGGAACGCTGCCAAGCAAAAAGCAGAGCAGTGACCATAAAAGCGAGGAGAGAGCATGCACGAAGCACACTAGTTCTGTCTAGTGCTTTCCGTGCAGAGAGGCAGCAAAGCTGAATGCCGTGCCAGAGCTTCACTTCTCGCTGGAGCACAGGAAGGCAAGAATGAAGAGGCAGAACACAGCCTTGGTTTCAGCAGCCTCCGGGGCTGCAAAAGTTCAGCAATAGCTCTGTCAAAGCAGAACTCGGCTGAGAATGCTCTCGCAGCTTGGGAAAGTTAGGCGCAGCTGTTGACCAGCTCTGCCCGTGGCCACAGGCTGCTTCTTCCACCTTCACTGTGGCAGAGCTTTTGCGGAACAGAGACGGCATTCTTCAAGTGCGTGTTCTCCAGGGTGCTGTGAAACAGAGCCTAGCACGCTGTCTCGCTGATCCTGGCTTTCGGCAAGCAGGCGTGCCAGACCGCTGACATTCTGCACTCTGGCAGCCTAGTTGCCAGCTTTCGGCAGCTGCTGTCCTAGCAAGGAAGCTCAGGGAGTCAAAGCCAGTGCCGGGCGGCACCTTTCTGCTTTGCCCGCCTAAGCGGCGCCACGCTCCCTCGGATACTGTGTCCTTTCCCTCTGCACTGCGTCTGCCGAGGTGCTCTGTGCCTCTCGGAGCAGAAGGGCAAAGGACAATGTTTTCCACAGCAGGGTAGAAATGGCATTGCTAGCAGGAAAGCTAGATGCCTTGGAACTGTCCCCTTAGCCCTTGCCACTCACTTCAGGCTCGTACGCTGAGCAGAACAGCCTGCTTGTTCTGAAGCTTCGCTGGCTGCCGTTCGTGCCCAGACGCGATTTCCTTCCCAAGGAGGCGAAGCGCCGTCTACTTCTCTCACCGAGCACGCTGCTCCTGGCTTTCGCTTCTGCCGCAGCCATTGCGTTCTGCTTTTCTTGTCTCGTGAATGGAGACGGAAAGCTTCTCGGCTACAATCTCGCCTAGAACAACTGCGGCTACACATTAAGCTCGCCCGGAACGCCCTGCTGAAACTTGCCTTCTGGCACCCCATTCGCGGGGCAGCCGTCTTTCTTCGGCCACCTGCCAAGTGGCTCCATATCGCCGCGCTCGTTGCACTCCGCTTGTCAGATTGGCTTCCCGTGGCGCTGATTTCAGCCTGGCCAAATACTAGCGCTGCGGAGAGCTGTCTCGCAGACAATCCTGTTCCAGCATAGAAATTTGTCCTGCAATGTTCCCCCCTCTTTTCCCCCATGGTGTTGCTCTGATGAATGCCTTGAGCATGGAACGACTTAAGCCAGCAAGTATTCCTCGCCGGCCACCTCTCGCTGTGCAAGAGGTATGCCGTGGACCCTTTGAACGCTGCCAAGCAAAAAGCAGAGCAGTGACCATAAAAGCGAGGAGAGAGCATGCACGAAGCACACTAGTTCTGTCTAGTGCTTTCCGTGCAGAGAGGCGGCAAAGCTGAATGCCGTGCCAGAGCTTCACTTCTCGCTGGAGCACAGGAAGGCAAGAATGAAGAGGCAGAACACAGCCTTGGTTTCAGCAGCCTCCGGGGCTGCAAAAGTTCAGCAATAGCTCTGTCAAAGCAGAACTCGGCTGAGAATGCTCTCGCAGCTTGGGAAAGTTAGGCGCAGCTGTTGACCAGCTCTGCCCGTGGCCACAGGCTGCTTCTTCCACCTTCACTGTGGCAGAGCTTTTGCGGAACAGAGACGGCATTCTTCAAGGGCGTGTTCTCCAGGGTGCTGTGAAACAGAGCCTAGCACGCTGTCTCGCTGATACTGGCTTTCGGCAAGCAGGCGTGCCAGACCGCCTACATTCTGCACTCTGGCAGCCTAGTTGCCAGCTTTCGGCAGCTGCTGTCCTAGCAAGGAAGCTCAGGGAGTCAAAGCCAGTGCCGGGCAGCACCTTTCTGCTTTGCCCGCCTAAGCGGCGCCACGCTCCCTCGGATACTGTGTCCTTTCCCTCTGCACTGCGTCTGCCGAAGTACTCTGTGCCTCTCGGAGCAGAAGGGCAAAGGACAATGTTTTCCACAGCAGGGTAGAAATGGCATTGCTAGCAGGAAAGCTAGATGCCTTGGAACTGTCCCCTTAGCCCTTGCCACTCACTTCAGGCTCGTACGCTGAGCAGAACAGCCTGCTGTTCTGAAGCTTCGCTGGCTGCCGTTCGTGCCCAGACGCGATTTCCTTCCCAAGGAGGCGAAGCGCCGTCTACTTCTCGCAGCGAGCACGCTGCTCCTGGCTTTCGCTTCTGCCGCAACGAGCTCGCTACGAGCACTTTTCTTCTCAACCCTCTAGACCATTGCGTTCTGCTTTTTTTGTCTCGTGAATGGAGACGGAAAGCTTCTCGGCTACAATCTCGCCTAGAACAACTGCGGCTACACATTAAGCTCGCCCGGAACGCCCTGCTGAAACTTGCCTTCTGGCACCACATTCGCGGGCAGCCGTCTTTCTTCGGCCACCTGCCAAGTGGCCCCATATCGCCGCGCTCGTTGCACTCCGCTTGTCAGATTGGCTTCCCGTGGCGCTGATTTCAGCCTGGCCAAATACTAGCGCTGCGGAGAGCTGTCTCGCAGACAATCATGTTCCAGCATAGAAATTTGTCCTGCAATGTTCCCCCCTCTTTTCCCCCATGGTGTTGCTCTGATGAATGCCTTGAGCATGGAACGACTTAAGCCAGCAAGTATTCCTCGCCGGTCACCTCTCGCTGTGCAAGAGGTATGCCGTGGACCCTTGGAACGCTGCCAAGCAAAAAGCAGAGCAGTGACCATAAAAGCGAGGAGAGAGCATGCACGAAGCACACTAGTTCTGTCTAGTGCTTTCCGTGCAGAGAGGCAGCAAAGCTGAATGCCGTGCCAGAGCTTCACTTCTCGCTGGAGCACAGGAAGGCAAGAATGAAGAGGCAGAACACAGCCTTGGTTTCAGCAGCCTCCGGGGCTGCAAAAGTTCAGCAATAGCTCTGTCAAAGCAGAACTCGGCTGAGAATGCTCTCGCAGCTTGGGAAAGTTAGGCGCAGCTGTTGACCAGCTCTGCCCGTGGCCACAGGCTGCTTCTTCCACCTTCACTGTGGCAGAGCTTTTGCGGAACAGAGACGGCATTCTTCAAGTGCGTGTTCTCCAGGGTGCTGTGAAACAGAGCCTAGCACGCTGTCTCGCTGATCCTGGCTTTCGGCAAGCAGGCGTGCCAGACCGCTGACATTCTGCACTCTGGCAGCCTAGTTGCCAGCTTTCGGCAGCTGCTGTCCTAGCAAGGAAGCTCAGGGAGTCAAAGCCAGTGCCGGGCGGCACCTTTCTGCTTTGCCCGCCTAAGCGGCGCCACGCTCCCTCGGATACTGTGTCCTTTCCCTCTGCACTGCGTCTGCCGAGGTGCTCTGTGCCTCTCGGAGCAGAAGGGCAAAGGACAATGTTTTCCACAGCAGGGTAGAAATGGCATTGCTAGCAGGAAAGCTAGATGCCTTGGAACTGTCCCCTTAGCCCTTGCCACTCACTTCAGGCTCGTACGCTGAGCAGAACAGCCTGCTTGTTCTGAAGCTTCGCTGGCTGCCGTTCGTGCCCAGACGCGATTTCCTTCCCAAGGAGGCGAAGCGCCGTCTACTTCTCTCACCGAGCACGCTGCTCCTGGCTTTCGCTTCTGCCGCAGCCATTGCGTTCTGCTTTTCTTGTCTCGTGAATGGAGACGGAAAGCTTCTCGGCTACAATCTCGCCTAGAACAACTGCGGCTACACATTAAGCTCGCCCGGAACGCCCTGCTGAAACTTGCCTTCTGGCACCCCATTCGCGGGGCAGCCGTCTTTCTTCGGCCACCTGCCAAGTGGCTCCATATCGCCGCGCTCGTTGCACTCCGCTTGTCAGATTGGCTTCCCGTGGCGCTGATTTCAGCCTGGCCAAATACTAGCAATGCGGAGAGCTGTCTCGCAGACAATCCTGTTCCAGCACAGAAATTTGTCCTGCAATGTTCCCCCCTCTTTTCCCCCATGGTGTTGCTCTGATGAATGCCTTGAGCATGGAACGACTTAAGCCAGCAAGTATTCCTCGCCGGCCACCTCTCGCTGTGCAAGAGGTATGCCGTGGACCCTTTGAACGCTGCCAAGCAAAAAGCAGAGCAGTGACCATAAAAGCGAGGAGAGAGCATGCACGAAGCACACTAGTTCTGTCTAGTGCTTTCCGTGCAGAGAGGCGGCAAAGCTGAATGCCGTGCCAGAGCTTCACTTCTCGCTGGAGCACAGGAAGGCAAGAATGAAGAGGCAGAACACAGCCTTGGTTTCAGCAGCCTCCGGGGCTGCAAAAGTTCAGCAATAGCTCTGTCAAAGCAGAACTCGGCTGAGAATGCTCTCGCAGCTTGGGAAAGTTAGGCGCAGCTGTTGACCAGCTCTGCCCGTGGCCACAGGCTGCTTCTTCCACCTTCACTGTGGCAGAGCTTTTGCGGAACAGAGACGGCATTCTTCAAGGGCGTGTTCTCCAGGGTGCTGTGAAACAGAGCCTAGCACGCTGTCTCGCTGATACTGGCTTTCGGCAAGCAGGCGTGCCAGACCGCCTACATTCTGCACTCTGGCAGCCTAGTTGCCAGCTTTCGGCAGCTGCTGTCCTAGCAAGGAAGCTCAGGGAGTCAAAGCCAGTGCCGGGCAGCACCTTTCTGCTTTGCCCGCCTAAGCGGCGCCACGCTCCCTCGGATACTGTGTCCTTTCCCTCTGCACTGCGTCTGCCGAAGTACTCTGTGCCTCTCGGAGCAGAAGGGCAAAGGACAATGTTTTCCACAGCAGGGTAGAAATGGCATTGCTAGCAGGAAAGCTAGATGCCTTGGAACTGTCCCCTTAGCCCTTGCCACTCACTTCAGGCTCGTACGCTGAGCAGAACAGCCTGCTGTTCTGAAGCTTCGCTGGCTGCCGTTCGTGCCCAGACGCGATTTCCTTCCCAAGGAGGCGAAGCGCCGTCTACTTCTCGCAGCGAGCACGCTGCTCCTGGCTTTCGCTTCTGCCGCAACGAGCTCGCTACGAGCACTTTTCTTCTCAACCCTCTAGACCATTGCGTTCTGCTTTTCTTGTCTCGTGAATGGAGACGGAAAGCTTCTCGGCTACAATCTCGCCTAGAACAACTGCGGCTACACATTAAGCTCGCCCGGAACGCCCTGCTGAAACTTGCCTTCTGGCACCACATTCGCGGGCAGCCGTCTTTCTTCGGCCACCTGCCAAGTGGCCCCATATCGCCGCGCTCGTTGCACTCCGCTTGTCAGATTGGCTTCCCGTGGCGCTGATTTCAGCCTGGCCAAATACTAGCAATGCGGAGAGCTGTCTCGCAGACAATCATGTTCCAGCATAGAAATTTGTCCTGCAATGTTCCCCCCTCTTTTCCCCCATGGTGTTGCTCTGATGAATGCCTTGAGCATGGAACGACTTAAGCCAGCAAGTATTCCTCGCCGGTCACCTCTCGCTGTGCAAGAGGTATGCCGTGGACCCTTGGAACGCTGCCAAGCAAAAAGCAGAGCAGTGACCATAAAAGCGAGGAGAGAGCATGCACGAAGCACACTAGTTCTGTCTAGTGCTTTCCGTGCAGAGAGGCAGCAAAGCTGAATGCCGTGCCAGAGCTTCACTTCTCGCTGGAGCACAGGAAGGCAAGAATGAAGAGGCAGAACACAGCCTTGGTTTCAGCAGCCTCCGGGGCTGCAAAAGTTCAGCAATAGCTCTGTCAAAGCAGAACTCGGCTGAGAATGCTCTCGCAGCTTGGGAAAGTTAGGCGCAGCTGTTGACCAGCTCTGCCCGTGGCCACAGGCTGCTTCTTCCACCTTCACTGTGGCAGAGCTTTTGCGGAACAGAGACGGCATTCTTCAAGTGCGTGTTCTCCAGGGTGCTGTGAAACAGAGCCTAGCACGCTGTCTCGCTGATCCTGGCTTTCGGCAAGCAGGCGTGCCAGACCGCTGACATTCTGCACTCTGGCAGCCTAGTTGCCAGCTTTCGGCAGCTGCTGTCCTAGCAAGGAAGCTCAGGGAGTCAAAGCCAGTGCCGGGCGGCACCTTTCTGCTTTGCCCGCCTAAGCGGCGCCACGCTCCCTCGGATACTGTGTCCTTTCCCTCTGCACTGCGTCTGCCGAGGTGCTCTGTGCCTCTCGGAGCAGAAGGGCAAAGGACAATGTTTTCCACAGCAGGGTAGAAATGGCATTGCTAGCAGGAAAGCTAGATGCCTTGGAACTGTCCCCTTAGCCCTTGCCACTCACTTCAGGCTCGTACGCTGAGCAGAACAGCCTGCTTGTTCTGAAGCTTCGCTGGCTGCCGTTCGTGCCCAGACGCGATTTCCTTCCCAAGGAGGCGAAGCGCCGTCTACTTCTCTCACCGAGCACGCTGCTCCTGGCTTTCGCTTCTGCCGCAGCCATTGCGTTCTGCTTTTCTTGTCTCGTGAATGGAGACGGAAAGCTTCTCGGCTACAATCTCGCCTAGAACAACTGCGGCTACACATTAAGCTCGCCCGGAACGCCCTGCTGAAACTTGCCTTCTGGCACCCCATTCGCGGGGCAGCCGTCTTTCTTCGGCCACCTGCCAAGTGGCTCCATATCGCCGCGCTCGTTGCACTCCGCTTGTCAGATTGGCTTCCCGTGGCGCTGATTTCAGCCTGGCCAAATACTAGCGCTGCGGAGAGCTGTCTCGCAGACAATCCTGTTCCAGCATAGAAATTTGTCCTGCAATGTTCCCCCCTCTTTTCCCCCATGGTGTTGCTCTGATGAATGCCTTGAGCATGGAACGACTTAAGCCAGCAAGTATTCCTCGCCGGCCACCTCTCGCTGTGCAAGAGGTATGCCGTGGACCCTTTGAACGCTGCCAAGCAAAAAGCAGAGCAGTGACCATAAAAGCGAGGAGAGAGCATGCACGAAGCACACTAGTTCTGTCTAGTGCTTTCCGTGCAGAGAGGCGGCAAAGCTGAATGCCGTGCCAGAGCTTCACTTCTCGCTGGAGCACAGGAAGGCAAGAATGAAGAGGCAGAACACAGCCTTGGTTTCAGCAGCCTCCGGGGCTGCAAAAGTTCAGCAATAGCTCTGTCAAAGCAGAACTCGGCTGAGAATGCTCTCGCAGCTTGGGAAAGTTAGGCGCAGCTGTTGACCAGCTCTGCCCGTGGCCACAGGCTGCTTCTTCCACCTTCACTGTGGCAGAGCTTTTGCGGAACAGAGACGGCATTCTTCAAGGGCGTGTTCTCCAGGGTGCTGTGAAACAGAGCCTAGCACGCTGTCTCGCTGATACTGGCTTTCGGCAAGCAGGCGTGCCAGACCGCCTACATTCTGCACTCTGGCAGCCTAGTTGCCAGCTTTCGGCAGCTGCTGTCCTAGCAAGGAAGCTCAGGGAGTCAAAGCCAGTGCCGGGCAGCACCTTTCTGCTTTGCCCGCCTAAGCGGCGCCACGCTCCCTCGGATACTGTGTCCTTTCCCTCTGCACTGCGTCTGCCGAAGTACTCTGTGCCTCTCGGAGCAGAAGGGCAAAGGACAATGTTTTCCACAGCAGGGTAGAAATGGCATTGCTAGCAGGAAAGCTAGATGCCTTGGAACTGTCCCCTTAGCCCTTGCCACTCACTTCAGGCTCGTACGCTGAGCAGAACAGCCTGCTGTTCTGAAGCTTCGCTGGCTGCCGTTCGTGCCCAGACGCGATTTCCTTCCCAAGGAGGCGAAGCGCCGTCTACTTCTCGCAGCGAGCACGCTGCTCCTGGCTTTCGCTTCTGCCGCAACGAGCTCGCTACGAGCACTTTTCTTCTCAACCCTCTAGACCATTGCGTTCTGCTTTTTTTGTCTCGTGAATGGAGACGGAAAGCTTCTCGGCTACAATCTCGCCTAGAACAACTGCGGCTACACATTAAGCTCGCCCGGAACGCCCTGCTGAAACTTGCCTTCTGGCACCACATTCGCGGGCAGCCGTCTTTCTTCGGCCACCTGCCAAGTGGCCCCATATCGCCGCGCTCGTTGCACTCCGCTTGTCAGATTGGCTTCCCGTGGCGCTGATTTCAGCCTGGCCAAATACTAGCGCTGCGGAGAGCTGTCTCGCAGACAATCATGTTCCAGCATAGAAATTTGTCCTGCAATGTTCCCCCCTCTTTTCCCCCATGGTGTTGCTCTGATGAATGCCTTGAGCATGGAACGACTTAAGCCAGCAAGTATTCCTCGCCGGTCACCTCTCGCTGTGCAAGAGGTATGCCGTGGACCCTTGGAACGCTGCCAAGCAAAAAGCAGAGCAGTGACCATAAAAGCGAGGAGAGAGCATGCACGAAGCACACTAGTTCTGTCTAGTGCTTTCCGTGCAGAGAGGCAGCAAAGCTGAATGCCGTGCCAGAGCTTCACTTCTCGCTGGAGCACAGGAAGGCAAGAATGAAGAGGCAGAACACAGCCTTGGTTTCAGCAGCCTCCGGGGCTGCAAAAGTTCAGCAATAGCTCTGTCAAAGCAGAACTCGGCTGAGAATGCTCTCGCAGCTTGGGAAAGTTAGGCGCAGCTGTTGACCAGCTCTGCCCGTGGCCACAGGCTGCTTCTTCCACCTTCACTGTGGCAGAGCTTTTGCGGAACAGAGACGGCATTCTTCAAGGGCGTGTTCTCCAAGGTGCTGTGAAACAGAGCCTAGCACGCTGTCTCGCTGATCCTGGCTTTCGGCAAGCAGGCGTGCCAGACCGCTGACATTCTGCACTCTGGCAGCCTAGTTGCCAGCTTTCGGCAGCTGCTGTCCTAGCAAGGAAGCTCAGGGAGTCAAAGCCAGTGCCGGGCGGCACCTTTCTGCTTTGCCCGCCTAAGCGGCGCCACGCTCCCTCGGATACTGTGTCCTTTCCCTCTGCACTGCGTCTGCCGAGGTGCTCTGTGCCTCTCGGAGCAGAAGGGCAAAGGACAATGTTTTCCACAGCAGGGTAGAAATGGCATTGCTAGCAGGAAAGCTAGATGCCTTGGAACTGTCCCCTTAGCCCTTGCCACTCACTTCAGGCTCGTACGCTGAGCAGAACAGCCTGCTTGTTCTGAAGCTTCGCTGGCTGCCGTTCGTGCCCAGACGCGATTTCCTTCCCAAGGAGGCGAAGCGCCGTCTACTTCTCTCACCGAGCACGCTGCTCCTGGCTTTCGCTTCTGCCGCAGCCATTGCGTTCTGCTTTTCTTGTCTCGTGAATGGAGACGGAAAGCTTCTCGGCTACAATCTCGCCTAGAACAACTGCGGCTACACATTAAGCTCGCCCGGAACGCCCTGCTGAAACTTGCCTTCTGGCACCCCATTCGCGGGGCAGCCGTCTTTCTTCGGCCACCTGCCAAGTGGCTCCATATCGCCGCGCTCGTTGCACTCCGCTTGTCAGATTGGCTTCCCGTGGCGCTGATTTCAGCCTGGCCAAATACTAGCGCTGCGGAGAGCTGTCTCGCAGACAATCCTGTTCCAGCATAGAAATTTGTCCTGCAATGTTCCCCCCTCTTTTCCCCCATGGTGTTGCTCTGATGAATGCCTTGAGCATGGAACGACTTAAGCCAGCAAGTATTCCTCGCCGGCCACCTCTCGCTGTGCAAGAGGTATGCCGTGGACCCTTTGAACGCTGCCAAGCAAAAAGCAGAGCAGTGACCATAAAAGCGAGGAGAGAGCATGCACGAAGCACACTAGTTCTGTCTAGTGCTTTCCGTGCAGAGAGGCGGCAAAGCTGAATGCCGTGCCAGAGCTTCACTTCTCGCTGGAGCACAGGAAGGCAAGAATGAAGAGGCAGAACACAGCCTTGGTTTCAGCAGCCTCCGGGGCTGCAAAAGTTCAGCAATAGCTCTGTCAAAGCAGAACTCGGCTGAGAATGCTCTCGCAGCTTGGGAAAGTTAGGCGCAGCTGTTGACCAGCTCTGCCCGTGGCCACAGGCTGCTTCTTCCACCTTCACTGTGGCAGAGCTTTTGCGGAACAGAGACGGCATTCTTCAAGGGCGTGTTCTCCAGGGTGCTGTGAAACAGAGCCTAGCACGCTGTCTCGCTGATACTGGCTTTCGGCAAGCAGGCGTGCCAGACCGCCGACATTCTGCACTCTGGCAGCCTAGTTGCCAGCTTTCGGCAGCTGCTGTCCTAGCAAGGAAGCTCAGGGAGTCAAAGCCAGTGCCGGGCAGCACCTTTCTGCTTTGCCCGCCTAAGCGGCGCCACGCTCCCTCGGATACTGTGTCCTTTCCCTCTGCACTGCGTCTGCCGAAGTACTCTGTGCCTCTCGGAGCAGAAGGGCAAAGGACAATGTTTTCCACAGCAGGGTAGAAATGGCATTGCTAGCAGGAAAGCTAGATGCCTTGGAACTGTCCCCTTAGCCCTTGCCACTCACTTCAGGCTCGTACGCTGAGCAGAACAGCCTGCTGTTCTGAAGCTTCGCTGGCTGCCGTTCGTGCCCAGACGCGATTTCCTTCCCAAGGAGGCGAAGCGCCGTCTACTTCTCGCAGCGAGCACGCTGCTCCTGGCTTTCGCTTCTGCCGCAACGAGCTCGCTACGAGCACTTTTCTTCTCAACCCTCTAGACCATTGCGTTCTGCTTTTCTTGTCTCGTGAATGGAGACGGAAAGCTTCTCGGCTACAATCTCGCCTAGAACAACTGCGGCTACACATTAAGCTCGCCCGGAACGCCCTGCTGAAACTTGCCTTCTGGCACCACATTCGCGGGCAGCCGTCTTTCTTCGGCCACCTGCCAAGTGGCCCCATATCGCCGCGCTCGTTGCACTCCGCTTGTCAGATTGGCTTCCCGTGGCGCTGATTTCAGCCTGGCCAAATACTAGCGCTGCGGAGAGCTGTCTCGCAGACAATCATGTTCCAGCATAGAAATTTGTCCTGCAATGTTCCCCCCTCTTTTCCCGCATTGTGCTGCTCTGATGAATGCCTTGAGCATGGAACGACTTAAGCCAGCAAGTATTCCTCGCCGGCCACCTCTCGCTGTGCAAGAGGTATGCCGTGGACCCTTTGAACGCTGCCAAGCAAAAAGCAGAGCAGTGACCATAAAAGCGAGGAGAGAGCATGCACGAAGCACACTAGTTCTGTCTAGTGCTTTCCGTGCAGAGAGGCGGCAAAGCTGAATGCCGTGCCAGAGCTTGACTTCTCGCTGGAGCACAGGAAGGCAAGAATGAAGAGGCAGAACACAGCCTTGGTTTCAGCAGCCTCCGGGACTGCAAAAGTTCAGCACTAGCTCTGTCAAAGCAGAACTCGGCTGAGAATGCTCTCGCAGCTTGGGAAAGTTAGGCGCAGCTGTTGACCAGCTCTGCCCGTGGCCACAGGCTGCTTCTTCCACCTTCACTGTGGCAGAGCTTTTGCGGAACAGAGACGGCATTCTTCAAGTGCGTGTTCTCCAGGGTGCTGTGAAACAGAGCCTAACACGCTGTCTCGCTGATCCTGGCTTTCGGCAAGCAGGCGTGCCAGACCGCTGACATTCTGCACTCTGGCAGCCTAGTTGCCAGCTTTCGGCAGCTGCTGTCCTAGCAAGGAAGCTCAGGGAGTCAAAGCCAGTGCCGGTCGGCACCTTTCTGCTTTGCCCGCCTAAGCGGCGCCACGCTCCCTCGGATACTGTGTCCTTTCCCTCTGCACTGCGTCTGCCGAGGTGCTCTGTGCCTCTCGGAGCAGAAGGGCAAAGGACAATGTTTTCCACAGCAGGGTAGAAATGGCATTGCTAGCAGGAAAGCTAGATGCCTTGGAACTGTCCCCTTAGCCCTTGCCACTCACTTCAGGCTCGTACGCTGAGCAGAACAGCCTGCTTGTTCTGAAGCTTCGCTGGCTGCCGTTCGTGCCCAGACGCGATTTCCTTCCCAAGGAGGCGAAGCGCCGTCTACTTCTCTCACCGAGCACGCTGCTCCTGGCTTTCGCTTCTGCCGCAGCCATTGCGTTCTGCTTTTCTTGTCTCGTGAATGGAGACGGAAAGCTTCTCGGCTACAATCTCGCCTAGAACAACTGCGGCTACACATTAAGCTCGCCCGGAACGCCCTGCTGAAACTTGCCTTCTGGCACCACATTCGCGGGGCAGCCGTCTTTCTTCGGCCACCTGCCAAGTGGCTCCATATCGCCGCGCTCGTTGCACTCCGCTTGTCAGATTGGCTTCCCGTGGCGCTGATTTCAGCCTGGCCAAATACTAGCGCTGCGGAGAGCTGTCTCGCAGACAATCATGTTCCAGCATAGAAATTTGTCCTGCAATGTTCCCCCCTCTTTTCCCGCATTGTGCTGCTCTGATGAATGCCTTGAGCATGGAACGACTTAAGCCAGCAAGTATTCCTCGCCGGCCACCTCTCGCTGTGCAAGAGGTATGCCGTGGACCCTTTGAACGCTGCCAAGCAAAAAGCAGAGCAGTGACCATAAAAGCGAGGAGAGAGCATGCACGAAGCACACTAGTTCTGTCTAGTGCTTTCCGTGCAGAGAGGCGGCAAAGCTGAATGCCGTGCCAGAGCTTGACTTCTCGCTGGAGCACAGGAAGGCAAGAATGAAGAGGCAGAACACAGCCTTGGTTTCAGCAGCCTCCGGGACTGCAAAAGTTCAGCACTAGCTCTGTCAAAGCAGAACTCGGCTGAGAATGCTCTCGCAGCTTGGGAAAGTTAGGCGCAGCTGTTGACCAGCTCTGCCCGTGGCCACAGGCTGCTTCTTCCACCTTCACTGTGGCAGAGCTTTTGCGGAACAGAGACGGCATTCTTCAAGTGCGTGTTCTCCAGGGTGCTGTGAAACAGAGCCTAACACGCTGTCTCGCTGATCCTGGCTTTCGGCAAGCAGGCGTGCCAGACCGCTGACATTCTGCACTCTGGCAGCCTAGTTGCCAGCTTTCGGCAGCTGCTGTCCTAGCAAGGAAGCTCAGGGAGTCAAAGCCAGTGCCGGTCGGCACCTTTCTGCTTTGCCCGCCTAAGCGGCGCCACGCTCCCTCGGATACTGTGTCCTTTCCCTCTGCACTGCGTCTGCCGAGGTGCTCTGTGCCTCTCGGAGCAGAAGGGCAAAGGACAATGTTTTCCACAGCAGGGTAGAAATGGCATTGCTAGCAGGAAAGCTAGATGCCTTGGAACTGTCCCCTTAGCCCTTGCCACTCACTTCAGGCTCGTACGCTGAGCAGAACAGCCTGCTTGTTCTGAAGCTTCGCTGGCTGCCGTTCGTGCCCAGACGCGATTTCCTTCCCAAGGAGGCGAAGCGCCGTCTACTTCTCTCACCGAGCACGCTGCTCCTGGCTTTCGCTTCTGCCGCAGCCATTGCGTTCTGCTTTTCTTGTCTCGTGAATGGAGACGGAAAGCTTCTCGGCTACAATCTCGCCTAGAACAACTGCGGCTACACATTAAGCTCGCCCGGAACGCCCTGCTGAAACTTGCCTTCTGGCACCACATTCGCGGGGCAGCCGTCTTTCTTCGGCCACCTGCCAAGTGGCTCCATATCGCCGCGCTCGTTGCACTCCGCTTGTCAGATTGGCTTCCCGTGGCGCTGATTTCAGCCTGGCCAAATACTAGCGCTGCGGAGAGCTGTCTCGCAGACAATCATGTTCCAGCATAGAAATTTGTCCTGCAATGTTCCCCCCTCTTTTCCCGCATTGTGCTGCTCTGATGAATGCCTTGAGCATGGAACGACTTAAGCCAGCAAGTATTCCTCGCCGGCCACCTCTCGCTGTGCAAGAGGTATGCCGTGGACCCTTTGAACGCTGCCAAGCAAAAAGCAGAGCAGTGACCATAAAAGCGAGGAGAGAGCATGCACGAAGCACACTAGTTCTGTCTAGTGCTTTCCGTGCAGAGAGGCGGCAAAGCTGAATGCCGTGCCAGAGCTTGACTTCTCGCTGGAGCACAGGAAGGCAAGAATGAAGAGGCAGAACACAGCCTTGGTTTCAGCAGCCTCCGGGACTGCAAAAGTTCAGCACTAGCTCTGTCAAAGCAGAACTCGGCTGAGAATGCTCTCGCAGCTTGGGAAAGTTAGGCGCAGCTGTTGACCAGCTCTGCCCGTGGCCACAGGCTGCTTCTTCCACCTTCACTGTGGCAGAGCTTTTGCGGAACAGAGACGGCATTCTTCAAGTGCGTGTTCTCCAGGGTGCTGTGAAACAGAGCCTAACACGCTGTCTCGCTGATCCTGGCTTTCGGCAAGCAGGCGTGCCAGACCGCTGACATTCTGCACTCTGGCAGCCTAGTTGCCAGCTTTCGGCAGCTGCTGTCCTAGCAAGGAAGCTCAGGGAGTCAAAGCCAGTGCCGGTCGGCACCTTTCTGCTTTGCCCGCCTAAGCGGCGCCACGCTCCCTCGGATACTGTGTCCTTTCCCTCTGCACTGCGTCTGCCGAGGTGCTCTGTGCCTCTCGGAGCAGAAGGGCAAAGGACAATGTTTTCCACAGCAGGGTAGAAATGGCATTGCTAGCAGGAAAGCTAGATGCCTTGGAACTGTCCCCTTAGCCCTTGCCACTCACTTCAGGCTCGTACGCTGAGCAGAACAGCCTGCTTGTTCTGAAGCTTCGCTGGCTGCCGTTCGTGCCCAGACGCGATTTCCTTCCCAAGGAGGCGAAGCGCCGTCTACTTCTCTCACCGAGCACGCTGCTCCTGGCTTTCGCTTCTGCCGCAGCCATTGCGTTCTGCTTTTCTTGTCTCGTGAATGGAGACGGAAAGCTTCTCGGCTACAATCTCGCCTAGAACAACTGCGGCTACACATTAAGCTCGCCCGCAACGCCCTGCTGAAACTTGCCTTCTGGCACCACATTCGCGGGGCAGCCGTCTTTCTTCGGCCACCTGCCAAGTGGCCCCATATCGCCGCGCTCGTTGCACTCCGCTTGTCAGATTGGCTTCCCGTGGCGCTGATTTCAGCCTGGCCAAATACTAGCGCTGCGGAGAGCTGTCTCGCAGACAATCATGTTCCAGCATAGAAATTTGTCCTGCAATGTTCCCCCCTCTTTTCCCCCATGGTGTTGCTCTGATGAATGCCTTGAGCATGGAACGACTTAAGCCAGCAAGTATTCCTCGCCGGCCACCTCTCGCTGTGCAAGAGGTATGCCGTGGACCCTTTGAACGCTGCCAAGCAAAAAGCAGATCAGTGACCATAAAAGCGAGGAGAGAGCATGCACGAAGCACACTAGTTCTGTCTAGTGCTTTCCGTGCAGAGAGGCGGCAAAGCTGAATGCCGTGCCAGAGCTTCACTTCTCGCTGGAGCACAGGAAGGCAAGAATGAAGAGGCAGAACACAGCCTTGGTTTCAGCAGCCTCCGGGGCTGCAAAAGTTCAGCAATAGCTCTGTCAAAGCAGAACTCGGCTGAGAATGCTCTCGCAGCTTGGGAAAGTTAGGCGCAGCTGTTGACCAGCTCTGCCCGTGGCCACAGGCTGCTTCTTCCACCTTCACTGTGGCAGAGCTTTTGCGGAACAGAGACGGCATTCTTCAAGGGCGTGTTCTCCAGGGTGCTGTGAAACAGAGCCTAGCACGCTGTCTCGCTGATCCTGGCTTTCGGCAAGCAGGCGTGCCAGACCGCTGACATTCTGCACTCTGGCAGCCTAGTTGCCAGCTTTCGGCAGCTGCTGTCCTAGCAAGGAAGCTCAGGGAGTCAAAGCCAGTGCCGGGCGGCACCTTTCTGCTTTGCCCGCCTAAGCGGCGCCACGCTCCCTCGGATACTGTGTCCTTTCCCTCTGCACTGCGTCTGCCGAGGTGCTCTGTGCCTCTCGGAGCAGAAAGGCAAAGGACAATGTTTTCCACAGCAGGGTAGAAATGGCATTGCTAGCAGGAAAGCTAGATGCCTTGGAACTGTCCCCTTAGCCCTTGCCACTCACTTCAGGCTCGTACGCTGAGCAGAACAGCCTGCTGTTCTGAAGCTTCGCTGGCTGCCGTTCGTGCCCAGACGCGATTTCCTTCCCAAGGAGGCGAAGCGCCGTCTACTTCTCGCAGCGAGCACGCTGCTCCTGGCTTTCGCTTCTGCCGCAACGAGCTCGCTACGAGCACTTTTCTTCTCAACCCTCTAGACCATTGCGTTCTGCTTTTCTTGTCTCGTGAATGGAGACGGAAAGCTTCTCGGCTACAATCTCGCCTAGAACAACTGCGGCTACACATTAAGCTCGCCCGGAACGCCCTGCTGAAACTTGCCTTCTGGCACCCCATTCGCGGGGCAGCCGTCTTTCTTCGGCCACCTGCCAAGTGGCCCCATATCGCCGCGCTCGTTGCACTCCGCTTGTCAGATTGGCTTCCCGTGGCGCTGATTTCAGCCTGGCCAAATACTAGCGCTGCGGAGAGCTGTCTCGCAGACAATCATGTTCCAGCATAGAAATTTGTCCTGCAATGTTCCCCCCTCTTTTCCCCCATGGTGTTGCTCTGATGAATGCCTTGAGCATGGAACGACTTAAGCCAGCAAGTATTCCTCGCCGGCCACCTCTCGCTGTGCAAGAGGTATGCCGTGGACCCTTGGAACGCTGCCAAGCAAAAAGCAGAGCAGTGACCATAAAAGCGAGGAGAGAGCATGCACGAAGCACACTAGTTCTGTCTAGTGCTTTCCGTGCAGAGAGGCAGCAAAGCTGAATGCCGTGCCAGAGCTTCACTTCTCGCTGGAGCACAGGAAGGCAAGAATGAAGAGGCAGAACACAGCCTTGGTTTCAGCAGCCTCCGGGGCTGCAAAAGTTCAGCAATAGCTCTGTCAAAGCAGAACTCGGCTGAGAATGCTCTCGCAGCTTGGGAAAGTTAGGCGCAGCTGTTGACCAGCTCTGCCCGTGGCCACAGGCTGCTTCTTCCACCTTCACTGTGGCAGAGCTTTTGCGGAACAGAGACGGCATTCTTCAAGTGCGTGTTCTCCAGGGTGCTGTGAAACAGAGCCTAGCACGCTGTCTCGCTGATCCTGGCTTTCGGCAAGCAGGCGTGCCAGACCGCTGACATTCTGCACTCTGGCAGCCTAGTTGCCAGCTTTCGGCAGCTGCTGTCCTAGCAAGGAAGCTCAGGGAGTCAAAGCCAGTGCCGGGCGGCACCTTTCTGCTTTGCCCGCCTAAGCGGCGCCACGCTCCCTCGGATACTGTGTCCTTTCCCTCTGCACTGCGTCTGCCGAGGTGCTCTGTGCCTCTCGGAGCAGAAGGGCAAAGGACAATGTTTTCCACAGCAGGGTAGAAATGGCATTGCTAGCAGGAAAGCTAGATGCCTTGGAACTGTCCCCTTAGCCCTTGCCACTCACTTCAGGCTCGTACGCTGAGCAGAACAGCCTGCTTGTTCTGAAGCTTCGCTGGCTGCCGTTCGTGCCCAGACGCGATTTCCTTCCCAAGGAGGCGAAGCGCCGTCTACTTCTCTCACCGAGCACGCTGCTCCTGGCTTTCGCTTCTGCCGCAGCCATTGCGTTCTGCTTTTCTTGTCTCGTGAATGGAGACGGAAAGCTTCTCGGCTACAATCTCGCCTAGAACAACTGCGGCTACACATTAAGCTCGCCCGGAACGCCCTGCTGAAACTTGCCTTCTGGCACCACATTCGCGGGGCAGCCGTCTTTCTTCGGCCACCTGCCAAGTGGCTCCATATCGCCGCGCTCGTTGCACTCCGCTTGTCAGATTGGCTTCCCGTGGCGCTGATTTCAGCCTGGCCAAATACTAGCAATGCGGAGAGCTGTCTCGCAGACAATCCTGTTCCAGCATAGAAATTTGTCCTGCAATGTTCCCCCCTCTTTTCCCCCATGGTGTTGCTCTGATGAATGCCTTGAGCATGGAACGACTTAAGCCAGCAAGTATTCCTCGCCGGTCACCTCTCGCTGTGCAAGAGGTATGCCGTGGACCCTTGGAACGCTGCCAAGCAAAAAGCAGAGCAGTGACCATAAAAGCGAGGAGAGAGCATGCACGAAGCACACTAGTTCTGTCTAGTGCTTTCCGTGCAGAGAGGCGGCAAAGCTGAATGCCGTGCCAGAGCTTCACTTCTCGCTGGAGCACAGGAAGGCAAGAATGAAGAGGCAGAACACAGCCTTGGTTTCAGCAGCCTCCGGGACTGCAAAAGTTCAGCAATAGCTCTGTCAAAGCAGAACTCGGCTGAGAATGCTCTCGCAGCTTGGGAAAGTTAGGCGCAGCTGTTGACCAGCTCTGCCCGTGGCCACAGGCTGCTTCTTCCACCTTCACTGTGGCAGAGCTTTTGCGGAACAGAGACGGCATTCTTCAAGGGCGTGTTCTCCAGGGTGCTGTGAAACAGAGCCTAGCACGCTGTCTCGCTGATACTGGCTTTCGGCAAGCAGGCGTGCCAGACCGCCTACATTCTGCACTCTGGCAGCCTAGTTGCCAGCTTTCGGCAGCTGCTGTCCTAGCAAGGAAGCTCAGGGAGTCAAAGCCAGTGCCGGGCAGCACCTTTCTGCTTTGCCCGCCTAAGCGGCGCCACGCTCCCTCGGATACTGTGTCCTTTCCCTCTGCACTGCGTCTGCCGAAGTACTCTGTGCCTCTCGGAGCAGAAGGGCAAAGGACAATGTTTTCCACAGCAGGGTAGAAATGGCATTGCTAGCAGGAAAGCTAGATGCCTTGGAACTGTCCCCTTAGCCCTTGCCACTCACTTCAGGCTCGTACGCTGAGCAGAACAGCCTGCTGTTCTGAAGCTTCCCTGGCTGCCGTTCGTGCCCAGACGCGATTTCCTTCCCAAGGAGGCGAAGCGCCGTCTACTTCTCGCAGCGAGCACGCTGCTCCTGGCTTTCGCTTCTGCCGCAACGAGCTCGCTACGAGCACTTTTCTTCTCAACCCTCTAGACCATTGCGTTCTGCTTTTCTTGTCTCGTGAATGGAGACGGAAAGCTTCTCGGCTACAATCTCGCCTAGAACAACTGCGGCTACACATTAAGCTCGCCCGGAACGCCCTGCTGAAACTTGCCTTCTGGCACCACATTCGCGGGCAGCCGTCTTTCTTCGGCCACCTGCCAAGTGGCCCCATATCGCCGCGCTCGTTGCACTCCGCTTGTCAGATTGGCTTCCCGTGGCGCTGATTTCAGCCTGGCCAAATACTAGCGCTGCGGAGAGCTGTCTCGCAGACAATCATGTTCCAGCATAGAAATTTGTCCTGCAATGTTCCCCCCTCTTTTCCCGCATTGTGCTGCTCTGATGAATGCCTTGAGCATGGAACGACTTAAGCCAGCAAGTATTCCTCGCCGGTCACCTCTCGCTGTGCAAGAGGTATGCCGTGGACCCTTGGAACGCTGCCAAGCAAAAAGCAGAGCAGTGACCATAAAAGCGAGGAGAGAGCATGCACGAAGCACACTAGTTCTGTCTAGTGCTTTCCGTGCAGAGAGGCAGCAAAGCTGAATGCCGTGCCAGAGCTTCACTTCTCGCTGGAGCACAGGAAGGCAAGAATGAAGAGGCAGAACACAGCCTTGGTTTCAGCAGCCTCCGGGGCTGCAAAAGTTCAGCAATAGCTCTGTCAAAGCAGAACTCGGCTGAGAATGCTCTCGCAGCTTGGGAAAGTTAGGCGCAGCTGTTGACCAGCTCTGCCCGTGGCCACAGGCTGCTTCTTCCACCTTCACTGTGGCAGAGCTTTTGCGGAACAGAGACGGCATTCTTCAAGTGCGTGTTCTCCAGGGTGCTGTGAAACAGAGCCTAGCACGCTGTCTCGCTGATCCTGGCTTTCGGCAAGCAGGCGTGCCAGACCGCTGACATTCTGCACTCTGGCAGCCTAGTTGCCAGCTTTCGGCAGCTGCTGTCCTAGCAAGGAAGCTCAGGGAGTCAAAGCCAGTGCCGGGCGGCACCTTTCTGCTTTGCCCGCCTAAGCGGCGCCACGCTCCCTCGGATACTGTGTCCTTTCCCTCTGCACTGCGTCTGCCGAGGTGCTCTGTGCCTCTCGGAGCAGAAGGGCAAAGGACAATGTTTTCCACAGCAGGGTAGAAATGGCATTGCTAGCAGGAAAGCTAGATGCCTTGGAACTGTCCCCTTAGCCCTTGCCACTCACTTCAGGCTCGTACGCTGAGCAGAACAGCCTGCTTGTTCTGAAGCTTCGCTGGCTGCCGTTCGTGCCCAGACGCGATTTCCTTCCCAAGGAGGCGAAGCGCCGTCTACTTCTCTCACCGAGCACGCTGCTCCTGGCTTTCGCTTCTGCCGCAGCCATTGCGTTCTGCTTTTCTTGTCTCGTGAATGGAGACGGAAAGCTTCTCGGCTACAATCTCGCCTAGAACAACTGCGGCTACACATTAAGCTCGCCCGGAACGCCCTGCTGAAACTTGCCTTCTGGCACCCCATTCGCGGGGCAGCCGTCTTTCTTCGGCCACCTGCCAAGTGGCTCCATATCGCCGCGCTCGTTGCACTCCGCTTGTCAGATTGGCTTCCCGTGGCGCTGATTTCAGCCTGGCCAAATACTAGCAATGCGGAGAGCTGTCTCGCAGACAATCCTGTTCCAGCATAGAAATTTGTCCTGCAATGTTCCCCCCTCTTTTCCCCCATGGTGTTGCTCTGATGAATGCCTTGAGCATGGAACGACTTAAGCCAGCAAGTATTCCTCGCCGGCCACCTCTCGCTGTGCAAGAGGTATGCCGTGGACCCTTGGAACGCTGCCAAGCAAAAAGCAGAGCAGTGACCATAAAAGCGAGGAGAGAGCATGCACGAAGCACACTAGTTCTGTCTAGTGCTTTCCGTGCAGAGAGGCGGCAAAGCTGAATGCCGTGCCAGAGCTTGACTTCTCGCTGGAGCACAGGAAGGCAAGAATGAAGAGGCAGAACACAGCCTTGGTTTCAGCAGCCTCCGGGACTGCAAAAGTTCAGCAATAGCTCTGTCAAAGCAGAACTCGGCTGAGAATGCTCTCGCAGCTTGGGAAAGTTAGGCGCAGCTGTTGACCAGCTCTGCCCGTGGCCACAGGCTGCTTCTTCCACCTTCACTGTGGCAGAGCTTTTGCGGAACAGAGACGGCATTCTTCAAGGGCGTGTTCTCCAGGGTGCTGTGAAACAGAGCCTAGCACGCTGTCTCGCTGATCCTGGCTTTCGGCAAGCAGGCGTGCCAGACCGCCTACATTCTGCACTCTGGCAGCCTAGTTGCCAGCTTTCGGCAGCTGCTGTCCTAGCAAGGAAGCTCAGGGAGTCAAAGCCAGTGCCGGGCAGCACCTTTCTGCTTTGCCCGCCTAAGCGGCGCCACGCTCCCTCGGATACTGTGTCCTTTCCCTCTGCACTGCGTCTGCCGAAGTACTCTGTGCCTCTCGGAGCAGAAGGGCAAAGGACAATGTTTTCCACAGCAGGGTAGAAATGGCATTGCTAGCAGGAAAGCTAGATGCCTTGGAACTGTCCCCTTAGCCCTTGCCACTCACTTCAGGCTCGTACGCTGAGCAGAACAGCCTGCTGTTCTGAAGCTTCGCTGGCTGCCGTTCGTGCCCAGACGCGATTTCCTTCCCAAGGAGGCGAAGCGCCGTCTACTTCTCGCAGCGAGCACGCTGCTCCTGGCTTTCGCTTCTGCCGCAACGAGCTCGCTACGAGCACTTTTCTTCTCAACCCTCTAGACCATTGCGTTCTGCTTTTCTTGTCTCGTGAATGGAGACGGAAAGCTTCTCGGCTACAATCTCGCCTAGAACAACTGCGGCTACACATTAAGCTCGCCCGGAACGCCCTGCTGAAACTTGCCTTCTGGCACCACATTCGCGGGCAGCCGTCTTTCTTCGGCCACCTGCCAAGTGGCCCCATATCGCCGCGCTCGTTGCACTCCGCTTGTCAGATTGGCTTCCCGTGGCGCTGATTTCAGCCTGGCCAAATACTAGCGCTGCGGAGAGCTGTCTCGCAGACAATCATGTTCCAGCATAGAAATTTGTCCTGCAATGTTCCCCCCTCTTTTCCCGCATTGTGCTGCTCTGATGAATGCCTTGAGCATGGAACGACTTAAGCCAGCAAGTATTCCTCGCCGGTCACCTCTCGCTGTGCAAGAGGTATGCCGTGGACCCTTGGAACGCTGCCAAGCAAAAAGCAGAGCAGTGACCATAAAAGCGAGGAGAGAGCATGCACGAAGCACACTAGTTCTGTCTAGTGCTTTCCGTGCAGAGAGGCAGCAAAGCTGAATGCCGTGCCAGAGCTTCACTTCTCGCTGGAGCACAGGAAGGCAAGAATGAAGAGGCAGAACACAGCCTTGGTTTCAGCAGCCTCCGGGGCTGCAAAAGTTCAGCAATAGCTCTGTCAAAGCAGAACTCGGCTGAGAATGCTCTCGCAGCTTGGGAAAGTTAGGCGCAGCTGTTGACCAGCTCTGCCCGTGGCCACAGGCTGCTTCTTCCACCTTCACTGTGGCAGAGCTTTTGCGGAACAGAGACGGCATTCTTCAAGTGCGTGTTCTCCAGGGTGCTGTGAAACAGAGCCTAGCACGCTGTCTCGCTGATCCTGGCTTTCGGCAAGCAGGCGTGCCAGACCGCTGACATTCTGCACTCTGGCAGCCTAGTTGCCAGCTTTCGGCAGCTGCTGTCCTAGCAAGGAAGCTCAGGGAGTCAAAGCCAGTGCCGGGCGGCACCTTTCTGCTTTGCCCGCCTAAGCGGCGCCACGCTCCCTCGGATACTGTGTCCTTTCCCTCTGCACTGCGTCTGCCGAGGTGCTCTGTGCCTCTCGGAGCAGAAGGGCAAAGGACAATGTTTTCCACAGCAGGGTAGAAATGGCATTGCTAGCAGGAAAGCTAGATGCCTTGGAACTGTCCCCTTAGCCCTTGCCACTCACTTCAGGCTCGTACGCTGAGCAGAACAGCCTGCTTGTTCTGAAGCTTCGCTGGCTGCCGTTCGTGCCCAGACGCGATTTCCTTCCCAAGGAGGCGAAGCGCCGTCTACTTCTCTCACCGAGCACGCTGCTCCTGGCTTTCGCTTCTGCCGCAGCCATTGCGTTCTGCTTTTCTTGTCTCGTGAATGGAGACGGAAAGCTTCTCGGCTACAATCTCGCCTAGAACAACTGCGGCTACACATTAAGCTCGCCCGGAACGCCCTGCTGAAACTTGCCTTCTGGCACCCCATTCGCGGGGCAGCCGTCTTTCTTCGGCCACCTGCCAAGTGGCTCCATATCGCCGCGCTCGTTGCACTCCGCTTGTCAGATTGGCTTCCCGTGGCGCTGATTTCAGCCTGGCCAAATACTAGCAATGCGGAGAGCTGTCTCGCAGACAATCCTGTTCCAGCATAGAAATTTGTCCTGCAATGTTCCCCCCTCTTTTCCCCCATGGTGTTGCTCTGATGAATGCCTTGAGCATGGAACGACTTAAGCCAGCAAGTATTCCTCGCCGGCCACCTCTCGCTGTGCAAGAGGTATGCCGTGGACCCTTGGAACGCTGCCAAGCAAAAAGCAGAGCAGTGACCATAAAAGCGAGGAGAGAGCATGCACGAAGCACACTAGTTCTGTCTAGTGCTTTCCGTGCAGAGAGGCGGCAAAGCTGAATGCCGTGCCAGAGCTTGACTTCTCGCTGGAGCACAGGAAGGCAAGAATGAAGAGGCAGAACACAGCCTTGGTTTCAGCAGCCTCCGGGACTGCAAAAGTTCAGCAATAGCTCTGTCAAAGCAGAACTCGGCTGAGAATGCTCTCGCAGCTTGGGAAAGTTAGGCGCAGCTGTTGACCAGCTCTGCCCGTGGCCACAGGCTGCTTCTTCCACCTTCACTGTGGCAGAGCTTTTGCGGAACAGAGACGGCATTCTTCAAGGGCGTGTTCTCCAGGGTGCTGTGAAACAGAGCCTAGCACGCTGTCTCGCTGATCCTGGCTTTCGGCAAGCAGGCGTGCCAGACCGCCTACATTCTGCACTCTGGCAGCCTAGTTGCCAGCTTTCGGCAGCTGCTGTCCTAGCAAGGAAGCTCAGGGAGTCAAAGCCAGTGCCGGGCAGCACCTTTCTGCTTTGCCCGCCTAAGCGGCGCCACGCTCCCTCGGATACTGTGTCCTTTCCCTCTGCACTGCGTCTGCCGAAGTACTCTGTGCCTCTCGGAGCAGAAGGGCAAAGGACAATGTTTTCCACAGCAGGGTAGAAATGGCATTGCTAGCAGGAAAGCTAGATGCCTTGGAACTGTCCCCTTAGCCCTTGCCACTCACTTCAGGCTCGTACGCTGAGCAGAACAGCCTGCTGTTCTGAAGCTTCGCTGGCTGCCGTTCGTGCCCAGACGCGATTTCCTTCCCAAGGAGGCGAAGCGCCGTCTACTTCTCGCAGCGAGCACGCTGCTCCTGGCTTTCGCTTCTGCCGCAACGAGCTCGCTACGAGCACTTTTCTTCTCAACCCTCTAGACCATTGCGTTCTGCTTTTCTTGTCTCGTGAATGGAGACGGAAAGCTTCTCGGCTACAATCTCGCCTAGAACAACTGCGGCTACACATTAAGCTCGCCCGGAACGCCCTGCTGAAACTTGCCTTCTGGCACCACATTCGCGGGCAGCCGTCTTTCTTCGGCCACCTGCCAAGTGGCCCCATATCGCCGCGCTCGTTGCACTCCGCTTGTCAGATTGGCTTCCCGTGGCGCTGATTTCAGCCTGGCCAAATACTAGCGCTGCGGAGAGCTGTCTCGCAGACAATCATGTTCCAGCATAGAAATTTGTCCTGCAATGTTCCCCCCTCTTTTCCCGCATTGTGCTGCTCTGATGAATGCCTTGAGCATGGAACGACTTAAGCCAGCAAGTATTCCTCGCCGGTCACCTCTCGCTGTGCAAGAGGTATGCCGTGGACCCTTGGAACGCTGCCAAGCAAAAAGCAGAGCAGTGACCATAAAAGCGAGGAGAGAGCATGCACGAAGCACACTAGTTCTGTCTAGTGCTTTCCGTGCAGAGAGGCAGCAAAGCTGAATGCCGTGCCAGAGCTTCACTTCTCGCTGGAGCACAGGAAGGCAAGAATGAAGAGGCAGAACACAGCCTTGGTTTCAGCAGCCTCCGGGGCTGCAAAAGTTCAGCAATAGCTCTGTCAAAGCAGAACTCGGCTGAGAATGCTCTCGCAGCTTGGGAAAGTTAGGCGCAGCTGTTGACCAGCTCTGCCCGTGGCCACAGGCTGCTTCTTCCACCTTCACTGTGGCAGAGCTTTTGCGGAACAGAGACGGCATTCTTCAAGTGCGTGTTCTCCAGGGTGCTGTGAAACAGAGCCTAGCACGCTGTCTCGCTGATCCTGGCTTTCGGCAAGCAGGCGTGCCAGACCGCTGACATTCTGCACTCTGGCAGCCTAGTTGCCAGCTTTCGGCAGCTGCTGTCCTAGCAAGGAAGCTCAGGGAGTCAAAGCCAGTGCCGGGCGGCACCTTTCTGCTTTGCCCGCCTAAGCGGCGCCACGCTCCCTCGGATACTGTGTCCTTTCCCTCTGCACTGCGTCTGCCGAGGTGCTCTGTGCCTCTCGGAGCAGAAGGGCAAAGGACAATGTTTTCCACAGCAGGGTAGAAATGGCATTGCTAGCAGGAAAGCTAGATGCCTTGGAACTGTCCCCTTAGCCCTTGCCACTCACTTCAGGCTCGTACGCTGAGCAGAACAGCCTGCTTGTTCTGAAGCTTCGCTGGCTGCCGTTCGTGCCCAGACGCGATTTCCTTCCCAAGGAGGCGAAGCGCCGTCTACTTCTCTCACCGAGCACGCTGCTCCTGGCTTTCGCTTCTGCCGCAGCCATTGCGTTCTGCTTTTCTTGTCTCGTGAATGGAGACGGAAAGCTTCTCGGCTACAATCTCGCCTAGAACAACTGCGGCTACACATTAAGCTCGCCCGGAACGCCCTGCTGAAACTTGCCTTCTGGCACCCCATTCGCGGGGCAGCCGTCTTTCTTCGGCCACCTGCCAAGTGGCTCCATATCGCCGCGCTCGTTGCACTCCGCTTGTCAGATTGGCTTCCCGTGGCGCTGATTTCAGCCTGGCCAAATACTAGCAATGCGGAGAGCTGTCTCGCAGACAATCCTGTTCCAGCATAGAAATTTGTCCTGCAATGTTCCCCCCTCTTTTCCCCCATGGTGTTGCTCTGATGAATGCCTTGAGCATGGAACGACTTAAGCCAGCAAGTATTCCTCGCCGGCCACCTCTCGCTGTGCAAGAGGTATGCCGTGGACCCTTGGAACGCTGCCAAGCAAAAAGCAGAGCAGTGACCATAAAAGCGAGGAGAGAGCATGCACGAAGCACACTAGTTCTGTCTAGTGCTTTCCGTGCAGAGAGGCGGCAAAGCTGAATGCCGTGCCAGAGCTTGACTTCTCGCTGGAGCACAGGAAGGCAAGAATGAAGAGGCAGAACACAGCCTTGGTTTCAGCAGCCTCCGGGACTGCAAAAGTTCAGCAATAGCTCTGTCAAAGCAGAACTCGGCTGAGAATGCTCTCGCAGCTTGGGAAAGTTAGGCGCAGCTGTTGACCAGCTCTGCCCGTGGCCACAGGCTGCTTCTTCCACCTTCACTGTGGCAGAGCTTTTGCGGAACAGAGACGGCATTCTTCAAGGGCGTGTTCTCCAGGGTGCTGTGAAACAGAGCCTAGCACGCTGTCTCGCTGATCCTGGCTTTCGGCAAGCAGGCGTGCCAGACCGCCTACATTCTGCACTCTGGCAGCCTAGTTGCCAGCTTTCGGCAGCTGCTGTCCTAGCAAGGAAGCTCAGGGAGTCAAAGCCAGTGCCGGGCAGCACCTTTCTGCTTTGCCCGCCTAAGCGGCGCCACGCTCCCTCGGATACTGTGTCCTTTCCCTCTGCACTGCGTCTGCCGAAGTACTCTGTGCCTCTCGGAGCAGAAGGGCAAAGGACAATGTTTTCCACAGCAGGGTAGAAATGGCATTGCTAGCAGGAAAGCTAGATGCCTTGGAACTGTCCCCTTAGCCCTTGCCACTCACTTCAGGCTCGTACGCTGAGCAGAACAGCCTGCTGTTCTGAAGCTTCGCTGGCTGCCGTTCGTGCCCAGACGCGATTTCCTTCCCAAGGAGGCGAAGCGCCGTCTACTTCTCGCAGCGAGCACGCTGCTCCTGGCTTTCGCTTCTGCCGCAACGAGCTCGCTACGAGCACTTTTCTTCTCAACCCTCTAGACCATTGCGTTCTGCTTTTCTTGTCTCGTGAATGGAGACGGAAAGCTTCTCGGCTACAATCTCGCCTAGAACAACTGCGGCTACACATTAAGCTCGCCCGGAACGCCCTGCTGAAACTTGCCTTCTGGCACCACATTCGCGGGCAGCCGTCTTTCTTCGGCCACCTGCCAAGTGGCCCCATATCGCCGCGCTCGTTGCACTCCGCTTGTCAGATTGGCTTCCCGTGGCGCTGATTTCAGCCTGGCCAAATACTAGCGCTGCGGAGAGCTGTCTCGCAGACAATCATGTTCCAGCATAGAAATTTGTCCTGCAATGTTCCCCCCTCTTTTCCCGCATTGTGCTGCTCTGATGAATGCCTTGAGCATGGAACGACTTAAGCCAGCAAGTATTCCTCGCCGGTCACCTCTCGCTGTGCAAGAGGTATGCCGTGGACCCTTGGAACGCTGCCAAGCAAAAAGCAGAGCAGTGACCATAAAAGCGAGGAGAGAGCATGCACGAAGCACACTAGTTCTGTCTAGTGCTTTCCGTGCAGAGAGGCAGCAAAGCTGAATGCCGTGCCAGAGCTTCACTTCTCGCTGGAGCACAGGAAGGCAAGAATGAAGAGGCAGAACACAGCCTTGGTTTCAGCAGCCTCCGGGGCTGCAAAAGTTCAGCAATAGCTCTGTCAAAGCAGAACTCGGCTGAGAATGCTCTCGCAGCTTGGGAAAGTTAGGCGCAGCTGTTGACCAGCTCTGCCCGTGGCCACAGGCTGCTTCTTCCACCTTCACTGTGGCAGAGCTTTTGCGGAACAGAGACGGCATTCTTCAAGTGCGTGTTCTCCAGGGTGCTGTGAAACAGAGCCTAGCACGCTGTCTCGCTGATCCTGGCTTTCGGCAAGCAGGCGTGCCAGACCGCTGACATTCTGCACTCTGGCAGCCTAGTTGCCAGCTTTCGGCAGCTGCTGTCCTAGCAAGGAAGCTCAGGGAGTCAAAGCCAGTGCCGGGCGGCACCTTTCTGCTTTGCCCGCCTAAGCGGCGCCACGCTCCCTCGGATACTGTGTCCTTTCCCTCTGCACTGCGTCTGCCGAGGTGCTCTGTGCCTCTCGGAGCAGAAGGGCAAAGGACAATGTTTTCCACAGCAGGGTAGAAATGGCATTGCTAGCAGGAAAGCTAGATGCCTTGGAACTGTCCCCTTAGCCCTTGCCACTCACTTCAGGCTCGTACGCTGAGCAGAACAGCCTGCTTGTTCTGAAGCTTCGCTGGCTGCCGTTCGTGCCCAGACGCGATTTCCTTCCCAAGGAGGCGAAGCGCCGTCTACTTCTCTCACCGAGCACGCTGCTCCTGGCTTTCGCTTCTGCCGCAGCCATTGCGTTCTGCTTTTCTTGTCTCGTGAATGGAGACGGAAAGCTTCTCGGCTACAATCTCGCCTAGAACAACTGCGGCTACACATTAAGCTCGCCCGGAACGCCCTGCTGAAACTTGCCTTCTGGCACCCCATTCGCGGGGCAGCCGTCTTTCTTCGGCCACCTGCCAAGTGGCTCCATATCGCCGCGCTCGTTGCACTCCGCTTGTCAGATTGGCTTCCCGTGGCGCTGATTTCAGCCTGGCCAAATACTAGCAATGCGGAGAGCTGTCTCGCAGACAATCCTGTTCCAGCATAGAAATTTGTCCTGCAATGTTCCCCCCTCTTTTCCCCCATGGTGTTGCTCTGATGAATGCCTTGAGCATGGAACGACTTAAGCCAGCAAGTATTCCTCGCCGGCCACCTCTCGCTGTGCAAGAGGTATGCCGTGGACCCTTTGAACGCTGCCAAGCAAAAAGCAGAGCAGTGACCATAAAAGCGAGGAGAGAGCATGCACGAAGCACACTAGTTCTGTCTAGTGCTTTCCGTGCAGAGAGGCGGCAAAGCTGAATGCCGTGCCAGAGCTTGACTTCTCGCTGGAGCACAGGAAGGCAAGAATGAAGAGGCAGAACACAGCCTTGGTTTCAGCAGCCTCCGGGACTGCAAAAGTTCAGCAATAGCTCTGTCAAAGCAGAACTCGGCTGAGAATGCTCTCGCAGCTTGGGAAAGTTAGGCGCAGCTGTTGACCAGCTCTGCCCGTGGCCACAGGCTGCTTCTTCCACCTTCACTGTGGCAGAGCTTTTGCGGAACAGAGACGGCATTCTTCAAGGGCGTGTTCTCCAGGGTGCTGTGAAACAGAGCCTAGCACGCTGTCTCGCTGATCCTGGCTTTCGGCAAGCAGGCGTGCCAGACCGCCTACATTCTGCACTCTGGCAGCCTAGTTGCCAGCTTTCGGCAGCTGCTGTCCTAGCAAGGAAGCTCAGGGAGTCAAAGCCAGTGCCGGGCAGCACCTTTCTGCTTTGCCCGCCTAAGCGGCGCCACGCTCCCTCGGATACTGTGTCCTTTCCCTCTGCACTGCGTCTGCCGAGGTGCTCTGTGCCTCTCGGAGCAGAAGGGCAAAGGACAATGTTTTCCACAGCAGGGTAGAAATGGCATTGCTAGCAGGAAAGCTAGATGCCTTGGAACTGTCCCCTTAGCCCTTGCCACTCACTTCAGGCTCGTACGCTGAGCAGAACAGCCTGCTGTTCTGAAGCTTCGCTGGCTGCCGTTCGTGCCCAGACGCGATTTCCTTCCCAAGGAGGCGAAGCGCCGTCTACTTCTCGCAGCGAGCACGCTGCTCCTGGCTTTCGCTTCTGCCGCAACGAGCTCGCTACGAGCACTTTTCTTCTCAACCCTCTAGACCATTGCGTTCTGCTTTTCTTGTCTCGTGAATGGAGACGGAAAGCTTCTCGGCTACAATCTCGCCTAGAACAACTGCGGCTACACATTAAGCTCGCCCGGAACGCCCTGCTGAAACTTGCCTTCTGGCACCACATTCACGGGGCAGCCGTCTTTCTTCGGCCACCTGCCAAGTGGCCCCATATCGCCGCGCTCGTTGCACTCCGCTTGTCAGATTGGCTTCCCGTGGCGCTGATTTCAGCCTGGCCAAATACTAGCAATGCGGAGAGCTGTCTCGCAGACAATCATGTTCCAGCATAGAAATTTGTCCTGCAATGTTCCCCCCTCTTTTCCCGCATTGTGCTGCTCTGATGAATGCCTTGAGCATGGAACGACTTAAGCCAGCAAGTATTCCTCGCCGGCCACCTCTCGCTGTGCAAGAGGTATGCCGTGGACCCTTTGAACGCTGCCAAGCAAAAAGCAGAGCAGTGACCATAAAAGCGAGGAGAGAGCATGCACGAAGCACACTAGTTCTGTCTAGTGCTTTCCGTGCAGAGAGGCGGCAAAGCTGAATGCCGTGCCAGAGCTTCACTTCTCGCTGGAGCACAGGAAGGCAAGAATGAAGAGGCAGAACACAGCCTTGGTTTCAGCAGCCTCCGGGACTGCAAAAGTTCAGCAATAGCTCTGTCAAAGCAGAACTCGGCTGAGAATGCTCTCGCAGCTTGGGAAAGTTAGGCGCAGCTGTTGACCAGCTCTGCCCGTGGCCACAGGCTGCTTCTTCCACCTTCACTGTGGCAGAGCTTTTGCGGAACAGAGACGGCATTCTTCAAGGGCGTGTTCTCCAGGGTGCTGTGAAACAGAGCCTAGCACGCTGTCTCGCTGATCCTGGCTTTCGGCAAGCAGGCGTGCCAGACCGCTGACATTCTGCACTCTGGCAGCCTCGTTGCCAGCTTTCGGCAGCTGCTGTCCTAGCAAGGAAGCTCAGGGAGTCAAAGCCAGTGCCGGGCGGCACCTTTCTGCTTTGCCCGCCTAAGCGGCGCCACGCTCCCTCGGATACTGTGTCCTTTCCCTCTGCACTGCGTCTGCCGAGGTGCTCTGTGCCTCTCGGAGCAGAAAGGCAAAGGACAATGTTTTCCACAGCAGGGTAGAAATGGCATTGCTAGCAGGAAAGCTAGATGCCTTGGAACTGTCCCCTTAGCCCTTGCCACTCACTTCAGGCTCGTACGCTGAGCAGAACAGCCTGCTGTTCTGAAGCTTCGCTGGCTGCCGTTCGTGCCCAGACGCGATTTCCTTCCCAAGGAGGCGAAGCGCCGTCTACTTCTCGCAGCGAGCACGCTGCTCCTGGCTTTCGCTTCTGCCGCAACGAGCTCGCTACGAGCACTTTTCTTCTCAACCCTCTAGACCATTGCGTTCTGCTTTTCTTGTCTCGTGAATGGAGACGGAAAGCTTCTCGGCTACAATCTCGCCTAGAACAACTGCGGCTACACATTAAGCTCGCCCGGAACGCCCTGCTGAAACTTGCCTTCTGGCACCACATTCGCGGGCAGCCGTCTTTCTTCGGCCACCTGCCAAGTGGCCCCATATCGCCGCGCTCGTTGCACTCCGCTTGTCAGATTGGCTTCCCGTGGCGCTGATTTCAGCCTGGCCAAATACTAGCGCTGCGGAGAGCTGTCTCGCAGACAATCATGTTCCAGCATAGAAATTTGTCCTGCAATGTTCCCCCCTCTTTTCCCGCATTGTGCTGCTCTGATGAATGCCTTGAGCATGGAACGACTTAAGCCAGCAAGTATTCCTCGCCGGTCACCTCTCGCTGTGCAAGAGGTATGCCGTGGACCCTTGGAACGCTGCCAAGCAAAAAGCAGAGCAGTGACCATAAAAGCGAGGAGAGAGCATGCACGAAGCACACTAGTTCTGTCTAGTGCTTTCCGTGCAGAGAGGCAGCAAAGCTGAATGCCGTGCCAGAGCTTCACTTCTCGCTGGAGCACAGGAAGGCAAGAATGAAGAGGCAGAACACAGCCTTGGTTTCAGCAGCCTCCGGGGCTGCAAAAGTTCAGCAATAGCTCTGTCAAAGCAGAACTCGGCTGAGAATGCTCTCGCAGCTTGGGAAAGTTAGGCGCAGCTGTTGACCAGCTCTGCCCGTGGCCACAGGCTGCTTCTTCCACCTTCACTGTGGCAGAGCTTTTGCGGAACAGAGACGGCATTCTTCAAGGGCGTGTTCTCCAGGGTGCTGTGAAACAGAGCCTAGCACGCTGTCTCGCTGATCCTGGCTTTCGGCAAGCAGGCGTGCCAGACCGCTGACATTCTGCACTCTGGCAGCCTAGTTGCCAGCTTTCGGCAGCTGCTGTCCTAGCAAGGAAGCTCAGGGAGTCAAAGCCAGTGCCGGGCGGCACCTTTCTGCTTTGCCCGCCTAAGCGGCGCCACGCTCCCTCGGATACTGTGTCCTTTCCCTCTGCACTGCGTCTGCCGAGGTGCTCTGTGCCTCTCGGAGCAGAAGGGCAAAGGACAATGTTTTCCACAGCAGGGTAGAAATGGCATTGCTAGCAGGAAAGCTAGATGCCTTGGAACTGTCCCCTTAGCCCTTGCCACTCACTTCAGGCTCGTACGCTGAGCAGAACAGCCTGCTTGTTCTGAAGCTTCGCTGGCTGCCGTTCGTGCCCAGACGCGATTTCCTTCCCAAGGAGGCGAAGCGCCGTCTACTTCTCTCACCGAGCACGCTGCTCCTGGCTTTCGCTTCTGCCGCAGCCATTGCGTTCTGCTTTTCTTGTCTCGTGAATGGAGACGGAAAGCTTCTCGGCTACAATCTCGCCTAGAACAACTGCGGCTACACATTAAGCTCGCCCGGAACGCCCTGCTGAAACTTGCCTTCTGGCACCCCATTCGCGGGGCAGCCGTCTTTCTTCGGCCACCTGCCAAGTGGCTCCATATCGCCGCGCTCGTTGCACTCCGCTTGTCAGATTGGCTTCCCGTGGCGCTGATTTCAGCCTGGCCAAATACTAGCAATGCGGAGAGCTGTCTCGCAGACAATCCTGTTCCAGCATAGAAATTTGTCCTGCAATGTTCCCCCCTCTTTTCCCCCATGGTGTTGCTCTGATGAATGCCTTGAGCATGGAACGACTTAAGCCAGCAAGTATTCCTCGCCGGCCACCTCTCGCTGTGCAAGAGGTATGCCGTGGACCCTTTGAACGCTGCCAAGCAAAAAGCAGAGCAGTGACCATAAAAGCGAGGAGAGAGCATGCACGAAGCACACTAGTTCTGTCTAGTGCTTTCCGTGCAGAGAGGCGGCAAAGCTGAATGCCGTGCCAGAGCTTGACTTCTCGCTGGAGCACAGGAAGGCAAGAATGAAGAGGCAGAACACAGCCTTGGTTTCAGCAGCCTCCGGGACTGCAAAAGTTCAGCAATAGCTCTGTCAAAGCAGAACTCGGCTGAGAATGCTCTCGCAGCTTGGGAAAGTTAGGCGCAGCTGTTGACCAGCTCTGCCCGTGGCCACAGGCTGCTTCTTCCACCTTCACTGTGGCAGAGCTTTTGCGGAACAGAGACGGCATTCTTCAAGGGCGTGTTCTCCAGGGTGCTGTGAAACAGAGCCTAGCACGCTGTCTCGCTGATCCTGGCTTTCGGCAAGCAGGCGTGCCAGACCGCCTACATTCTGCACTCTGGCAGCCTAGTTGCCAGCTTTCGGCAGCTGCTGTCCTAGCAAGGAAGCTCAGGGAGTCAAAGCCAGTGCCGGGCAGCACCTTTCTGCTTTGCCCGCCTAAGCGGCGCCACGCTCCCTCGGATACTGTGTCCTTTCCCTCTGCACTGCGTCTGCCGAGGTGCTCTGTGCCTCTCGGAGCAGAAGGGCAAAGGACAATGTTTTCCACAGCAGGGTAGAAATGGCATTGCTAGCAGGAAAGCTAGATGCCTTGGAACTGTCCCCTTAGCCCTTGCCACTCACTTCAGGCTCGTACGCTGAGCAGAACAGCCTGCTGTTCTGAAGCTTCGCTGGCTGCCGTTCGTGCCCAGACGCGATTTCCTTCCCAAGGAGGCGAAGCGCCGTCTACTTCTCGCAGCGAGCACGCTGCTCCTGGCTTTCGCTTCTGCCGCAACGAGCTCGCTACGAGCACTTTTCTTCTCAACCCTCTAGACCATTGCGTTCTGCTTTTCTTGTCTCGTGAATGGAGACGGAAAGCTTCTCGGCTACAATCTCGCCTAGAACAACTGCGGCTACACATTAAGCTCGCCCGGAACGCCCTGCTGAAACTTGCCTTCTGGCACCACATTCACGGGGCAGCCGTCTTTCTTCGGCCACCTGCCAAGTGGCCCCATATCGCCGCGCTCGTTGCACTCCGCTTGTCAGATTGGCTTCCCGTGGCGCTGATTTCAGCCTGGCCAAATACTAGCAATGCGGAGAGCTGTCTCGCAGACAATCATGTTCCAGCATAGAAATTTGTCCTGCAATGTTCCCCCCTCTTTTCCCGCATTGTGCTGCTCTGATGAATGCCTTGAGCATGGAACGACTTAAGCCAGCAAGTATTCCTCGCCGGCCACCTCTCGCTGTGCAAGAGGTATGCCGTGGACCCTTTGAACGCTGCCAAGCAAAAAGCAGAGCAGTGACCATAAAAGCGAGGAGAGAGCATGCACGAAGCACACTAGTTCTGTCTAGTGCTTTCCGTGCAGAGAGGCGGCAAAGCTGAATGCCGTGCCAGAGCTTCACTTCTCGCTGGAGCACAGGAAGGCAAGAATGAAGAGGCAGAACACAGCCTTGGTTTCAGCAGCCTCCGGGACTGCAAAAGTTCAGCAATAGCTCTGTCAAAGCAGAACTCGGCTGAGAATGCTCTCGCAGCTTGGGAAAGTTAGGCGCAGCTGTTGACCAGCTCTGCCCGTGGCCACAGGCTGCTTCTTCCACCTTCACTGTGGCAGAGCTTTTGCGGAACAGAGACGGCATTCTTCAAGGGCGTGTTCTCCAGGGTGCTGTGAAACAGAGCCTAGCACGCTGTCTCGCTGATCCTGGCTTTCGGCAAGCAGGCGTGCCAGACCGCTGACATTCTGCACTCTGGCAGCCTAGTTGCCAGCTTTCGGCAGCTGCTGTCCTAGCAAGGAAGCTCAGGGAGTCAAAGCCAGTGCCGGGCGGCACCTTTCTGCTTTGCCCGCCTAAGCGGCGCCACGCTCCCTCGGATACTGTGTCCTTTCCCTCTGCACTGCGTCTGCCGAGGTGCTCTGTGCCTCTCGGAGCAGAAAGGCAAAGGACAATGTTTTCCACAGCAGGGTAGAAATGGCATTGCTAGCAGGAAAGCTAGATGCCTTGGAACTGTCCCCTTAGCCCTTGCCACTCACTTCAGGCTCGTACGCTGAGCAGAACAGCCTGCTGTTCTGAAGCTTCGCTGGCTGCCGTTCGTGCCCAGACGCGATTTCCTTCCCAAGGAGGCGAAGCGCCGTCTACTTCTCGCAGAGAGCACGCTGCTCCTGGCTTTCGCTTCTGCCGCAACGAGCTCGCTACGAGCACTTTTCTTCTCAACCCTCTAGACCATTGCCTTCTGCTTTTCTTGTCTCGTGAATGGAGACGGAAAGCTTCTCGGCTACAATCTCGCCTAGAACAACTGCGGCTACACATTTTGCTCGCCCGCAACGCCCTGCTGAAACTTGCCTTCTGGCACCACATTCGCGGGGCAGCCGTCTTTCTTCGGCCACCTGCCAAGTGGCCCCATATCGCCGCGCTCGTTGCACTCCGCTTGTCAGATTGGCTTCCCGTGGCGCTGATTTCAGCCTGGCCAAATACTAGCGCTGCGGAGAGCTGTCTCGCAGACAATCATGTTCCAGCATAGAAATTTGTCCTGCAATGTTCCCCCCTCTTTTCCCCCATGGTGTTGCTCTGATGAATGCCTTGAGCATGGAACGACTTAAGCCAGCAAGTATTCCTCGCCGGTCACCTCTCGCTGTGCAAGAGGTATGCCGTGGACCCTTGGAACGCTGCCAAGCAAAAAGCAGAGCAGTGACCATAAAAGCGAGGAGAGAGCATGCACGAAGCACACTAGTTCTGTCTAGTGCTTTCCGTGCAGAGAGGCAGCAAAGCTGAATGCCGTGCCAGAGCTTCACTTCTCGCTGGAGCACAGGAAGGCAAGAATGAAGAGGCAGAACACAGCCTTGGTTTCAGCAGCCTCCGGGGCTGCAAAAGTTCAGCAATAGCTCTGTCAAAGCAGAACTCGGCTGAGAATGCTCTCGCAGCTTGGGAAAGTTAGGCGCAGCTGTTGACCAGCTCTGCCCGTGGCCACAGGCTGCTTCTTCCACCTTCACTGTGGCAGAGCTTTTGCGGAACAGAGACGGCATTCTTCAAGGGCGTGTTCTCCAGGGTGCTGTGAAACAGAGCCTAGCACGCTGTCTCGCTGATACTGGCTTTCGGCAAGCAGGCGTGCCAGACCGCCTACATTCTGCACTCTGGCAGCCTAGTTGCCAGCTTTCGGCAGCTGCTGTCCTAGCAAGGAAGCTCAGGGAGTCAAAGCCAGTGCCGGGCGGCACCTTTCTGCTTTGCCCGCCTAAGCGGCGCCACGCTCCCTCGGATACTGTGTCCTTTCCCTCTGCACTGCGTCTGCCGAGGTGCTCTGTGCCTCTCGGAGCAGAAGGGCAAAGGACAATGTTTTCCACAGCAGGGTAGAAATGGCATTGCTAGCAGGAAAGCTAGATGCCTTGGAACTGTCCCCTTAGCCCTTGCCACTCACTTCAGGCTCGTACGCTGAGCAGAACAGCCTGCTTGTTCTGAAGCTTCGCTGGCTGCCGTTCGTGCCCAGACGCGATTTCCTTCCCAAGGAGGCGAAGCGCCGTCTACTTCTCGCAGCGAGCACGCTGCTCCTGGCTTTCGCTTCTGCCGCAACGAGCTCGCTACGAGCACTTTTCTTCTCAACCCTCTAGACCATTGCGTTCTGCTTTTCTTGCCTCGTGAATGGAGACGGAAAGCTTCTCGGCTACAATCTCGCCTAGAACAACTGCGGCTACACATTAAGCTCGCCCGGAACGCCCTGCTGAAACTTGCCTTCTGGCACCACATTCGCGGGCAGCCGTCTTTCTTCGGCCACCTTCCAAGTGGCCCCATATCGCCGCGCTCCTTGCACTCCGCTTGTCAGCTTGGCTTCCCGTGGCGCTGATTTCAGCCTGGCCAAATACTAGCGCTGCGGAGAGCTGTCTCGCAGACAATCATGTTCCAGCATAGAAATTTGTCCTGCAATGTTCCCCCCTCTTTTCCCACATTGTGCTGCTCTGATGAATGCCTTGAGCATGGAACGAGTTAAGCCAGCAAGTATTCCTCGCCGGTCACCTCTCGCTGTGCAAGAGGTATGCCGTGGAGCCTTGGAACGCTGCCAAGCAAAAAGCAGAGCAGTGACCATAAAAGCGAGGAGAGAGCATGCACGAAGCACACTAGTTCTGTCTAGTGCTTTCCGTGCAGAGAGGCAGCAAAGCTGAATGCCGTGCCAGAGCTTCACTTCTCGCTGGAGCACAGGAAGGCAAGAATGAAGAGGCAGAACACAGCCTTGGTTTCAGCAGCCTCCGGGGCTGCAAAAGTTCAGCAATAGCTCTGTCAAAGCAGAACTCGGCTGAGAATGCTCTCGCAGCTTGGGAAAGTTAGGCGCAGCTGTTGACCAGCTCTGCCCGTGGCCACAGGCTGCTTCTTCCACCTTCACTGTGGCAGAGCTTTTGCGGAACAGAGACGGCATTCTTCAAGTGCGTGTTCTCCAGGGTGCTGTGAAACAGAGCCTAGCACGCTGTCTCGCTGATCCTGGCTTTCGGCAAGCAGGCGTGCCAGACCGCTGACATTCTGCACTCTGGCAGCCTAGTTGCCAGCTTTCGGCAGCTGCTGTCCTAGCAAGGAAGCTCAGGGAGTCAAAGCCAGTGCCGGGCGGCACCTTTCTGCTTTGCCCGCCTAAGCGGCGCCACGCTCCCTCGGATACTGTGTCCTTTCCCTCTGCACTGCGTCTGCCGAGGTGCTCTGTGCCTCTCGGAGCAGAAGGGCAAAGGACAATGTTTTCCACAGCAGGGTAGAAATGGCATTGCTAGCAGGAAAGCTAGATGCCTTGGAACTGTCCCCTTAGCCCTTGCCACTCACTTCAGGCTCGTACGCTGAGCAGAACAGCCTGCTTGTTCTGAAGCTTCGCTGGCTGCCGTTCGTGCCCAGACGCGATTTCCTTCCCAAGGAGGCGAAGCGCCGTCTACTTCTCTCACCGAGCACGCTGCTCCTGGCTTTCGCTTCTGCCGCAGCCATTGCGTTCTGCTTTTCTTGTCTCGTGAATGGAGACGGAAAGCTTCTCGGCTACAATCTCGCCTAGAACAACTGCGGCTACACATTAAGCTCGCCCGGAACGCCCTGCTGAAACTTGCCTTCTGGCACCCCATTCGCGGGGCAGCCGTCTTTCTTCGGCCACCTGCCAAGTGGCTCCATATCGCCGCGCTCGTTGCACTCCGCTTGTCAGATTGGCTTCCCGTGGCGCTGATTTCAGCCTGGCCAAATACTAGCAATGCGGAGAGCTGTCTCGCAGACAATCCTGTTCCAGCACAGAAATTTGTCCTGCAATGTTCCCCCCTCTTTTCCCCCATGGTGTTGCTCTGATGAATGCCTTGAGCATGGAACGACTTAAGCCAGCAAGTATTCCTCGCCGGCCACCTCTCGCTGTGCAAGAGGTATGCCGTGGAGCCTTTGAACGCTGCCAAGCAAAAAGCAGAGCAGTGACCATAAAAGCGAGGAGAGAGCATGCACGAAGCACACTAGTTCTGTCTAGTGCTTTCCGTGCAGAGAGGCGGCAAAGCTGAATGCCGTGCCAGAGCTTCACTTCTCGCTGGAGCACAGGAAGGCAAGAATGAAGAGGCAGAACACAGCCTTGGTTTCAGCAGCCTCCGGGGCTGCAAAAGTTCAGCAATAGCTCTGTCAAAGCAGAACTCGGCTGAGAATGCTCTCGCAGCTTGGGAAAGTTAGGCGCAGCTGTTGACCAGCTCTGCCCGTGGCCACAGGCTGCTTCTTCCACCTTCACTGTGGCAGAGCTTTTGCGGAACAGAGACGGCATTCTTCAAGGGCGTGTTCTCCAGGGTGCTGTGAAACAGAGCCTAGCACGCTGTCTCGCTGATACTGGCTTTCGGCAAGCAGGCGTGCCAGACCGCCGACATTCTGCACTCTGGCAGCCTAGTTGCCAGCTTTCGGCAGCTGCTGTCCTAGCAAGGAAGCTCAGGGAGTCAAAGCCAGTGCCGGGCAGCACCTTTCTGCTTTGCCCGCCTAAGCGGCGCCACGCTCCCTCGGATACTGTGTCCTTTCCCTCTGCACTGCGTCTGCCGAAGTACTCTGTGCCTCTCGGAGCAGAAGGGCAAAGGACAATGTTTTCCACAGCAGGGTAGAAATGGCATTGCTAGCAGGAAAGCTAGATGCCTTGGAACTGTCCCCTTAGCCCTTGCCACTCACTTCAGGCTCGTACGCTGAGCAGAACAGCCTGCTGTTCTGAAGCTTCGCTGGCTGCCGTTCGTGCCCAGACGCGATTTCCTTCCCAAGGAGGCGAAGCGCCGTCTACTTCTCGCAGCGAGCACGCTGCTCCTGGCTTTCGCTTCTGCCGCAACGAGCTCGCTACGAGCACTTTTCTTCTCAACCCTCTAGACCATTGCGTTCTGCTTTTCTTGTCTCGTGAATGGAGACGGAAAGCTTCTCGGCTACAATCTCGCCTAGAACAACTGCGGCTACACATTAAGCTCGCCCGGAACGCCCTGCTGAAACTTGCCTTCTGGCACCACATTCGCGGGCAGCCGTCTTTCTTCGGCCACCTGCCAAGTGGCCCCATATCGCCGCGCTCGTTGCACTCCGCTTGTCAGATTGGCTTCCCGTGGCGCTGATTTCAGCCTGGCCAAATACTAGCGCTGCGGAGAGCTGTCTCGCAGACAATCATGTTCCAGCATAGAAATTTGTCCTGCAATGTTCCCCCCTCTTTTCCCCCATGGTGTTGCTCTGATGAATGCCTTGAGCATGGAACGACTTAAGCCAGCAAGTATTCCTCGCCGGTCACCTCTCGCTGTGCAAGAGGTATGCCGTGGACCCTTGGAACGCTGCCAAGCAAAAAGCAGAGCAGTGACCATAAAAGCGAGGAGAGAGCATGCACGAAGCACACTAGTTCTGTCTAGTGCTTTCCGTGCAGAGAGGCGGCAAAGCTGAATGCCGTGCCAGAGCTTCACTTCTCGCTGGAGCACAGGAAGGCAAGAATGAAGAGGCAGAACACAGCCTTGGTTTCAGCAGCCTCCGGGGCTGCAAAAGTTCAGCAATAGCTCTGTCAAAGCAGAACTCGGCTGAGAATGCTCTCGCAGCTTGGGAAAGTTAGGCGCAGCTGTTGACCAGCTCTGCCCGTGGCCACAGGCTGCTTCTTCCACCTTCACTGTGGCAGAGCTTTTGCGGAACAGAGACGGCATTCTTCAAGTGCGTGTTCTCCAGGGTGCTGTGAAACAGAGCCTAGCACGCTGTCTCGCTGATCCTGGCTTTCGGCAAGCAGGCGTGCCAGACCGCTGACATTCTGCACTCTGGCAGCCTAGTTGCCAGCTTTCGGCAGCTGCTGTCCTAGCAAGGAAGCTCAGGGAGTCAAAGCCAGTGCCGGGCGGCACCTTTCTGCTTTGCCCGCCTAAGCGGCGCCACGCTCCCTCGGATACTGTGTCCTTTCCCTCTGCACTGCGTCTGCCGAGGTGCTCTGTGCCTCTCGGAGCAGAAGGGCAAAGGACAATGTTTTCCACAGCAGGGTAGAAATGGCATTGCTAGCAGGAAAGCTAGATGCCTTGGAACTGTCCCCTTAGCCCTTGCCACTCACTTCAGGCTCGTACGCTGAGCAGAACAGCCTGCTTGTTCTGAAGCTTCGCTGGCTGCCGTTCGTGCCCAGACGCGATTTCCTTCCCAAGGAGGCGAAGCGCCGTCTACTTCTCTCACCGAGCACGCTGCTCCTGGCTTTCGCTTCTGCCGCAGCCATTGCGTTCTGCTTTTCTTGTCTCGTGAATGGAGACGGAAAGCTTCTCGGCTACAATCTCGCCTAGAACAACTGCGGCTACACATTAAGCTCGCCCGGAACGCCCTGCTGAAACTTGCCTTCTGGCACCCCATTCGCGGGGCAGCCGTCTTTCTTCGGCCACCTGCCAAGTGGCTCCATATCGCCGCGCTCGTTGCACTCCGCTTGTCAGATTGGCTTCCCGTGGCGCTGATTTCAGCCTGGCCAAATACTAGCGCTGCGGAGAGCTGTCTCGCAGACAATCCTGTTCCAGCATAGAAATTTGTCCTGCAATGTTCCCCCCTCTTTTCCCCCATGGTGTTGCTCTGATGAATGCCTTGAGCATGGAACGACTTAAGCCAGCAAGTATTCCTCGCCGGCCACCTCTCGCTGTGCAAGAGGTATGCCGTGGACCCTTTGAACGCTGCCAAGCAAAAAGCAGAGCAGTGACCATAAAAGCGAGGAGAGAGCATGCACGAAGCACACTAGTTCTGTCTAGTGCTTTCCGTGCAGAGAGGCGGCAAAGCTGAATGCCGTGCCAGAGCTTCACTTCTCGCTGGAGCACAGGAAGGCAAGAATGAAGAGGCAGAACACAGCCTTGGTTTCAGCAGCCTCCGGGGCTGCAAAAGTTCAGCAATAGCTCTGTCAAAGCAGAACTCGGCTGAGAATGCTCTCGCAGCTTGGGAAAGTTAGGCGCAGCTGTTGACCAGCTCTGCCCGTGGCCACAGGCTGCTTCTTCCACCTTCACTGTGGCAGAGCTTTTGCGGAACAGAGACGGCATTCTTCAAGGGCGTGTTCTCCAGGGTGCTGTGAAACAGAGCCTAGCACGCTGTCTCGCTGATACTGGCTTTCGGCAAGCAGGCGTGCCAGACCGCCTACATTCTGCACTCTGGCAGCCTAGTTGCCAGCTTTCGGCAGCTGCTGTCCTAGCAAGGAAGCTCAGGGAGTCAAAGCCAGTGCCGGGCAGCACCTTTCTGCTTTGCCCGCCTAAGCGGCGCCACGCTCCCTCGGATACTGTGTCCTTTCCCTCTGCACTGCGTCTGCCGAAGTACTCTGTGCCTCTCGGAGCAGAAGGGCAAAGGACAATGTTTTCCACAGCAGGGTAGAAATGGCATTGCTAGCAGGAAAGCTAGATGCCTTGGAACTGTCCCCTTAGCCCTTGCCACTCACTTCAGGCTCGTACGCTGAGCAGAACAGCCTGCTGTTCTGAAGCTTCGCTGGCTGCCGTTCGTGCCCAGACGCGATTTCCTTCCCAAGGAGGCGAAGCGCCGTCTACTTCTCGCAGCGAGCACGCTGCTCCTGGCTTTCGCTTCTGCCGCAACGAGCTCGCTACGAGCACTTTTCTTCTCAACCCTCTAGACCATTGCGTTCTGCTTTTTTTGTCTCGTGAATGGAGACGGAAAGCTTCTCGGCTACAATCTCGCCTAGAACAACTGCGGCTACACATTAAGCTCGCCCGGAACGCCCTGCTGAAACTTGCCTTCTGGCACCACATTCGCGGGCAGCCGTCTTTCTTCGGCCACCTGCCAAGTGGCCCCATATCGCCGCGCTCGTTGCACTCCGCTTGTCAGATTGGCTTCCCGTGGCGCTGATTTCAGCCTGGCCAAATACTAGCGCTGCGGAGAGCTGTCTCGCAGACAATCATGTTCCAGCATAGAAATTTGTCCTGCAATGTTCCCCCCTCTTTTCCCCCATGGTGTTGCTCTGATGAATGCCTTGAGCATGGAACGACTTAAGCCAGCAAGTATTCCTCGCCGGTCACCTCTCGCTGTGCAAGAGGTATGCCGTGGACCCTTGGAACGCTGCCAAGCAAAAAGCAGAGCAGTGACCATAAAAGCGAGGAGAGAGCATGCACGAAGCACACTAGTTCTGTCTAGTGCTTTCCGTGCAGAGAGGCAGCAAAGCTGAATGCCGTGCCAGAGCTTCACTTCTCGCTGGAGCACAGGAAGGCAAGAATGAAGAGGCAGAACACAGCCTTGGTTTCAGCAGCCTCCGGGGCTGCAAAAGTTCAGCAATAGCTCTGTCAAAGCAGAACTCGGCTGAGAATGCTCTCGCAGCTTGGGCAAGTTAGGCGCAGCTGTTGACCAGCTCTGCCCGTGGCCACAGGCTGCTTCTTCCACCTTCACTGTGGCAGAGCTTTTGCGGAACAGAGACGGCATTCTTCAAGGGCGTGTTCTCCAAGGTGCTGTGAAACAGAGCCTAGCACGCTGTCTCGCTGATCCTGGCTTTCGGCAAGCAGGCGTGCCAGACCGCTGACATTCTGCACTCTGGCAGCCTAGTTGCCAGCTTTCGGCAGCTGCTGTCCTAGCAAGGAAGCTCAGGGAGTCAAAGCCAGTGCCGGGCGGCACCTTTCTGCTTTGCCCGCCTAAGCGGCGCCACGCTCCCTCGGATACTGTGTCCTTTCCCTCTGCACTGCGTCTGCCGAGGTGCTCTGTGCCTCTCGGAGCAGAAGGGCAAAGGACAATGTTTTCCACAGCAGGGTAGAAATGGCATTGCTAGCAGGAAAGCTAGATGCCTTGGAACTGTCCCCTTAGCCCTTGCCACTCACTTCAGGCTCGTACGCTGAGCAGAACAGCCTGCTTGTTCTGAAGCTTCGCTGGCTGCCGTTCGTGCCCAGACGCGATTTCCTTCCCAAGGAGGCGAAGCGCCGTCTACTTCTCTCACCGAGCACGCTGCTCCTGGCTTTCGCTTCTGCCGCAGCCATTGCGTTCTGCTTTTCTTGTCTCGTGAATGGAGACGGAAAGCTTCTCGGCTACAATCTCGCCTAGAACAACTGCGGCTACACATTAAGCTCGCCCGGAACGCCCTGCTGAAACTTGCCTTCTGGCACCCCATTCGCGGGGCAGCCGTCTTTCTTCGGCCACCTGCCAAGTGGCTCCATATCGCCGCGCTCGTTGCACTCCGCTTGTCAGATTGGCTTCCCGTGGCGCTGATTTCAGCCTGGCCAAATACTAGCGCTGCGGAGAGCTGTCTCGCAGACAATCCTGTTCCAGCATAGAAATTTGTCCTGCAATGTTCCCCCCTCTTTTCCCCCATGGTGTTGCTCTGATGAATGCCTTGAGCATGGAACGACTTAAGCCAGCAAGTATTCCTCGCCGGCCACCTCTCGCTGTGCAAGAGGTATGCCGTGGACCCTTTGAACGCTGCCAAGCAAAAAGCAGAGCAGTGACCATAAAAGCGAGGAGAGAGCATGCACGAAGCACACTAGTTCTGTCTAGTGCTTTCCGTGCAGAGAGGCGGCAAAGCTGAATGCCGTGCCAGAGCTTCACTTCTCGCTGGAGCACAGGAAGGCAAGAATGAAGAGGCAGAACACAGCCTTGGTTTCAGCAGCCTCCGGGGCTGCAAAAGTTCAGCAATAGCTCTGTCAAAGCAGAACTCGGCTGAGAATGCTCTCGCAGCTTGGGAAAGTTAGGCGCAGCTGTTGACCAGCTCTGCCCGTGGCCACAGGCTGCTTCTTCCACCTTCACTGTGGCAGAGCTTTTGCGGAACAGAGACGGCATTCTTCAAGGGCGTGTTCTCCAGGGTGCTGTGAAACAGAGCCTAGCACGCTGTCTCGCTGATACTGGCTTTCGGCAAGCAGGCGTGCCAGACCGCCTACATTCTGCACTCTGGCAGCCTAGTTGCCAGCTTTCGGCAGCTGCTGTCCTAGCAAGGAAGCTCAGGGAGTCAAAGCCAGTGCCGGGCAGCACCTTTCTGCTTTGCCCGCCTAAGCGGCGCCACGCTCCCTCGGATACTGTGTCCTTTCCCTCTGCACTGCGTCTGCCGAAGTACTCTGTGCCTCTCGGAGCAGAAGGGCAAAGGACAATGTTTTCCACAGCAGGGTAGAAATGGCATTGCTAGCAGGAAAGCTAGATGCCTTGGAACTGTCCCCTTAGCCCTTGCCACTCACTTCAGGCTCGTACGCTGAGCAGAACAGCCTGCTGTTCTGAAGCTTCGCTGGCTGCCGTTCGTGCCCAGACGCGATTTCCTTCCCAAGGAGGCGAAGCGCCGTCTACTTCTCGCAGCGAGCACGCTGCTCCTGGCTTTCGCTTCTGCCGCAACGAGCTCGCTACGAGCACTTTTCTTCTCAACCCTCTAGACCATTGCGTTCTGCTTTTCTTGTCTCGTGAATGGAGACGGAAAGCTTCTCGGCTACAATCTCGCCTAGAACAACTGCGGCTACACATTAAGCTCGCCCGGAACGCCCTGCTGAAACTTGCCTTCTGGCACCACATTCGCGGGCAGCCGTCTTTCTTCGGCCACCTGCCAAGTGGCCCCATATCGCCGCGCTCGTTGCACTCCGCTTGTCAGATTGGCTTCCCGTGGCGCTGATTTCAGCCTGGCCAAATACTAGCGCTGCGGAGAGCTGTCTCGCAGACAATCATGTTCCAGCATAGAAATTTGTCCTGCAATGTTCCCCCCTCTTTTCCCGCATTGTGCTGCTCTGATGAATGCCTTGAGCATGGAACGACTTAAGCCAGCAAGTATTCCTCGCCGGCCACCTCTCGCTGTGCAAGAGGTATGCCGTGGACCCTTTGAACGCTGCCAAGCAAAAAGCAGAGCAGTGACCATAAAAGCGAGGAGAGAGCATGCACGAAGCACACTAGTTCTGTCTAGTGCTTTCCGTGCAGAGAGGCGGCAAAGCTGAATGCCGTGCCAGAGCTTGACTTCTCGCTGGAGCACAGGAAGGCAAGAATGAAGAGGCAGAACACAGCCTTGGTTTCAGCAGCCTCCGGGACTGCAAAAGTTCAGCACTAGCTCTGTCAAAGCAGAACTCGGCTGAGAATGCTCTCGCAGCTTGGGAAAGTTAGGCGCAGCTGTTGACCAGCTCTGCCCGTGGCCACAGGCTGCTTCTTCCACCTTCACTGTGGCAGAGCTTTTGCGGAACAGAGACGGCATTCTTCAAGTGCGTGTTCTCCAGGGTGCTGTGAAACAGAGCCTAACACGCTGTCTCGCTGATCCTGGCTTTCGGCAAGCAGGCGTGCCAGACCGCTGACATTCTGCACTCTGGCAGCCTAGTTGCCAGCTTTCGGCAGCTGCTGTCCTAGCAAGGAAGCTCAGGGAGTCAAAGCCAGTGCCGGTCGGCACCTTTCTGCTTTGCCCGCCTAAGCGGCGCCACGCTCCCTCGGATACTGTGTCCTTTCCCTCTGCACTGCGTCTGCCGAGGTGCTCTGTGCCTCTCGGAGCAGAAGGGCAAAGGACAATGTTTTCCACAGCAGGGTAGAAATGGCATTGCTAGCAGGAAAGCTAGATGCCTTGGAACTGTCCCCTTAGCCCTTGCCACTCACTTCAGGCTCGTACGCTGAGCAGAACAGCCTGCTTGTTCTGAAGCTTCGCTGGCTGCCGTTCGTGCCCAGACGCGATTTCCTTCCCAAGGAGGCGAAGCGCCGTCTACTTCTCGCACCGAGCACGCTGCTCCTGGCTTTCGCTTCTGCCGCAGCCATTGCGTTCTGCTTTTCTTGTCTCGTGAATGGAGACGGAAAGCTTCTCGGCTACAATCTCGCCTAGAACAACTGCGGCTACACATTAAGCTCGCCCGGAACGCCCTGCTGAAACTTGCCTTCTGGCACCACATTCGCGGGGCAGCCGTCTTTCTTCGGCCACCTGCCAAGTGGCTCCATATCGCCGCGCTCGTTGCACTCCGCTTGTCAGATTGGCTTCCCGTGGCGCTGATTTCAGCCTGGCCAAATACTAGCGCTGCGGAGAGCTGTCTCGCAGACAATCATGTTCCAGCATAGAAATTTGTCCTGCAATGTTCCCCCCTCTTTTCCCGCATTGTGCTGCTCTGATGAATGCCTTGAGCATGGAACGACTTAAGCCAGCAAGTATTCCTCGCCGGCCACCTCTCGCTGTGCAAGAGGTATGCCGTGGACCCTTTGAACGCTGCCAAGCAAAAAGCAGAGCAGTGACCATAAAAGCGAGGAGAGAGCATGCACGAAGCACACTAGTTCTGTCTAGTGCTTTCCGTGCAGAGAGGCGGCAAAGCTGAATGCCGTGCCAGAGCTTGACTTCTCGCTGGAGCACAGGAAGGCAAGAATGAAGAGGCAGAACACAGCCTTGGTTTCAGCAGCCTCCGGGACTGCAAAAGTTCAGCACTAGCTCTGTCAAAGCAGAACTCGGCTGAGAATGCTCTCGCAGCTTGGGAAAGTTAGGCGCAGCTGTTGACCAGCTCTGCCCGTGGCCACAGGCTGCTTCTTCCACCTTCACTGTGGCAGAGCTTTTGCGGAACAGAGACGGCATTCTTCAAGTGCGTGTTCTCCAGGGTGCTGTGAAACAGAGCCTAACACGCTGTCTCGCTGATCCTGGCTTTCGGCAAGCAGGCGTGCCAGACCGCTGACATTCTGCACTCTGGCAGCCTAGTTGCCAGCTTTCGGCAGCTGCTGTCCTAGCAAGGAAGCTCAGGGAGTCAAAGCCAGTGCCGGTCGGCACCTTTCTGCTTTGCCCGCCTAAGCGGCGCCACGCTCCCTCGGATACTGTGTCCTTTCCCTCTGCACTGCGTCTGCCGAGGTGCTCTGTGCCTCTCGGAGCAGAAGGGCAAAGGACAATGTTTTCCACAGCAGGGTAGAAATGGCATTGCTAGCAGGAAAGCTAGATGCCTTGGAACTGTCCCCTTAGCCCTTGCCACTCACTTCAGGCTCGTACGCTGAGCAGAACAGCCTGCTTGTTCTGAAGCTTCGCTGGCTGCCGTTCGTGCCCAGACGCGATTTCCTTCCCAAGGAGGCGAAGCGCCGTCTACTTCTCTCACCGAGCACGCTGCTCCTGGCTTTCGCTTCTGCCGCAGCCATTGCGTTCTGCTTTTCTTGTCTCGTGAATGGAGACGGAAAGCTTCTCGGCTACAATCTCGCCTAGAACAACTGCGGCTACACATTAAGCTCGCCCGCAACGCCCTGCTGAAACTTGCCTTCTGGCACCACATTCGCGGGGCAGCCGTCTTTCTTCGGCCACCTGCCAAGTGGCTCCATATCGCCGCGCTCGTTGCACTCCGCTTGTCAGATTGGCTTCCCGTGGCGCTGATTTCAGCCTGGCCAAATACTAGCGCTGCGGAGAGCTGTCTCGCAGACAATCATGTTCCAGCATAGAAATTTGTCCTGCAATGTTCCCCCCTCTTTTCCCCCATGGTGTTGCTCTGATGAATGCCTTGAGCATGGAACGACTTAAGCCAGCAAGTATTCCTCGCCGGCCACCTCTCGCTGTGCAAGAGGTATGCCGTGGACCCTTTGAACGCTGCCAAGCAAAAAGCAGATCAGTGACCATAAAAGCGAGGAGAGAGCATGCACGAAGCACACTAGTTCTGTCTAGTGCTTTCCGTGCAGAGAGGCGGCAAAGCTGAATGCCGTGCCAGAGCTTCACTTCTCGCTGGAGCACAGGAAGGCAAGAATGAAGAGGCAGAACACAGCCTTGGTTTCAGCAGCCTCCGGGGCTGCAAAAGTTCAGCAATAGCTCTGTCAAAGCAGAACTCGGCTGAGAATGCTCTCGCAGCTTGGGAAAGTTAGGCGCAGCTGTTGACCAGCTCTGCCCGTGGCCACAGGCTGCTTCTTCCACCTTCACTGTGGCAGAGCTTTTGCGGAACAGAGACGGCATTCTTCAAGGGCGTGTTCTCCAGGGTGCTGTGAAACAGAGCCTAGCACGCTGTCTCGCTGATCCTGGCTTTCGGCAAGCAGGCGTGCCAGACCGCTGACATTCTGCACTCTGGCAGCCTAGTTGCCAGCTTTCGGCAGCTGCTGTCCTAGCAAGGAAGCTCAGGGAGTCAAAGCCAGTGCCGGGCGGCACCTTTCTGCTTTGCCCGCCTAAGCGGCGCCACGCTCCCTCGGATACTGTGTCCTTTCCCTCTGCACTGCGTCTGCCGAGGTGCTCTGTGCCTCTCGGAGCAGAAAGGCAAAGGACAATGTTTTCCACAGCAGGGTAGAAATGGCATTGCTAGCAGGAAAGCTAGATGCCTTGGAACTGTCCCCTTAGCCCTTGCCACTCACTTCAGGCTCGTACGCTGAGCAGAACAGCCTGCTGTTCTGAAGCTTCGCTGGCTGCCGTTCGTGCCCAGACGCGATTTCCTTCCCAAGGAGGCGAAGCGCCGTCTACTTCTCGCAGCGAGCACGCTGCTCCTGGCTTTCGCTTCTGCCGCAACGAGCTCGCTACGAGCACTTTTCTTCTCAACCCTCTAGACCATTGCGTTCTGCTTTTCTTGTCTCGTGAATGGAGACGGAAAGCTTCTCGGCTACAATCTCGCCTAGAACAACTGCGGCTACACATTAAGCTCGCCCGCAACGCCCTGCTGAAACTTGCCTTCTGGCACCACATTCGCGGGGCAGCCGTCTTTCTTCGGCCACCTGCCAAGTGGCCCCATATCGCCGCGCTCGTTGCACTCCGCTTGTCAGATTGGCTTCCCGTGGCGCTGATTTCAGCCTGGCCAAATACTAGCGCTGCGGAGAGCTGTCTCGCAGACAATCATGTTCCAGCATAGAAATTTGTCCTGCAATGTTCCCCCCTCTTTTCCCCCATGGTGTTGCTCTGATGAATGCCTTGAGCATGGAACGACTTAAGCCAGCAAGTATTCCTCGCCGGCCACCTCTCGCTGTGCAAGAGGTATGCCGTGGACCCTTGGAACGCTGCCAAGCAAAAAGCAGAGCAGTGACCATAAAAGCGAGGAGAGAGCATGCACGAAGCACACTAGTTCTGTCTAGTGCTTTCCGTGCAGAGAGGCAGCAAAGCTGAATGCCGTGCCAGAGCTTCACTTCTCGCTGGAGCACAGGAAGGCAAGAATGAAGAGGCAGAACACAGCCTTGGTTTCAGCAGCCTCCGGGGCTGCAAAAGTTCAGCAATAGCTCTGTCAAAGCAGAACTCGGCTGAGAATGCTCTCGCAGCTTGGGAAAGTTAGGCGCAGCTGTTGACCAGCTCTGCCCGTGGCCACAGGCTGCTTCTTCCACCTTCACTGTGGCAGAGCTTTTGCGGAACAGAGACGGCATTCTTCAAGTGCGTGTTCTCCAGGGTGCTGTGAAACAGAGCCTAGCACGCTGTCTCGCTGATCCTGGCTTTCGGCAAGCAGGCGTGCCAGACCGCTGACATTCTGCACTCTGGCAGCCTAGTTGCCAGCTTTCGGCAGCTGCTGTCCTAGCAAGGAAGCTCAGGGAGTCAAAGCCAGTGCCGGGCGGCACCTTTCTGCTTTGCCCGCCTAAGCGGCGCCACGCTCCCTCGGATACTGTGTCCTTTCCCTCTGCACTGCGTCTGCCGAGGTGCTCTCTGCCTCTCGGAGCAGAAGGGCAAAGGACAATGTTTTCCACAGCAGGGTAGAAATGGCATTGCTAGCAGGAAAGCTAGATGCCTTGGAACTGTCCCCTTAGCCCTTGCCACTCACTTCAGGCTCGTACGCTGAGCAGAACAGCCTGCTTGTTCTGAAGCTTCGCTGGCTGCCGTTCGTGCCCAGACGCGATTTCCTTCCCAAGGAGGCGAAGCGCCGTCTACTTCTCTCACCGAGCACGCTGCTCCTGGCTTTCGCTTCTGCCGCAGCCATTGCGTTCTGCTTTTCTTGTCTCGTGAATGGAGACGGAAAGCTTCTCGGCTACAATCTCGCCTAGAACAACTGCGGCTACACATTAAGCTCGCCCGGAACGCCCTGCTGAAACTTGCCTTCTGGCACCACATTCGCGGGGCAGCCGTCTTTCTTCGGCCACCTGCCAAGTGGCTCCATATCGCCGCGCTCGTTGCACTCCGCTTGTCAGATTGGCTTCCCGTGGCGCTGATTTCAGCCTGGCCAAATACTAGCAATGCGGAGAGCTGTCTCGCAGACAATCCTGTTCCAGCATAGAAATTTGTCCTGCAATGTTCCCCCCTCTTTTCCCCCATGGTGTTGCTCTGATGAATGCCTTGAGCATGGAACGACTTAAGCCAGCAAGTATTCCTCGCCGGTCACCTCTCGCTGTGCAAGAGGTATGCCGTGGACCCTTGGAACGCTGCCAAGCAAAAAGCAGAGCAGTGACCATAAAAGCGAGGAGAGAGCATGCACGAAGCACACTAGTTCTGTCTAGTGCTTTCCGTGCAGAGAGGCGGCAAAGCTGAATGCCGTGCCAGAGCTTCACTTCTCGCTGGAGCACAGGAAGGCAAGAATGAAGAGGCAGAACACAGCCTTGGTTTCAGCAGCCTCCGGGACTGCAAAAGTTCAGCAATAGCTCTGTCAAAGCAGAACTCGGCTGAGAATGCTCTCGCAGCTTGGGAAAGTTAGGCGCAGCTGTTGACCAGCTCTGCCCGTGGCCACAGGCTGCTTCTTCCACCTTCACTGTGGCAGAGCTTTTGCGGAACAGAGACGGCATTCTTCAAGGGCGTGTTCTCCAGGGTGCTGTGAAACAGAGCCTAGCACGCTGTCTCGCTGATACTGGCTTTCGGCAAGCAGGCGTGCCAGACCGCCTACATTCTGCACTCTGGCAGCCTAGTTGCCAGCTTTCGGCAGCTGCTGTCCTAGCAAGGAAGCTCAGGGAGTCAAAGCCAGTGCCGGGCAGCACCTTTCTGCTTTGCCCGCCTAAGCGGCGCCACGCTCCCTCGGATACTGTGTCCTTTCCCTCTGCACTGCGTCTGCCGAAGTACTCTGTGCCTCTCGGAGCAGAAGGGCAAAGGACAATGTTTTCCACAGCAGGGTAGAAATGGCATTGCTAGCAGGAAAGCTAGATGCCTTGGAACTGTCCCCTTAGCCCTTGCCACTCACTTCAGGCTCGTACGCTGAGCAGAACAGCCTGCTGTTCTGAAGCTTCGCTGGCTGCCGTTCGTGCCCAGACGCGATTTCCTTCCCAAGGAGGCGAAGCGCCGTCTACTTCTCGCAGCGAGCACGCTGCTCCTGGCTTTCGCTTCTGCCGCAACGAGCTCGCTACGAGCACTTTTCTTCTCAACCCTCTAGACCATTGCGTTCTGCTTTTCTTGTCTCGTGAATGGAGACGGAAAGCTTCTCGGCTACAATCTCGCCTAGAACAACTGCGGCTACACATTAAGCTCGCCCGGAACGCCCTGCTGAAACTTGCCTTCTGGCACCACATTCGCGGGCAGCCGTCTTTCTTCGGCCACCTGCCAAGTGGCCCCATATCGCCGCGCTCGTTGCACTCCGCTTGTCAGATTGGCTTCCCGTGGCGCTGATTTCAGCCTGGCCAAATACTAGCGCTGCGGAGAGCTGTCTCGCAGACAATCATGTTCCAGCATAGAAATTTGTCCTGCAATGTTCCCCCCTCTTTTCCCGCATTGTGCTGCTCTGATGAATGCCTTGAGCATGGAACGACTTAAGCCAGCAAGTATTCCTCGCCGGTCACCTCTCGCTGTGCAAGAGGTATGCCGTGGACCCTTGGAACGCTGCCAAGCAAAAAGCAGAGCAGTGACCATAAAAGCGAGGAGAGAGCATGCACGAAGCACACTAGTTCTGTCTAGTGCTTTCCGTGCAGAGAGGCAGCAAAGCTGAATGCCGTGCCAGAGCTTCACTTCTCGCTGGAGCACAGGAAGGCAAGAATGAAGAGGCAGAACACAGCCTTGGTTTCAGCAGCCTCCGGGGCTGCAAAAGTTCAGCAATAGCTCTGTCAAAGCAGAACTCGGCTGAGAATGCTCTCGCAGCTTGGGAAAGTTAGGCGCAGCTGTTGACCAGCTCTGCCCGTGGCCACAGGCTGCTTCTTCCACCTTCACTGTGGCAGAGCTTTTGCGGAACAGAGACGGCATTCTTCAAGTGCGTGTTCTCCAGGGTGCTGTGAAACAGAGCCTAGCACGCTGTCTCGCTGATCCTGGCTTTCGGCAAGCAGGCGTGCCAGACCGCTGACATTCTGCACTCTGGCAGCCTAGTTGCCAGCTTTCGGCAGCTGCTGTCCTAGCAAGGAAGCTCAGGGAGTCAAAGCCAGTGCCGGGCGGCACCTTTCTGCTTTGCCCGCCTAAGCGGCGCCACGCTCCCTCGGATACTGTGTCCTTTCCCTCTGCACTGCGTCTGCCGAGGTGCTCTGTGCCTCTCGGAGCAGAAGGGCAAAGGACAATGTTTTCCACAGCAGGGTAGAAATGGCATTGCTAGCAGGAAAGCTAGATGCCTTGGAACTGTCCCCTTAGCCCTTGCCACTCACTTCAGGCTCGTACGCTGAGCAGAACAGCCTGCTGTTCTGAAGCTTCGCTGGCTGCCGTTCGTGCCCAGACGCGATTTCCTTCCCAAGGAGGCGAAGCGCCGTCTACTTCTCGCAGCGAGCACGCTGCTCCTGGCTTTCGCTTCTGCCGCAACGAGCTCGCTACGAGCACTTTTCTTCTCAACCCTCTAGACCATTGCGTTCTGCTTTTCTTGTCTCGTGAATGGAGACGGAAAGCTTCTCGGCTACAATCTCGCCTAGAACAACTGCGGCTACACATTAAGCTCGCCCGCAACGCCCTGCTGAAACTTGCCTTCTGGCACCACATTCGCGGGGCAGCCGTCTTTCTTCGGCCACCTGCCAAGTGGCCCCATATCGCCGCGCTCGTTGCACTCCGCTTGTCAGATTGGCTTCCCGTGGCGCTGATTTCAGCCTGGCCAAATACTAGCGCTGCGGAGAGCTGTCTCGCAGACAATCATGTTCCAGCATAGAAATTTGTCCTGCAATGTTCCCCCCTCTTTTCCCCCATGGTGTTGCTCTGATGAATGCCTTGAGCATGGAACGACTTAAGCCAGCAAGTATTCCTCGCCGGCCACCTCTCGCTGTGCAAGAGGTATGCCGTGGACCCTTGGAACGCTGCCAAGCAAAAAGCAGAGCAGTGACCATAAAAGCGAGGAGAGAGCATGCACGAAGCACACTAGTTCTGTCTAGTGCTTTCCGTGCAGAGAGGCAGCAAAGCTGAATGCCGTGCCAGAGCTTCACTTCTCGCTGGAGCACAGGAAGGCAAGAATGAAGAGGCAGAACACAGCCTTGGTTTCAGCAGCCTCCGGGGCTGCAAAAGTTCAGCAATAGCTCTGTCAAAGCAGAACTCGGCTGAGAATGCTCTCGCAGCTTGGGAAAGTTAGGCGCAGCTGTTGACCAGCTCTGCCCGTGGCCACAGGCTGCTTCTTCCACCTTCACTGTGGCAGAGCTTTTGCGGAACAGAGACGGCATTCTTCAAGTGCGTGTTCTCCAGGGTGCTGTGAAACAGAGCCTAGCACGCTGTCTCGCTGATCCTGGCTTTCGGCAAGCAGGCGTGCCAGACCGCTGACATTCTGCACTCTGGCAGCCTAGTTGCCAGCTTTCGGCAGCTGCTGTCCTAGCAAGGAAGCTCAGGGAGTCAAAGCCAGTGCCGGGCGGCACCTTTCTGCTTTGCCCGCCTAAGCGGCGCCACGCTCCCTCGGATACTGTGTCCTTTCCCTCTGCACTGCGTCTGCCGAGGTGCTCTCTGCCTCTCGGAGCAGAAGGGCAAAGGACAATGTTTTCCACAGCAGGGTAGAAATGGCATTGCTAGCAGGAAAGCTAGATGCCTTGGAACTGTCCCCTTAGCCCTTGCCACTCACTTCAGGCTCGTACGCTGAGCAGAACAGCCTGCTTGTTCTGAAGCTTCGCTGGCTGCCGTTCGTGCCCAGACGCGATTTCCTTCCCAAGGAGGCGAAGCGCCGTCTACTTCTCTCACCGAGCACGCTGCTCCTGGCTTTCGCTTCTGCCGCAGCCATTGCGTTCTGCTTTTCTTGTCTCGTGAATGGAGACGGAAAGCTTCTCGGCTACAATCTCGCCTAGAACAACTGCGGCTACACATTAAGCTCGCCCGGAACGCCCTGCTGAAACTTGCCTTCTGGCACCACATTCGCGGGGCAGCCGTCTTTCTTCGGCCACCTGCCAAGTGGCTCCATATCGCCGCGCTCGTTGCACTCCGCTTGTCAGATTGGCTTCCCGTGGCGCTGATTTCAGCCTGGCCAAATACTAGCAATGCGGAGAGCTGTCTCGCAGACAATCCTGTTCCAGCATAGAAATTTGTCCTGCAATGTTCCCCCCTCTTTTCCCCCATGGTGTTGCTCTGATGAATGCCTTGAGCATGGAACGACTTAAGCCAGCAAGTATTCCTCGCCGGTCACCTCTCGCTGTGCAAGAGGTATGCCGTGGACCCTTGGAACGCTGCCAAGCAAAAAGCAGAGCAGTGACCATAAAAGCGAGGAGAGAGCATGCACGAAGCACACTAGTTCTGTCTAGTGCTTTCCGTGCAGAGAGGCGGCAAAGCTGAATGCCGTGCCAGAGCTTCACTTCTCGCTGGAGCACAGGAAGGCAAGAATGAAGAGGCAGAACACAGCCTTGGTTTCAGCAGCCTCCGGGACTGCAAAAGTTCAGCAATAGCTCTGTCAAAGCAGAACTCGGCTGAGAATGCTCTCGCAGCTTGGGAAAGTTAGGCGCAGCTGTTGACCAGCTCTGCCCGTGGCCACAGGCTGCTTCTTCCACCTTCACTGTGGCAGAGCTTTTGCGGAACAGAGACGGCATTCTTCAAGGGCGTGTTCTCCAGGGTGCTGTGAAACAGAGCCTAGCACGCTGTCTCGCTGATACTGGCTTTCGGCAAGCAGGCGTGCCAGACCGCCTACATTCTGCACTCTGGCAGCCTAGTTGCCAGCTTTCGGCAGCTGCTGTCCTAGCAAGGAAGCTCAGGGAGTCAAAGCCAGTGCCGGGCAGCACCTTTCTGCTTTGCCCGCCTAAGCGGCGCCACGCTCCCTCGGATACTGTGTCCTTTCCCTCTGCACTGCGTCTGCCGAAGTACTCTGTGCCTCTCGGAGCAGAAGGGCAAAGGACAATGTTTTCCACAGCAGGGTAGAAATGGCATTGCTAGCAGGAAAGCTAGATGCCTTGGAACTGTCCCCTTAGCCCTTGCCACTCACTTCAGGCTCGTACGCTGAGCAGAACAGCCTGCTGTTCTGAAGCTTCGCTGGCTGCCGTTCGTGCCCAGACGCGATTTCCTTCCCAAGGAGGCGAAGCGCCGTCTACTTCTCGCAGCGAGCACGCTGCTCCTGGCTTTCGCTTCTGCCGCAACGAGCTCGCTACGAGCACTTTTCTTCTCAACCCTCTAGACCATTGCGTTCTGCTTTTCTTGTCTCGTGAATGGAGACGGAAAGCTTCTCGGCTACAATCTCGCCTAGAACAACTGCGGCTACACATTAAGCTCGCCCGGAACGCCCTGCTGAAACTTGCCTTCTGGCACCACATTCGCGGGCAGCCGTCTTTCTTCGGCCACCTGCCAAGTGGCCCCATATCGCCGCGCTCGTTGCACTCCGCTTGTCAGATTGGCTTCCCGTGGCGCTGATTTCAGCCTGGCCAAATACTAGCGCTGCGGAGAGCTGTCTCGCAGACAATCATGTTCCAGCATAGAAATTTGTCCTGCAATGTTCCCCCCTCTTTTCCCGCATTGTGCTGCTCTGATGAATGCCTTGAGCATGGAACGACTTAAGCCAGCAAGTATTCCTCGCCGGTCACCTCTCGCTGTGCAAGAGGTATGCCGTGGACCCTTGGAACGCTGCCAAGCAAAAAGCAGAGCAGTGACCATAAAAGCGAGGAGAGAGCATGCACGAAGCACACTAGTTCTGTCTAGTGCTTTCCGTGCAGAGAGGCAGCAAAGCTGAATGCCGTGCCAGAGCTTCACTTCTCGCTGGAGCACAGGAAGGCAAGAATGAAGAGGCAGAACACAGCCTTGGTTTCAGCAGCCTCCGGGGCTGCAAAAGTTCAGCAATAGCTCTGTCAAAGCAGAACTCGGCTGAGAATGCTCTCGCAGCTTGGGAAAGTTAGGCGCAGCTGTTGACCAGCTCTGCCCGTGGCCACAGGCTGCTTCTTCCACCTTCACTGTGGCAGAGCTTTTGCGGAACAGAGACGGCATTCTTCAAGTGCGTGTTCTCCAGGGTGCTGTGAAACAGAGCCTAGCACGCTGTCTCGCTGATCCTGGCTTTCGGCAAGCAGGCGTGCCAGACCGCTGACATTCTGCACTCTGGCAGCCTAGTTGCCAGCTTTCGGCAGCTGCTGTCCTAGCAAGGAAGCTCAGGGAGTCAAAGCCAGTGCCGGGCGGCACCTTTCTGCTTTGCCCGCCTAAGCGGCGCCACGCTCCCTCGGATACTGTGTCCTTTCCCTCTGCACTGCGTCTGCCGAGGTGCTCTGTGCCTCTCGGAGCAGAAGGGCAAAGGACAATGTTTTCCACAGCAGGGTAGAAATGGCATTGCTAGCAGGAAAGCTAGATGCCTTGGAACTGTCCCCTTAGCCCTTGCCACTCACTTCAGGCTCGTACGCTGAGCAGAACAGCCTGCTTGTTCTGAAGCTTCGCTGGCTGCCGTTCGTGCCCAGACGCGATTTCCTTCCCAAGGAGGCGAAGCGCCGTCTACTTCTCTCACCGAGCACGCTGCTCCTGGCTTTCGCTTCTGCCGCAGCCATTGCGTTCTGCTTTTCTTGTCTCGTGAATGGAGACGGAAAGCTTCTCGGCTACAATCTCGCCTAGAACAACTGCGGCTACACATTAAGCTCGCCCGGAACGCCCTGCTGAAACTTGCCTTCTGGCACCCCATTCGCGGGGCAGCCGTCTTTCTTCGGCCACCTGCCAAGTGGCTCCATATCGCCGCGCTCGTTGCACTCCGCTTGTCAGATTGGCTTCCCGTGGCGCTGATTTCAGCCTGGCCAAATACTAGCAATGCGGAGAGCTGTCTCGCAGACAATCCTGTTCCAGCATAGAAATTTGTCCTGCAATGTTCCCCCCTCTTTTCCCCCATGGTGTTGCTCTGATGAATGCCTTGAGCATGGAACGACTTAAGCCAGCAAGTATTCCTCGCCGGCCACCTCTCGCTGTGCAAGAGGTATGCCGTGGACCCTTTGAACGCTGCCAAGCAAAAAGCAGAGCAGTGACCATAAAAGCGAGGAGAGAGCATGCACGAAGCACACTAGTTCTGTCTAGTGCTTTCCGTGCAGAGAGGCGGCAAAGCTGAATGCCGTGCCAGAGCTTGACTTCTCGCTGGAGCACAGGAAGGCAAGAATTAAGAGGCAGAACACAGCCTTGGTTTCAGCAGCCTCCGGGACTGCAAAAGTTCAGCAATAGCTCTGTCAAAGCAGAACTCGGCTGAGAATGCTCTCGCAGCTTGGGAAAGTTAGGCGCAGCTGTTGACCAGCTCTGCCCGTGGCCACAGGCTGCTTCTTCCACCTTCACTGTGGCAGAGCTTTTGCGGAACAGAGACGGCATTCTTCAAGGGCGTGTTCTCCAGGGTGCTGTGAAACAGAGCCTAGCACGCTGTCTCGCTGATCCTGGCTTTCGGCAAGCAGGCGTGCCAGACCGCCTACATTCTGCACTCTGGCAGCCTAGTTGCCAGCTTTCGGCAGCTGCTGTCCTAGCAAGGAAGCTCAGGGAGTCAAAGCCAGTGCCGGGCAGCACCTTTCTGCTTTGCCCGCCTAAGCGGCGCCACGCTCCCTCGGATACTGTGTCCTTTCCCTCTGCACTGCGTCTGCCGAAGTACTCTGTGCCTCTCGGAGCAGAAGGGCAAAGGACAATGTTTTCCACAGCAGGGTAGAAATGGCATTGCTAGCAGGAAAGCTAGATGCCTTGGAACTGTCCCCTTAGCCCTTGCCACTCACTTCAGGCTCGTACGCTGAGCAGAACAGCCTGCTGTTCTGAAGCTTCGCTGGCTGCCGTTCGTGCCCAGACGCGATTTCCTTCCCAAGGAGGCGAAGCGCCGTCTACTTCTCGCAGCGAGCACGCTGCTCCTGGCTTTCGCTTCTGCCGCAACGAGCTCGCTACGAGCACTTTTCTTCTCAACCCTCTAGACCATTGCGTTCTGCTTTTCTTGTCTCGTGAATGGAGACGGAAAGCTTCTCGGCTACAATCTCGCCTAGAACAACTGCGGCTACACATTAAGCTCGCCCGGAACGCCCTGCTGAAACTTGCCTTCTGGCACCACATTCGCGGGCAGCCGTCTTTCTTCGGCCACCTGCCAAGTGGCCCCATATCGCCGCGCTCGTTGCACTCCGCTTGTCAGATTGGCTTCCCGTGGCGCTGATTTCAGCCTGGCCAAATACTAGCGCTGCGGAGAGCTGTCTCGCAGACAATCATGTTCCAGCATAGAAATTTGTCCTGCAATGTTCCCCCCTCTTTTCCCGCATTGTGCTGCTCTGATGAATGCCTTGAGCATGGAACGACTTAAGCCAGCAAGTATTCCTCGCCGGTCACCTCTCGCTGTGCAAGAGGTATGCCGTGGACCCTTGGAACGCTGCCAAGCAAAAAGCAGAGCAGTGACCATAAAAGCGAGGAGAGAGCATGCACGAAGCACACTAGTTCTGTCTAGTGCTTTCCGTGCAGAGAGGCAGCAAAGCTGAATGCCGTGCCAGAGCTTCACTTCTCGCTGGAGCACAGGAAGGCAAGAATGAAGAGGCAGAACACAGCCTTGGTTTCAGCAGCCTCCGGGGCTGCAAAAGTTCAGCAATAGCTCTGTCAAAGCAGAACTCGGCTGAGAATGCTCTCGCAGCTTGGGAAAGTTAGGCGCAGCTGTTGACCAGCTCTGCCCGTGGCCACAGGCTGCTTCTTCCACCTTCACTGTGGCAGAGCTTTTGCGGAACAGAGACGGCATTCTTCAAGTGCGTGTTCTCCAGGGTGCTGTGAAACAGAGCCTAGCACGCTGTCTCGCTGATCCTGGCTTTCGGCAAGCAGGCGTGCCAGACCGCTGACATTCTGCACTCTGGCAGCCTAGTTGCCAGCTTTCGGCAGCTGCTGTCCTAGCAAGGAAGCTCAGGGAGTCAAAGCCAGTGCCGGGCGGCACCTTTCTGCTTTGCCCGCCTAAGCGGCGCCACGCTCCCTCGGATACTGTGTCCTTTCCCTCTGCACTGCGTCTGCCGAGGTGCTCTGTGCCTCTCGGAGCAGAAGGGCAAAGGACAATGTTTTCCACAGCAGGGTAGAAATGGCATTGCTAGCAGGAAAGCTAGATGCCTTGGAACTGTCCCCTTAGCCCTTGCCACTCACTTCAGGCTCGTACGCTGAGCAGAACAGCCTGCTTGTTCTGAAGCTTCGCTGGCTGCCGTTCGTGCCCAGACGCGATTTCCTTCCCAAGGAGGCGAAGCGCCGTCTACTTCTCTCACCGAGCACGCTGCTCCTGGCTTTCGCTTCTGCCGCAGCCATTGCGTTCTGCTTTTCTTGTCTCGTGAATGGAGACGGAAAGCTTCTCGGCTACAATCTCGCCTAGAACAACTGCGGCTACACATTAAGCTCGCCCGGAACGCCCTGCTGAAACTTGCCTTCTGGCACCACATTCGCGGGGCAGCCGTCTTTCTTCGGCCACCTGCCAAGTGGCTCCATATCGCCGCGCTCGTTGCACTCCGCTTGTCAGATTGGCTTCCCGTGGCGCTGATTTCAGCCTGGCCAAATACTAGCAATGCGGAGAGCTGTCTCGCAGACAATCCTGTTCCAGCATAGAAATTTGTCCTGCAATGTTCCCCCCTCTTTTCCCCCATGGTGTTGCTCTGATGAATGCCTTGAGCATGGAACGACTTAAGCCAGCAAGTATTCCTCGCCGGTCACCTCTCGCTGTGCAAGAGGTATGCCGTGGACCCTTGGAACGCTGCCAAGCAAAAAGCAGAGCAGTGACCATAAAAGCGAGGAGAGAGCATGCACGAAGCACACTAGTTCTGTCTAGTGCTTTCCGTGCAGAGAGGCGGCAAAGCTGAATGCCGTGCCAGAGCTTCACTTCTCGCTGGAGCACAGGAAGGCAAGAATGAAGAGGCAGAACACAGCCTTGGTTTCAGCAGCCTCCGGGACTGCAAAAGTTCAGCAATAGCTCTGTCAAAGCAGAACTCGGCTGAGAATGCTCTCGCAGCTTGGGAAAGTTAGGCGCAGCTGTTGACCAGCTCTGCCCGTGGCCACAGGCTGCTTCTTCCACCTTCACTGTGGCAGAGCTTTTGCGGAACAGAGACGGCATTCTTCAAGGGCGTGTTCTCCAGGGTGCTGTGAAACAGAGCCTAGCACGCTGTCTCGCTGATACTGGCTTTCGGCAAGCAGGCGTGCCAGACCGCCTACATTCTGCACTCTGGCAGCCTAGTTGCCAGCTTTCGGCAGCTGCTGTCCTAGCAAGGAAGCTCAGGGAGTCAAAGCCAGTGCCGGGCAGCACCTTTCTGCTTTGCCCGCCTAAGCGGCGCCACGCTCCCTCGGATACTGTGTCCTTTCCCTCTGCACTGCGTCTGCCGAAGTACTCTGTGCCTCTCGGAGCAGAAGGGCAAAGGACAATGTTTTCCACAGCAGGGTAGAAATGGCATTGCTAGCAGGAAAGCTAGATGCCTTGGAACTGTCCCCTTAGCCCTTGCCACTCACTTCAGGCTCGTACGCTGAGCAGAACAGCCTGCTGTTCTGAAGCTTCGCTGGCTGCCGTTCGTGCCCAGACGCGATTTCCTTCCCAAGGAGGCGAAGCGCCGTCTACTTCTCGCAGCGAGCACGCTGCTCCTGGCTTTCGCTTCTGCCGCAACGAGCTCGCTACGAGCACTTTTCTTCTCAACCCTCTAGACCATTGCGTTCTGCTTTTCTTGTCTCGTGAATGGAGACGGAAAGCTTCTCGGCTACAATCTCGCCTAGAACAACTGCGGCTACACATTAAGCTCGCCCGGAACGCCCTGCTGAAACTTGCCTTCTGGCACCACATTCGCGGGCAGCCGTCTTTCTTCGGCCACCTGCCAAGTGGCCCCATATCGCCGCGCTCGTTGCACTCCGCTTGTCAGATTGGCTTCCCGTGGCGCTGATTTCAGCCTGGCCAAATACTAGCGCTGCGGAGAGCTGTCTCGCAGACAATCATGTTCCAGCATAGAAATTTGTCCTGCAATGTTCCCCCCTCTTTTCCCGCATTGTGCTGCTCTGATGAATGCCTTGAGCATGGAACGACTTAAGCCAGCAAGTATTCCTCGCCGGTCACCTCTCGCTGTGCAAGAGGTATGCCGTGGACCCTTGGAACGCTGCCAAGCAAAAAGCAGAGCAGTGACCATAAAAGCGAGGAGAGAGCATGCACGAAGCACACTAGTTCTGTCTAGTGCTTTCCGTGCAGAGAGGCAGCAAAGCTGAATGCCGTGCCAGAGCTTCACTTCTCGCTGGAGCACAGGAAGGCAAGAATGAAGAGGCAGAACACAGCCTTGGTTTCAGCAGCCTCCGGGGCTGCAAAAGTTCAGCAATAGCTCTGTCAAAGCAGAACTCGGCTGAGAATGCTCTCGCAGCTTGGGAAAGTTAGGCGCAGCTGTTGACCAGCTCTGCCCGTGGCCACAGGCTGCTTCTTCCACCTTCACTGTGGCAGAGCTTTTGCGGAACAGAGACGGCATTCTTCAAGTGCGTGTTCTCCAGGGTGCTGTGAAACAGAGCCTAGCACGCTGTCTCGCTGATCCTGGCTTTCGGCAAGCAGGCGTGCCAGACCGCTGACATTCTGCACTCTGGCAGCCTAGTTGCCAGCTTTCGGCAGCTGCTGTCCTAGCAAGGAAGCTCAGGGAGTCAAAGCCAGTGCCGGGCGGCACCTTTCTGCTTTGCCCGCCTAAGCGGCGCCACGCTCCCTCGGATACTGTGTCCTTTCCCTCTGCACTGCGTCTGCCGAGGTGCTCTGTGCCTCTCGGAGCAGAAGGGCAAAGGACAATGTTTTCCACAGCAGGGTAGAAATGGCATTGCTAGCAGGAAAGCTAGATGCCTTGGAACTGTCCCCTTAGCCCTTGCCACTCACTTCAGGCTCGTACGCTGAGCAGAACAGCCTGCTTGTTCTGAAGCTTCGCTGGCTGCCGTTCGTGCCCAGACGCGATTTCCTTCCCAAGGAGGCGAAGCGCCGTCTACTTCTCTCACCGAGCACGCTGCTCCTGGCTTTCGCTTCTGCCGCAGCCATTGCGTTCTGCTTTTCTTGTCTCGTGAATGGAGACGGAAAGCTTCTCGGCTACAATCTCGCCTAGAACAACTGCGGCTACACATTAAGCTCGCCCGGAACGCCCTGCTGAAACTTGCCTTCTGGCACCCCATTCGCGGGGCAGCCGTCTTTCTTCGGCCACCTGCCAAGTGGCTCCATATCGCCGCGCTCGTTGCACTCCGCTTGTCAGATTGGCTTCCCGTGGCGCTGATTTCAGCCTGGCCAAATACTAGCAATGCGGAGAGCTGTCTCGCAGACAATCCTGTTCCAGCATAGAAATTTGTCCTGCAATGTTCCCCCCTCTTTTCCCCCATGGTGTTGCTCTGATGAATGCCTTGAGCATGGAACGACTTAAGCCAGCAAGTATTCCTCGCCGGCCACCTCTCGCTGTGCAAGAGGTATGCCGTGGACCCTTTGAACGCTGCCAAGCAAAAAGCAGAGCAGTGACCATAAAAGCGAGGAGAGAGCATGCACGAAGCACACTAGTTCTGTCTAGTGCTTTCCGTGCAGAGAGGCGGCAAAGCTGAATGCCGTGCCAGAGCTTGACTTCTCGCTGGAGCACAGGAAGGCAAGAATGAAGAGGCAGAACACAGCCTTGGTTTCAGCAGCCTCCGGGACTGCAAAAGTTCAGCAATAGCTCTGTCAAAGCAGAACTCGGCTGAGAATGCTCTCGCAGCTTGGGAAAGTTAGGCGCAGCTGTTGACCAGCTCTGCCCGTGGCCACAGGCTGCTTCTTCCACCTTCACTGTGGCAGAGCTTTTGCGGAACAGAGACGGCATTCTTCAAGGGCGTGTTCTCCAGGGTGCTGTGAAACAGAGCCTAGCACGCTGTCTCGCTGATCCTGGCTTTCGGCAAGCAGGCGTGCCAGACCGCCTACATTCTGCACTCTGGCAGCCTAGTTGCCAGCTTTCGGCAGCTGCTGTCCTAGCAAGGAAGCTCAGGGAGTCAAAGCCAGTGCCGGGCAGCACCTTTCTGCTTTGCCCGCCTAAGCGGCGCCACGCTCCCTCGGATACTGTGTCCTTTCCCTCTGCACTGCGTCTGCCGAAGTACTCTGTGCCTCTCGGAGCAGAAGGGCAAAGGACAATGTTTTCCACAGCAGGGTAGAAATGGCATTGCTAGCAGGAAAGCTAGATGCCTTGGAACTGTCCCCTTAGCCCTTGCCACTCACTTCAGGCTCGTACGCTGAGCAGAACAGCCTGCTGTTCTGAAGCTTCGCTGGCTGCCGTTCGTGCCCAGACGCGATTTCCTTCCCAAGGAGGCGAAGCGCCGTCTACTTCTCGCAGCGAGCACGCTGCTCCTGGCTTTCGCTTCTGCCGCAACGAGCTCGCTACGAGCACTTTTCTTCTCAACCCTCTAGACCATTGCGTTCTGCTTTTCTTGTCTCGTGAATGGAGACGGAAAGCTTCTCGGCTACAATCTCGCCTAGAACAACTGCGGCTACACATTAAGCTCGCCCGGAACGCCCTGCTGAAACTTGCCTTCTGGCACCACATTCGCGGGGCAGCCGTCTTTCTTCGGCCACCTGCCAAGTGGCCCCATATCGCCGCGCTCGTTGCACTCCGCTTGTCAGATTGGCTTCCCGTGGCGCTGATTTCAGCCTGGCCAAATACTAGCGCTGCGGAGAGCTGTCTCGCAGACAATCATGTTCCAGCATAGAAATTTGTCCTGCAATGTTCCCCCCTCTTTTCCCGCATTGTGCTGCTCTGATGAATGCCTTGAGCATGGAACGACTTAAGCCAGCAAGTATTCCTCGCCGGTCACCTCTCGCTGTGCAAGAGGTATGCCGTGGACCCTTGGAACGCTGCCAAGCAAAAAGCAGAGCAGTGACCATAAAAGCGAGGAGAGAGCATGCACGAAGCACACTAGTTCTGTCTAGTGCTTTCCGTGCAGAGAGGCAGCAAAGCTGAATGCCGTGCCAGAGCTTCACTTCTCGCTGGAGCACAGGAAGGCAAGAATGAAGAGGCAGAACACAGCCTTGGTTTCAGCAGCCTCCGGGGCTGCAAAAGTTCAGCAATAGCTCTGTCAAAGCAGAACTCGGCTGAGAATGCTCTCGCAGCTTGGGAAAGTTAGGCGCAGCTGTTGACCAGCTCTGCCCGTGGCCACAGGCTGCTTCTTCCACCTTCACTGTGGCAGAGCTTTTGCGGAACAGAGACGGCATTCTTCAAGTGCGTGTTCTCCAGGGTGCTGTGAAACAGAGCCTAGCACGCTGTCTCGCTGATCCTGGCTTTCGGCAAGCAGGCGTGCCAGACCGCTGACATTCTGCACTCTGGCAGCCTAGTTGCCAGCTTTCGGCAGCTGCTGTCCTAGCAAGGAAGCTCAGGGAGTCAAAGCCAGTGCCGGGCGGCACCTTTCTGCTTTGCCCGCCTAAGCGGCGCCACGCTCCCTCGGATACTGTGTCCTTTCCCTCTGCACTGCGTCTGCCGAGGTGCTCTGTGCCTCTCGGAGCAGAAGGGCAAAGGACAATGTTTTCCACAGCAGGGTAGAAATGGCATTGCTAGCAGGAAAGCTAGATGCCTTGGAACTGTCCCCTTAGCCCTTGCCACTCACTTCAGGCTCGTACGCTGAGCAGAACAGCCTGCTTGTTCTGAAGCTTCGCTGGCTGCCGTTCGTGCCCAGACGCGATTTCCTTCCCAAGGAGGCGAAGCGCCGTCTACTTCTCTCACCGAGCACGCTGCTCCTGGCTTTCGCTTCTGCCGCAGCCATTGCGTTCTGCTTTTCTTGTCTCGTGAATGGAGACGGAAAGCTTCTCGGCTACAATCTCGCCTAGAACAACTGCGGCTACACATTAAGCTCGCCCGGAACGCCCTGCTGAAACTTGCCTTCTGGCACCCCATTCGCGGGGCAGCCGTCTTTCTTCGGCCACCTGCCAAGTGGCTCCATATCGCCGCGCTCGTTGCACTCCGCTTGTCAGATTGGCTTCCCGTGGCGCTGATTTCAGCCTGGCCAAATACTAGCAATGCGGAGAGCTGTCTCGCAGACAATCCTGTTCCAGCATAGAAATTTGTCCTGCAATGTTCCCCCCTCTTTTCCCCCATGGTGTTGCTCTGATGAATGCCTTGAGCATGGAACGAATTAAGCCAGCAAGTATTCCTCGCCGGCCACCTCTCGCTGTGCAAGAGGTATGCCGTGGACCCTTTGAACGCTGCCAAGCAAAAAGCAGAGCAGTGACCATAAAAGCGAGGAGAGAGCATGCACGAAGCACACTAGTTCTGTCTAGTGCTTTCCGTGCAGAGAGGCGGCAAAGCTGAATGCCGTGCCAGAGCTTGACTTCTCGCTGGAGCACAGGAAGGCAAGAATGAAGAGGCAGAACACAGCCTTGGTTTCAGCAGCCTCCGGGACTGCAAAAGTTCAGCAATAGCTCTGTCAAAGCAGAACTCGGCTGAGAATGCTCTCGCAGCTTGGGAAAGTTAGGCGCAGCTGTTGACCAGCTCTGCCCGTGGCCACAGGCTGCTTCTTCCACCTTCACTGTGGCAGAGCTTTTGCGGAACAGAGACGGCATTCTTCAAGGGCGTGTTCTCCAGGGTGCTGTGAAACAGAGCCTAGCACGCTGTCTCGCTGATCCTGGCTTTCGGCAAGCAGGCGTGCCAGACCGCCTACATTCTGCACTCTGGCAGCCTAGTTGCCAGCTTTCGGCAGCTGCTGTCCTAGCAAGGAAGCTCAGGGAGTCAAAGCCAGTGCCGGGCAGCACCTTTCTGCTTTGCCCGCCTAAGCGGCGCCACGCTCCCTCGGATACTGTGTCCTTTCCCTCTGCACTGCGTCTGCCGAGGTGCTCTGTGCCTCTCGGAGCAGAAGGGCAAAGGACAATGTTTTCCACAGCAGGGTAGAAATGGCATTGCTAGCAGGAAAGCTAGATGCCTTGGAACTGTCCCCTTAGCCCTTGCCACTCACTTCAGGCTCGTACGCTGAGCAGAACAGCCTGCTGTTCTGAAGCTTCGCTGGCTGCCGTTCGTGCCCAGACGCGATTTCCTTCCCAAGGAGGCGAAGCGCCGTCTACTTCTCGCAGCGAGCACGCTGCTCCTGGCTTTCGCTTCTGCCGCAACGAGCTCGCTACGAGCACTTTTCTTCTCAACCCTCTAGACCATTGCGTTCTGCTTTTCTTGTCTCGTGAATGGAGACGGAAAGCTTCTCGGCTACAATCTCGCCTAGAACAACTGCGGCTACACATTAAGCTCGCCCGGAACGCCCTGCTGAAACTTGCCTTCTGGCACCACATTCACGGGGCAGCCGTCTTTCTTCGGCCACCTGCCAAGTGGCCCCATATCGCCGCGCTCGTTGCACTCCGCTTGTCAGATTGGCTTCCCGTGGCGCTGATTTCAGCCTGGCCAAATACTAGCAATGCGGAGAGCTGTCTCGCAGACAATCATGTTCCAGCATAGAAATTTGTCCTGCAATGTTCCCCCCTCTTTTCCCGCATTGTGCTGCTCTGATGAATGCCTTGAGCATGGAACGACTTAAGCCAGCAAGTATTCCTCGCCGGCCACCTCTCGCTGTGCAAGAGGTATGCCGTGGACCCTTTGAACGCTGCCAAGCAAAAAGCAGAGCAGTGACCATAAAAGCGAGGAGAGAGCATGCACGAAGCACACTAGTTCTGTCTAGTGCTTTCCGTGCAGAGAGGCGGCAAAGCTGAATGCCGTGCCAGAGCTTCACTTCTCGCTGGAGCACAGGAAGGCAAGAATGAAGAGGCAGAACACAGCCTTGGTTTCAGCAGCCTCCGGGACTGCAAAAGTTCAGCAATAGCTCTGTCAAAGCAGAACTCGGCTGAGAATGCTCTCGCAGCTTGGGAAAGTTAGGCGCAGCTGTTGACCAGCTCTGCCCGTGGCCACAGGCTGCTTCTTCCACCTTCACTGTGGCAGAGCTTTTGCGGAACAGAGACGGCATTCTTCAAGGGCGTGTTCTCCAGGGTGCTGTGAAACAGAGCCTAGCACGCTGTCTCGCTGATCCTGGCTTTCGGCAAGCAGGCGTGCCAGACCGCTGACATTCTGCACTCTGGCAGCCTAGTTGCCAGCTTTCGGCAGCTGCTGTCCTAGCAAGGAAGCTCAGGGAGTCAAAGCCAGTGCCGGGCGGCACCTTTCTGCTTTGCCCGCCTAAGCGGCGCCACGCTCCCTCGGATACTGTGTCCTTTCCCTCTGCACTGCGTCTGCCGAGGTGCTCTGTGCCTCTCGGAGCAGAAAGGCAAAGGACAATGTTTTCCACAGCAGGGTAGAAATGGCATTGCTAGCAGGAAAGCTAGATGCCTTGGAACTGTCCCCTTAGCCCTTGCCACTCACTTCAGGCTCGTACGCTGAGCAGAACAGCCTGCTGTTCTGAAGCTTCGCTGGCTGCCGTTCGTGCCCAGACGCGATTTCCTTCCCAAGGAGGCGAAGCGCCGTCTACTTCTCGCAGAGAGCACGCTGCTCCTGGCTTTCGCTTCTGCCGCAACGAGCTCGCTACGAGCACTTTTCTTCTCAACCCTCTAGACCATTGCCTTCTGCTTTTCTTGTCTCGTGAATGGAGACGGAAAGCTTCTCGGCTACAATCTCGCCTAGAACAACTGCGGCTACACATTTTGCTCGCCCGCAACGCCCTGCTGAAACTTGCCTTCTGGCACCACATTCCCGGGGCAGCCGTCTTTCTTCGGCCACCTGCCAAGTGGCCCCATATCGCCGCGCTCGTTGCACTCCGCTTGTCAGATTGGCTTCCCGTGGCGCTGATTTCAGCCTGGCCAAATACTAGCGCTGCGGAGAGCTGTCTCGCAGACAATCATGTTCCAGCATAGAAATTTGTCCTGCAATGTTCCCCCCTCTTTTCCCCCATGGTGTTGCTCTGATGAATGCCTTGAGCATGGAACGACTTAAGCCAGCAAGTATTCCTCGCCGGTCACCTCTCGCTGTGCAAGAGGTATGCCGTGGACCCTTGGAACGCTGCCAAGCAAAAAGCAGAGCAGTGACCATAAAAGCGAGGAGAGAGCATGCACGAAGCACACTAGTTCTGTCTAGTGCTTTCCGTGCAGAGAGGCAGCAAAGCTGAATGCCGTGCCAGAGCTTCACTTCTCGCTGGAGCACAGGAAGGCAAGAATGAAGAGGCAGAACACAGCCTTGGTTTCAGCAGCCTCCGGGGCTGCAAAAGTTCAGCAATAGCTCTGTCAAAGCAGAACTCGGCTGAGAATGCTCTCGCAGCTTGGGAAAGTTAGGCGCAGCTGTTGACCAGCTCTGCCCGTGGCCACAGGCTGCTTCTTCCACCTTCACTGTGGCAGAGCTTTTGCGGAACAGAGACGGCATTCTTCAAGGGCGTGTTCTCCAGGGTGCTGTGAAACAGAGCCTAGCACGCTGTCTCGCTGATACTGGCTTTCGGCAAGCAGGCGTGCCAGACCGCCTACATTCTGCACTCTGGCAGCCTAGTTGCCAGCTTTCGGCAGCTGCTGTCCTAGCAAGGAAGCTCAGGGAGTCAAAGCCAGTGCCGGGCGGCACCTTTCTGCTTTGCCCGCCTAAGCGGCGCCACGCTCCCTCGGATACTGTGTCCTTTCCCTCTGCACTGCGTCTGCCGAGGTGCTCTGTGCCTCTCGGAGCAGAAGGGCAAAGGACAATGTTTTCCACAGCAGGGTAGAAATGGCATTGCTAGCAGGAAAGCTAGATGCCTTGGAACTGTCCCCTTAGCCCTTGCCACTCACTTCAGGCTCGTACGCTGAGCAGAACAGCCTGCTTGTTCTGAAGCTTCGCTGGCTGCCGTTCGTGCCCAGACGCGATTTCCTTCCCAAGGAGGCGAAGCGCCGTCTACTTCTCGCAGCGAGCACGCTGCTCCTGGCTTTCGCTTCTGCCGCAACGAGCTCGCTACGAGCACTTTTCTTCTCAACCCTCTAGACCATTGCGTTCTGCTTTTCTTGCCTCGTGAATGGAGACGGAAAGCTTCTCGGCTACAATCTCGCCTAGAACAACTGCGGCTACACATTAAGCTCGCCCGGAACGCCCTGCTGAAACTTGCCTTCTGGCACCACATTCGCGGGCAGCCGTCTTTCTTCGGCCACCTGCCAAGTGGCCCCATATCGCCGCGCTCGTTGCACTCCGCTTGTCAGCTTGGCTTCCCGTGGCGCTGATTTCAGCCTGGCCAAATACTAGCGCTGCGGAGAGCTGTCTCGCAGACAATCATGTTCCAGCATAGAAATTTGTCCTGCAATGTTCCCCCCTCTTTTCCCACATTGTGCTGCTCTGATGAATGCCTTGAGCATGGAACGAGTTAAGCCAGCAAGTATTCCTCGCCGGTCACCTCTCGCTGTGCAAGAGGTATGCCGTGGAGCCTTGGAACGCTGCCAAGCAAAAAGCAGAGCAGTGACCATAAAAGCGAGGAGAGAGCATGCACGAAGCACACTAGTTCTGTCTAGTGCTTTCCGTGCAGAGAGGCAGCAAAGCTGAATGCCGTGCCAGAGCTTCACTTCTCGCTGGAGCACAGGAAGGCAAGAATGAAGAGGCAGAACACAGCCTTGGTTTCAGCAGCCTCCGGGGCTGCAAAAGTTCAGCAATAGCTCTGTCAAAGCAGAACTCGGCTGAGAATGCTCTCGCAGCTTGGGAAAGTTAGGCGCAGCTGTTGACCAGCTCTGCCCGTGGCCACAGGCTGCTTCTTCCACCTTCACTGTGGCAGAGCTTTTGCGGAACAGAGACGGCATTCTTCAAGTGCGTGTTCTCCAGGGTGCTGTGAAACAGAGCCTAGCACGCTGTCTCGCTGATCCTGGCTTTCGGCAAGCAGGCGTGCCAGACCGCTGACATTCTGCACTCTGGCAGCCTAGTTGCCAGCTTTCGGCAGCTGCTGTCCTAGCAAGGAAGCTCAGGGAGTCAAAGCCAGTGCCGGGCGGCACCTTTCTGCTTTGCCCGCCTAAGCGGCGCCACGCTCCCTCGGATACTGTGTCCTTTCCCTCTGCACTGCGTCTGCCGAGGTGCTCTGTGCCTCTCGGAGCAGAAGGGCAAAGGACAATGTTTTCCACAGCAGGGTAGAAATGGCATTGCTAGCAGGAAAGCTAGATGCCTTGGAACTGTCCCCTTAGCCCTTGCCACTCACTTCAGGCTCGTACGCTGAGCAGAACAGCCTGCTTGTTCTGAAGCTTCGCTGGCTGCCGTTCGTGCCCAGACGCGATTTCCTTCCCAAGGAGGCGAAGCGCCGTCTACTTCTCTCACCGAGCACGCTGCTCCTGGCTTTCGCTTCTGCCGCAGCCATTGCGTTCTGCTTTTCTTGTCTCGTGAATGGAGACGGAAAGCTTCTCGGCTACAATCTCGCCTAGAACAACTGCGGCTACACATTAAGCTCGCCCGGAACGCCCTGCTGAAACTTGCCTTCTGGCACCCCATTCGCGGGGCAGCCGTCTTTCTTCGGCCACCTGCCAAGTGGCTCCATATCGCCGCGCTCGTTGCACTCCGCTTGTCAGATTGGCTTCCCGTGGCGCTGATTTCAGCCTGGCCAAATACTAGCAATGCGGAGAGCTGTCTCGCAGACAATCCTGTTCCAGCATAGAAATTTGTCCTGCAATGTTCCCCCCTCTTTTCCCCCATGGTGTTGCTCTGATGAATGCCTTGAGCATGGAACGACTTAAGCCAGCAAGTATTCCTCGCCGGCCACCTCTCGCTGTGCAAGAGGTATGCCGTGGACCCTTTGAACGCTGCCAAGCAAAAAGCAGAGCAGTGACCATAAAAGCGAGGAGAGAGCATGCACGAAGCACACTAGTTCTGTCTAGTGCTTTCCGTGCAGAGAGGCGGCAAAGCTGAATGCCGTGCCAGAGCTTCACTTCTCGCTGGAGCACAGGAAGGCAAGAATGAAGAGGCAGAACACAGCCTTGGTTTCAGCAGCCTCCGGGACTGCAAAAGTTCAGCAATAGCTCTGTCAAAGCAGAACTCGGCTGAGAATGCTCTCGCAGCTTGGGAAAGTTAGGCGCAGCTGTTGACCAGCTCTGCCCGTGGCCACAGGCTGCTTCTTCCACCTTCACTGTGGCAGAGCTTTTGCGGAACAGAGACGGCATTCTTCAAGGGCGTGTTCTCCAGGGTGCTGTGAAACAGAGCCTAGCACGCTGTCTCGCTGATCCTGGCTTTCGGCAAGCAGGCGTGCCAGACCGCCTACATTCTGCACTCTGGCAGCCTAGTTGCCAGCTTTCGGCAGCTGCTGTCCTAGCAAGGAAGCTCAGGGAGTCAAAGCCAGTGCCGGGCAGCACCTTTCTGCTTTGCCCGCCTAAGCGGCGCCACGCTCCCTCGGATACTGTGTCCTTTCCCTCTGCACTGCGTCTGCCGAAGTACTCTGTGCCTCTCGGAGCAGAAGGGCAAAGGACAATGTTTTCCACAGCAGGGTAGAAATGGCATTGCTAGCAGGAAAGCTAGATGCCTTGGAACTGTCCCCTTAGCCCTTGCCACTCACTTCAGGCTCGTACGCTGAGCAGAACAGCCTGCTGTTCTGAAGCTTCGCTGGCTGCCGTTCGTGCCCAGACGCGATTTCCTTCCCAAGGAGGCGAAGCGCCGTCTACTTCTCGCAGCGAGCACGCTGCTCCTGGCTTTCGCTTCTGCCGCAACGAGCTCGCTACGAGCACTTTTCTTCTCAACCCTCTAGACCATTGCGTTCTGCTTTTCTTGTCTCGTGAATGGAGACGGAAAGCTTCTCGGCTACAATCTCGCCTAGAACAACTGCGGCTACACATTAAGCTCGCCCGGAACGCCCTGCTGAAACTTGCCTTCTGGCACCACATTCGCGGGCAGCCGTCTTTCTTCGGCCACCTGCCAAGTGGCCCCATATCGCCGCGCTCGTTGCACTCCGCTTGTCAGATTGGCTTCCCGTGGCGCTGATTTCAGCCTGGCCAAATACTAGCGCTGCGGAGAGCTGTCTCGCAGACAATCATGTTCCAGCATAGAAATTTGTCCTGCAATGTTCCCCCCTCTTTTCCCGCATTGTGCTGCTCTGATGAATGCCTTGAGCATGGAACGACTTAAGCCAGCAAGTATTCCTCGCCGGCCACCTCTCGCTGTGCAAGAGGTATGCCGTGGACCCTTTGAACGCTGCCAAGCAAAAAGCAGAGCAGTGACCATAAAAGCGAGGAGAGAGCATGCACGAAGCACACTAGTTCTGTCTAGTGCTTTCCGTGCAGAGAGGCGGCAAAGCTGAATGCCGTGCCAGAGCTTGACTTCTCGCTGGAGCACAGGAAGGCAAGAATGAAGAGGCAGAACACAGCCTTGGTTTCAGCAGCCTCCGGGACTGCAAAAGTTCAGCAATAGCTCTGTCAAAGCAGAACTCGGCTGAGAATGCTCTCGCAGCTTGGGAAAGTTAGGCGCAGCTGTTGACCAGCTCTGCCCGTGGCCACAGGCTGCTTCTTCCACCTTCACTGTGGCAGAGCTTTTGCGGAACAGAGACGGCATTCTTCAAGGGCGTGTTCTCCAAGGTGCTGTGAAACAGACCCTAGCACGCTGTCTCGCTGAAACTGGCTTTCGGCAAGCAGGCGTGCCAGACCGCCTACATTCTGCACTCTGGCAGCCTAGTTGCCAGCTTTCGGCAGCTGCTGTCCTAGCAAGGAAGCTCAGGGAGTCAAAGCCAGTGCCGGGCGGCACCTTTCTGCTTTGCCCGCCTAAGCGGCGCCACGCTCCCTCGGCTACTGTGTCCTTTCCCTCTGCACTGCGTCTGCCGAGGTGCTCTCTGCCTCTCGGAGCAGAAGGGCAAAGGACAATGTTTTCCACAGCAGGGTAGAAATGGCATTGCTAGCAGGAAAGCTAGATGCCTTGGAACTGTCCCCTTAGCCCTTGCCACTCACTTCAGGCTCGTACGCTGAGCAGAACAGCCTGCTGTTCTGAAGCTTCGCTGGCTGCCGTTCGTGCCCAGACGCGATTTCCTTCCCAAGGAGGCGAAGCGCCGTCTACTTCTCGCAGAGAGCACGCTGCTCCTGGCTTTCGCTTCTGCCGCAACGAGCTCGCTACGAGCACTTTTCTTCTCAACCCTCTAGACCATTGCGTTCTGCTTTTCTTGTCTCGTGAATGGAGACGGAAAGCTTCTCGGCTACAATCTCGCCTAGAACAACTGCGGCTACACATTAAGCTCGCCCGCAACGCCCTGCTGAAACTTGCCTTCTGGCACCACATTCGCGGGGCAGCCGTCTTTCTTCGGCCACCTGCCAAGTGGCCCCATATCGCCGCGCTCGTTGCACTCCGCTTGTCAGATTGGCTTCCCGTGGCGCTGATTTCAGCCTGGCCAAATACTAGCGCTGCGGAGAGCTGTCTCGCAGACAATCATGTTCCAGCATAGAAATTTGTCCTGCAATGTTCCCCCCTCTTTTCCCCCATGGTGTTGCTCTGATGAATGCCTTGAGCATGGAACGACTTAAGCCAGCAAGTATTCCTCGCCGGCCACCTCTCGCTGTGCAAGAGGTATGCCGTGGACCCTTTGAACGCTGCCAAGCAAAAAGCAGAGCAGTGACAATAAAAGCGAGGAGAGAGCATGCACGAAGCACACTAGTTCTGTCTAGTGCTTTCCGTGCAGAGAGGCAGCAAAGCTGAATGCCGTGCCAGAGCTTCACTTCTCGCTGGAGCACAGGAAGGCAAGAATGAAGAGGCAGAACACAGCCTTGGTTTCAGCAGCCTCCGGGGCTGCAAAAGTTCAGCAATAGCTCTGTCAAAGCAGAACTCGGCTGAGAATGCTCTCGCAGCTTGGGAAAGTTAGGCGCAGCTGTTGACCAGCTCTGCCCGTGGCCACAGGCTGCTTCTTCCACCTTCACTGTGGCAGAGCTTTTGCGGAACAGAGACGGCATTCTTCAAGTGCGTGTTCTCCAGGGTGCTGTGAAACAGAGCCTAACACGCTGTCTCGCTGATCCTGGCTTTCGGCAAGCAGGCGTGCCAGACCGCTGACATTCTGCACTCTGGCAGCCTAGTTGCCAGCTTTCGGCAGCTGCTGTCCTAGCAAGGAAGCTCAGGGAGTCAAAGCCAGTGCCGGGCGGCACCTTTCTGCTTTGCCCGCCTAAGCGGCGCCACGCTCCCTCGGATACTGTGTCCTTTCCCTCTGCACTGCGTCTGCCGAGGTGCTCTGTGCCTCTCGGAGCAGAAGGGCAAAGGACAATGTTTTCCACAGCAGGGTAGAAATGGCATTGCTAGCAGGAAAGCTAGATGCCTTGGAACTGTCCCCTTAGCCCTTGCCACTCACTTCAGGCTCGTACGCTGAGCAGAACAGCCTGCTTGTTCTGAAGCTTCGCTGGCTGCCGTTCGTGCCCAGACGCGATTTCCTTCCCAAGGAGGCGAAGCGCCGTCTACTTCTCTCACCGAGCACGCTGCTCCTGGCTTTCGCTTCTGCCGCAGCCATTGCGTTCTGCTTTTCTTGTCTCGTGAATGGAGACGGAAAGCTTCTCGGCTACAATCTCGCCTAGAACAACTGCGGCTACACATTAAGCTCGCCCGGAACGCCCTGCTGAAACTTGCCTTCTGGCACCACATTCGCGGGCAGCCGTCTTTCTTCGGCCACCTGCCAAGTGGCCCCATATCGCCGCGCTCGTTGCACTCCGCTTGTCAGATTGGCTTCCCGTGGCGCTGATTTCAGCCTGGCCAAATACTAGCGCTGCGGAGAGCTGTCTCGCAGACAATCATGTTCCAGCATAGAAATTTGTCCTGCAATGTTCCCCCCTCTTTTCCCGCATTGTGCTGCTCTGATGAATGCCTTGAGCATGGAACGACTTAAGCCAGCAAGTATTCCTCGCCGGCCACCTCTCGCTGTGCAAGAGGTATGCCGTGGACCCTTTGAACGCTGCCAAGCAAAAAGCAGAGCAGTGACCATAAAAGCGAGGAGAGAGCATGCACGAAGCACACTAGTTCTGTCTAGTGCTTTCCGTGCAGAGAGGCGGCAAAGCTGAATGCCGTGCCAGAGCTTGACTTCTCGCTGGAGCACAGGAAGGCAAGAATGAAGAGGCAGAACACAGCCTTGGTTTCAGCAGCCTCCGGGACTGCAAAAGTTCAGCAATAGCTCTGTCAAAGCAGAACTCGGCTGAGAATGCTCTCGCAGCTTGGGAAAGTTAGGCGCAGCTGTTGACCAGCTCTGCCCGTGGCCACAGGCTGCTTCTTCCACCTTCACTGTGGCAGAGCTTTTGCGGAACAGAGACGGCATTCTTCAAGGGCGTGTTCTCCAAGGTGCTGTGAAACAGACCCTAGCACGCTGTCTCGCTGAAACTGGCTTTCGGCAAGCAGGCGTGCCAGACCGCCTACATTCTGCACTCTGGCAGCCTAGTTGCCAGCTTTCGGCAGCTGCTGTCCTAGCAAGGAAGCTCAGGGAGTCAAAGCCAGTGCCGGGCGGCACCTTTCTGCTTTGCCCGCCTAAGCGGCGCCACGCTCCCTCGGCTACTGTGTCCTTTCCCTCTGCACTGCGTCTGCCGAGGTGCTCTCTGCCTCTCGGAGCAGAAGGGCAAAGGACAATGTTTTCCACAGCAGGGTAGAAATGGCATTGCTAGCAGGAAAGCTAGATGCCTTGGAACTGTCCCCTTAGCCCTTGCCACTCACTTCAGGCTCGTACGCTGAGCAGAACAGCCTGCTGTTCTGAAGCTTCGCTGGCTGCCGTTCGTGCCCAGACGCGATTTCCTTCCCAAGGAGGCGAAGCGCCGTCTACTTCTCGCAGAGAGCACGCTGCTCCTGGCTTTCGCTTCTGCCGCAACGAGCTCGCTACGAGCACTTTTCTTCTCAACCCTCTAGACCATTGCGTTCTGCTTTTCTTGTCTCGTGAATGGAGACGGAAAGCTTCTCGGCTACAATCTCGCCTAGAACAACTGCGGCTACACATTAAGCTCGCCCGCAACGCCCTGCTGAAACTTGCCTTCTGGCACCACATTCGCGGGGCAGCCGTCTTTCTTCGGCCACCTGCCAAGTGGCCCCATATCGCCGCGCTCGTTGCACTCCGCTTGTCAGATTGGCTTCCCGTGGCGCTGATTTCAGCCTGGCCAAATACTAGCGCTGCGGAGAGCTGTCTCGCAGACAATCATGTTCCAGCATAGAAATTTGTCCTGCAATGTTCCCCCCTCTTTTCCCCCATGGTGTTGCTCTGATGAATGCCTTGAGCATGGAACGACTTAAGCCAGCAAGTATTCCTCGCCGGCCACCTCTCGCTGTGCAAGAGGTATGCCGTGGACCCTTGGAACGCTGCCAAGCAAAAAGCAGAGCAGTGACAATAAAAGCGAGGAGAGAGCATGCACGAAGCACACTAGTTCTGTCTAGTGCTTTCCGTGCAGAGAGGCAGCAAAGCTGAATGCCGTGCCAGAGCTTCACTTCTCGCTGGAGCACAGGAAGGCAAGAATGAAGAGGCAGAACACAGCCTTGGTTTCAGCAGCCTCCGGGGCTGCAAAAGTTCAGCAATAGCTCTGTCAAAGCAGAACTCGGCTGAGAATGCTCTCGCAGCTTGGGAAAGTTAGGCGCAGCTGTTGACCAGCTCTGCCCGTGGCCACAGGCTGCTTCTTCCACCTTCACTGTGGCAGAGCTTTTGCGGAACAGAGACGGCATTCTTCAAGTGCGTGTTCTCCAGGGTGCTGTGAAACAGAGCCTAGCACGCTGTCTCGCTGATCCTGGCTTTCGGCAAGCAGGCGTGCCAGACCGCTGACATTCTGCACTCTGGCAGCCTAGTTGCCAGCTTTCGGCAGCTGCTGTCCTAGCAAGGAAGCTCAGGGAGTCAAAGCCAGTGCCGGGCGGCACCTTTCTGCTTTGCCCGCCTAAGCGGCGCCACGCTCCCTCGGATACTGTGTCCTTTCCCTCTGCACTGCGTCTGCCGAGGTGCTCTGTGCCTCTCGGAGCAGAAGGGCAAAGGACAATGTTTTCCACAGCAGGGTAGAAATGGCATTGCTAGCAGGAAAGCTAGATGCCTTGGAACTGTCCCCTTAGCCCTTGCCACTCACTTCAGGCTCGTACGCTGAGCAGAACAGCCTGCTTGTTCTGAAGCTTCGCTGGCTGCCGTTCGTGCCCAGACGCGATTTCCTTCCCAAGGAGGCGAAGCGCCGTCTACTTCTCTCACCGAGCACGCTGCTCCTGGCTTTCGCTTCTGCCGCAGCCATTGCGTTCTGCTTTTCTTGTCTCGTGAATGGAGACGGAAAGCTTCTCGGCTACAATCTCGCCTAGAACAACTGCGGCTACACATTAAGCTCGCCCGGAACGCCCTGCTGAAACTTGCCTTCTGGCACCACATTCGCGGGCAGCCGTCTTTCTTCGGCCACCTGCCAAGTGGCCCCATATCGCCGCGCTCGTTGCACTCCGCTTGTCAGATTGGCTTCCCGTGGCGCTGATTTCAGCCTGGCCAAATACTAGCGCTGCGGAGAGCTGTCTCGCAGACAATCATGTTCCAGCATAGAAATTTGTCCTGCAATGTTCCCCCCTCTTTTCCCCCATGGTGTTGCTCTGATGAATGCCTTGAGCATGGAACGACTTAAGCCAGCAAGTATTCCTCGCCGGCCACCTCTCGCTGTGCAAGAGGTATGCCGTGGACCCTTTGAACGCTGCCAAGCAAAAAGCAGAGCAGTGACCATAAAAGCGAGGAGAGAGCATGCACGAAGCACACTAGTTCTGTCTAGTGCTTTCCGTGCAGAGAGGCGGCAAAGCTGAATGCCCTGCCAGAGCTTCACTTCTCGCTGGAGCACAGGAAGGCAAGAATGAAGAGGCAGAACACAGCCTTGGTTTCAGCAGCCTCCGGGACTGCAAAAGTTCAGCAATAGCTCTGTCAAAGCAGAACTCGGCTGAGAATGCTCTCGCAGCTTGGGAAAGTTAGGCGCAGCTGTTGACCAGCTCTGCCCGTGGCCACAGGCTGCTTCTTCCACCTTCACTGTGGCAGAGCTTTTGCGGAACAGAGACGGCATTCTTCAAGGGCGTGTTCTCCAAGGTGCTGTGAAACAGACCCTAGCACGCTGTCTCGCTGAAACTGGCTTTCGGCAAGCAGGCGTGCCAGACCGCTGACATTCTGCACTCTGGCAGCCTAGTTGCCAGCTTTCGGCAGCTGCTGTCCTAGCAAGGAAGCTCAGGGAGTCAAAGCCAGTGCCGGGCGGCACCTTTCTGCTTTGCCCGCCTAAGCGGCGCCACGCTCCCTCGGATACTGTGTCCTTTCCCTCTGCACTGCGTCTGCCGAGGTGCTCTGTGCCTCTCGGAGCAGAAGGGCAAAGGACAATGTTTTCCACAGCAGGGTAGAAATGGCATTGCTAGCAGGAAAGCTAGATGCCTTGGAACTGTCCCCTTAGCCCTTGCCACTCACTTCAGGCTCGTACGCTGAGCAGAACAGCCTGCTGTTCTGAAGCTTCGCTGGCTGCCGTTCGTGCCCAGACGCGATTTCCTTCCCAAGGAGGCGAAGCGCCGTCTACTTCTCGCAGCGAGCACGCTGCTCCTGGCTTTCGCTTCTGCCGCAACGAGCTCGCTACGAGCACTTTTCTTCTCAACCCTCTAGACCATTGCGTTCTGCTTTTCTTGTCTCGTGAATGGAGACGGAAAGCTTCTCGGCTACAATCTCGCCTAGAACAACTGCGGCTACACATTAAGCTCGCCCGGAACGCCCTGCTGAAACTTGCCTTCTGGCACCCCATTCGCGGGCAGCCGTCTTTCTTCGGCCACCTGCCAAGTGGCCCCATATCGCCGCGCTCGTTGCACTCCGCTTGTCAGATTGGCTTCCCGTGGCGCTGATTTCAGCCTGGCCAAATACTAGCGCTGCGGAGAGCTGTCTCGCAGACAATCATGTTCCAGCATAGAAATTTGTCCTGCAATGTTCCCCCCTCTTTTCCCCCATGGTGTTGCTCTGATGAATGCCTTGAGCATGGAACGACTTAAGCCAGCAAGTATTCCTCGCCGGCCACCTCTCGCTGTGCAAGAGGTATGCCGTGGACCCTTTGAACGCTGCCAAGCAAAAAGCAGAGCAGTGACCATAAAAGCGAGGAGAGAGCATGCACGAAGCACACTAGTTCTGTCTAGTGCTTTCCGTGCAGAGAGGCGGCAAAGCTGAATGCCGTGCCAGAGCTTCACTTCTCGCTGGAGCACAGGAAGGCAAGAATGAAGAGGCAGAACACAGCCTTGGTTTCAGCAGCCTCCGGGACTGCAAAAGTTCAGCAATAGCTCTGTCAAAGCAGAACTCGGCTGAGAATGCTCTCGCAGCTTGGGAAAGTTAGGCGCAGCTGTTGACCAGCTCTGCCCGTGGCCACAGGCTGCTTCTTCCACCTTCACTGTGGCAGAGCTTTTGCGGAACAGAAACGGCATTCTTCAAGGGCGTGTTCTCCAAGGTGCTGTGAAACAGACCCTAGCACGCTGTCTCGCTGAAACTGGCTTTCGGCAAGCAGGCGTGCCAGACCGCTGACATTCTGCACTCTGGCAGCCTAGTTGCCAGCTTTCGGCAGCTGCTGTCCTAGCAAGGAAGCTCAGGGAGTCAAAGCCAGTGCCGGGCGGCACCTTTCTGCTTTGCCCGCCTAAGCGGCGCCACGCTCCCTCGGATACTGTGTCCTTTCCCTCTGCACTGCGTCTGCCGAGGTGCTCTGTGCCTCTCGGAGCAGAAGGGCAAAGGACAATGTTTTCCACAGCAGGGTAGAAATGGCATTGCTAGCAGGAAAGCTAGATGCCTTGGAACTGTCCCCTTAGCCCTTGCCACTCACTTCAGGCTCGTACGCTGAGCAGAACAGCCTGCTGTTCTGAAGCTTCGCTGGCTGCCGTTCGTGCCCAGACGCGATTTCCTTCCCAAGGAGGCGAAGCGCCGTCTACTTCTCGCAGCGAGCACGCTGCTCCTGGCTTTCGCTTCTGCCGCAACGAGCTCGCTACGAGCACTTTTCTTCTCAACCCTCTAGACCATTGCGTTCTGCTTTTCTTGTCTCGTGAATGGAGACGGAAAGCTTCTCGGCTACAATCTCGCCTAGAACAACTGCGGCTACACATTAAGCTCGCCCGGAACGCCCTGCTGAAACTTGCCTTCTGGCACCACATTCGCGGGGCAGCCGTCTTTCTTCGGCCACCTGCCAAGTGGCCCCATATCGCCGCGCTCGTTGCACTCCGCTTGTCAGATTGGCTTCCCGTGGCGCTGATTTCAGCCTGGCCAAATACTAGCGCTGCGGAGAGCTGTCTCGCAGACAATCATGTTCCAGCATAGAAATTTGTCCTGCAATGTTCCCCCCTCTTTTCCCACATTGTGCTGCTCTGATGAATGCCTTGAGCATGGAACGACTTAAGCCAGCAAGTATTCCTCGCCGGCCACCTCTCGCTGTGCAAGAGGTATGCCGTGGACCCTTTGAACGCTGCCAAGCAAAAAGCAGAGCAGTGACCATAAAAGCGAGGAGAGAGCATGCACGAAGCACACTAGTTCTGTCTAGTGCTTTCCGTGCAGAGAGGTGGCAAAGCTGAATGCCGTGCCAGAGCTTGACTTCTCGCTGGAGCACAAGAAGGCAAGAATGAAGAGGCAGAACACAGCCTTGGTTTCAGCAGCCTCCGGGGCTGCAAAAGTTCAGCAATAGCTCTGTCAAAGCAGAACTCGGCTGAGAATGCTCTCGCAGCTTGGCAAAGTTAGGCGCAGCTATTGACCAGCTCTTCCCGTGGCCACAGGCTGCTTCTTCCACCTTCACTGTGGCAGAGCTTTTGCGGAGCAGAGAGGGCATTCTTCAAGGGCGTGTTCTCCAGGGTGCTGTGAAACAGAGCCTAGCACGCTGTCTCGCTGAAACTGGCTTTCGGCAAGCAGGCGTGCCAGACCGCCTACATTCTGCACTCTGGCAGCCTAGTTGCCAGCTTTCGGCAGCTGCTGTCCTAGCAAGGAAGCTCAGGGAGTCAAAGCCAGTGCCGGGCGGCACCTTTCTGCTTTGCCCGCCTAAGCGGCGCCACGCTCCCTCGGATACTGTGTCCTTTCCCTCTGCACTGCGTCTGCCGAGGTGCTCTGTGCCTCTCGGAGCAGAAGGGCAAAGGACAATGTTTTCCACAGCAGGGTAGAAATGGCATTGCTAGCAGGAAAGCTAGATGCCTTGGAACTGTCCCCTTAGCCCTTGCCACTCACTTCAGGCTCGTACGCTGAGCAGAACAGCCTGCTGTTCTGAAGCTTCGCTGGCTGCCGTTCGTGCCCAGACGCGATTTCCTTCCCAAGGAGGCGAAGCGCCGTCTACTTCTCGCAGCGAGCACGCTGCTCCTGGCTTTCGCTTCTGCCGCAGCCATTGCGTTCTGCTTTTCTTGTCTCGTGAATGGAGACGGAAAGCTTCTCGGCTACAATCTCGCCTAGAACAACTGCGGCTACACATTAAGCTCGCCCGGAACGCCCTGCTGAAACTTGCCTTCTGGCACCACATTCGCGGGCAGCCGTCTTTCTTCGGCCACCTGCCAAGTGGCCCCATATCGCCGCGCTCGTTGCACTCCGCTTGTCAGATTGGCTTCCCGTGGCGCTGATTTCAGCCTGGCCAAATACTAGCGCTGCGGAGAGCTGTCTCGCAGACAATCATGTTCCAGCATAGAAATTTGTCCTGCAATATTCCCCCCTCTTTTCCCCCATGGTGTTGCTCTGATGAATGCCTTGAGCATGGAACGACTTAAGCCAGCAAGTATTCCTCGCCGGCCACCTCTCGCTGTGCAAGAGGTATGCCGTGGACCCTTTGAACGCTGCCAAGCAAAAAGCAGAGCAGTGACCATAAAAGCGAGGAGAGAGCATGCACGAAGCACACTAGTTCTGTCTAGTGCTTTCCGTGCAGAGAGGCGGCAAAGCTGAATGCCGTGCCAGAGCTTCACTTCTCGCTGGAGCACAGGAAGGCAAGAATGAAGAGGCAGAACACAGCCTTGGTTTCAGCAGCCTCCGGGACTGCAAAAGTTCAGCAATAGCTCTGTCAAAGCAGAACTCGGCTGAGAATGCTCTCGCAGCTTGGGAAAGTTAGGCGCAGCTGTTGACCAGCTCTGCCCGTGGCCACAGGCTGCTTCTTCCACCTTCACTGTGGCGGAGCTTTTGCGGAACAGAGACGGCATTCTTCAAGGGCGTGTTCTCCAAGGTGCTGTGAAACAGACCCTAGCACGCTGTCTCGCTGAAACTGGCTTTCGGCAAGCAGGCGTGCCAGACCGCTGACATTCTGCACTCTGGCAGCCTAGTTGCCAGCTTTCGGCAGCTGCTGTCCTAGCAAGGAAGCTCAGGGAGTCAAAGCCAGTGCCGGGCGGCACCTTTCTGCTTTGCCCGCCTAAGCGGCGCCACGCTCCCTCGGATACTGTGTCCTTTCCCTCTGCACTGCGTCTGCCGAGGTGCTCTGTGCCTCTCGGAGCAGAAGGGCAAAGGACAATGTTTTCCACAGCAGGGTAGAAATGGCATTGCTAGCAGGAAAGCTAGATGCCTTGGAACTGTCCCCTTAGCCCTTGCCACTCACTTCAGGCTCGTACGCTGAGCAGAACAGCCTGCTGTTCTGAAGCTTCGCTGGCTGCCGTTCGTGCCCAGACGCGATTTCCTTCCCAAGGAGGCGAAGCGCCGTCTACTTCTCGCAGCGAGCACGCTGCTCCTGGCTTTCGCTTCTGCCGCAACGAGCTCGCTACGAGCACTTTTCTTCTCAACCCTCTAGACCATTGCGTTCTGCTTTTCTTGTCTCGTGAATGGAGACGGAAAGCTTCTCGGCTACAATCTCGCCTAGAACAACTGCGGCTACACATTAAGCTCGCCCGGAACGCCCTGCTGAAACTTGCCTTCTGGCACCACATTCGCGGGGCAGCCGTCTTTCTTCGGCCACCTGCCAAGTGGCCCCATATCGCCGCGCTCGTTGCACTCCGCTTGTCAGATTGGCTTCCCGTGGCGCTGATTTCAGCCTGGCCAAATACTAGCGCTGCGGAGAGCTGTCTCGCAGACAATCATGTTCCAGCATAGAAATTTGTCCTGCAATGTTCCCCCCTCTTTTCCCACATTGTGCTGCTCTGATGAATGCCTTGAGCATGGAACGACTTAAGCCAGCAAGTATTCCTCGCCGGCCACCTCTCGCTGTGCAAGAGGTATGCCGTGGACCCTTTGAACGCTGCCAAGCAAAAAGCAGAGCAGTGACCATAAAAGCGAGGAGAGAGCATGCACGAAGCACACTAGTTCTGTCTAGTGCTTTCCGTGCAGAGAGGTGGCAAAGCTGAATGCCGTGCCAGAGCTTGACTTCTCGCTGGAGAACAAGAAGGCAAGAATGAAGAGGCAGAACACAGCCTTGGTTTCAGCAGCCTCCGGGGCTGCAAAAGTTCAGCAATAGCTCTGTCAAAGCAGAACTCGGCTGAGAATGCTCTCGCAGCTTGGCAAAGTTAGGCGCAGCTGTTGACCAGCTCTTCCCGTGGCCACAGGCTGCTTCTTCCACCTTCACTGTGGCAGAGCTTTTGCGGAGCAGAGAGGGCATTCTTCAAGGGCGTGTTCTCCAGGGTGCTGTGAAACAGAGCCTAGCACGCTGTCTCGCTGATCCTGGCTTTCGGCAAGCAGGCGTGCCAGACCGCTGACATTCTGCACTCTGGCAGCCTAGTTGCCAGCTTTCGGCAGCTGCTGTCCTAGCAAGGAAGCTCAGGGAGTCAAAGCCAGTGCCGGGCGGCACCTTTCTGCTTTGCCCGCCTAAGCGGCGCCACGCTCCCTCGGATACTGTGTCCTTTCCCTCTGCACTGCGTCTGCCGAGGTGCTCTCTGCCTCTCGGAGCAGAAGGGCAAAGGACAATGTTTTCCACAGCAGGGTAGAAATGGCATTGCTAGCAGGAAAGCTAGATGCCTTGGAACTGTCCCCTTAGCCCTTGCCACTCACTTCAGGCTCGTACGCTGAGCAGAACAGCCTGCTGTTCTGAAGCTTCGCTGGCTGCCGTTCGTGCCCAGACGCGATTTCCTTCCCAAGGAGGCGAAGCGCCGTCTACTTCTCGCAGCGAGCACGCTGCTCCTGGCTTTCGCTTCTGCCGCAACAATTGCGTTCTGCTTTTCTTGTCTCGTGAATGGAGACGGAAAGCTTCTCGGCTACAATCTCGCCTAGAACAACTGCGGCTACACATTAAGCTCGCCCGGAACGCCCTGCTGAAACTTGCCTTCTGGCACCACATTCGCGGGGCAGCCGTCTTTCTTCGGCCACCTGCCAAGTGGCCCCATATCGCCGCGCTCGTTGCACTCCGCTTGTCAGATTGGCTTCCCGTGGCGCTGATTTCAGCCTGGCCAAATACTAGCGCTGCGGAGAGCTGTCTCGCAGACAATCATGTTCCAGCATAGAAATTTGTCCTGCAATGTTCCCCCCTCTTTTCCCGCATTGTGCTGCTCTGATGAATGCCTTGAGCATGGAACGACTTAAGCCAGCAAGTATTCCTCGCCGGCCACCTCTCGCTGTGCAAGAGGTATGCCGTGGACCCTTTGAACGCTGCCAAGCAAAAAGCAGAGCAGTGACCATAAAAGCGAGGAGAGAGCATGCACGAAGCACACTAGTTCTGTCTAGTGCTTTCCGTGCAGAGAGGCGGCAAAGCTGAATGCCGTGCCAGAGCTTCACTTCTCGCTGGAGCACAGGAAGGCAAGAATGAAGAGGCAGAACACAGCCTTGGTTTCAGCAGCCTCCGGGGCTGCAAAAGTTCAGCAATAGCTCTGTCAAAGCAGAACTCGGCTGAGAATGCTCTCGCAGCTTGGGAAAGTTAGGCGCAGCTGTTGACCAGCTCTGCCCGTGGCCACAGGCTGCTTCTTCCACCTTCACTGTGGCAGAGCTTTTGCGGAACAGAGACGGCATTCTTCAAGGGCGTGTTCTCCAAGGTGCTGTGAAACAGAGCCTAGCACGCTGTCTCGCTGAAACTGGCTTTCGGCAAGCAGGCGTGCCAGACCGCCGACATTCTGCACTCTGGCAGCCTAGTTGCCAGCTTTCGGCAGCTGCTGTCCTAGCAAGGAAGCTCAGGGAGTCAAAGCCAGTGCCGGGCGGCACCTTTCTGCTTTGCCCGCCTAAGCGGCGCCACGCTCCCTCGGATACTGTGTCCTTTCCCTCTGCACTGCGTCTGCCGAGGTGCTCTGTGCCTCTCGGAGCAGAAGGGCAAAGGACAATGTTTTCCACAGCAGGGTAGAAATGGCATTGCTAGCAGGAAAGCTAGATGCCTTGGAACTGTCCCCTTAGCCCTTGCCACTCACTTCAGGCTCGTACGCTGAGCAGAACAGCCTGCTGTTCTGAAGCTTCGCTGGCTGCCGTTCGTGCCCAGACGCGATTTCCTTCCCAAGGAGGCGAAGCGCCGTCTACTTCTCGCAGCGAGCACGCTGCTCCTGGCTTTCGCTTCTGCCGCAACGAGCTCGCTACGAGCACTTTTCTTCTCAACCCTCTAGACCATTGCGTTCTGCTTTTCTTGTCTCGTGAATGGAGACGGAAAGCTTCTCGGCTACAATCTCGCCTAGAACAACTGCGGCTACACATTAAGCTCGCCCGGAACGCCCTGCTGAAACTTGCCTTCTGGCACCACATTCGCGGGGCAGCCGTCTTTCTTCGGCCACCTGCCAAGTGGCCCCATATCGCCGCGCTCGTTGCACTCCGCTTGTCAGATTGGCTTCCCGTGGCGCTGATTTCAGCCTGGCCAAATACTAGCGCTGCGGAGAGCTGTCTCGCAGACAATCATGTTCCAGCATAGAAATTTGTCCTGCAATGTTCCCCCCTCTTTTCCCACATTGTGCTGCTCTGATGAATGCCTTGAGCATGGAACGACTTAAGCCAGCAAGTATTCCTCGCCGGCCACCTCTCGCTGTGCAAGAGGTATGCCGTGGACCCTTTGAACGCTGCCAAGCAAAAAGCAGAGCAGTGACCATAAAAGCGAGGAGAGAGCATGCACGAAGCACACTAGTTCTGTCTAGTGCTTTCCGTGCAGAGAGGCAGCAAAGCTGAATGCCGTGCCAGAGCTTCACTTCTCGCTGGAGCACAGGAAGGCAAGAATGAAGAGGCAGAACACAGCCTTGGTTTCAGCAGCCTCCGGGGCTGCAAAAGTTCAGCAATAGCTCTGTCAAAGCAGAACTCGGCTGAGAATGCTCTCGCAGCTTGGCAAAGTTAGGCGCAGCTGTTGACCAGCTCTTCCCGTGGCCACAGGCTGCTTCTTCCACCTTCACTGTGGCAGAGCTTTTGCGGAGCAGAGAGGGCATTCTTCAAGGGCGTGTTCTCCAGGGTGCTGTGAAACAGAGCCTAGCACGCTGTCTCGCTGAAACTGGCTTTCGGCAAGCAGGCGTGCCAGACCGCCTACATTCTGCACTCTGGCAGCCTAGTTGCCAGCTTTCGGCAGCTGCTGTCCTAGCAAGGAAGCTCAGGGAGTCAAAGCCAGTGCCGGGCGGCACCTTTCTGCTTTGCCCGCCTAAGCGGCGTCACGCTCCCTCGGATACTGTGTCCTTTCCCTCTGCACTGCGTCTGCCGAGGTGCTCTCTGCCTCTCGGAGCAGAAGGGCAAAGGACAATGTTTTCCACAGCAGGGTAGAAATGGCATTGCTAGCAGGAAAGCTAGATGCCTTGGAACTGTCCCCTTAGCCCTTGCCACTCACTTCAGGCTCGTACGCTGAGCAGAACAGCCTGCTTGTTCTGAAGCTTCGCTGGCTGCCGTTCGTGCCCAGACGCGATTTCCTTCCCAAGGAGGCGAAGCGCCGTCTACTTCTCGCAGCGAGCACGCTGCTCCTGGCTTTCGCTTCTGCCGCAACGAGCTCGCTACGAGCACTTTTCTTCTCAACTCTCTAGACCATTGCGTTCTGCTTTTCTTGTCTCGTGAATGGAGACGGAAAGCTTCTCGGCTACAATCTCGCCTAGAACAACTGCGGCTACACATTAAGCTCGCCCGGAACGCCCTGCTGCAACTTGCCTTCTGGCACCACATTCGCGGGGCAGCCGTCTTTCTTCGGCCACCTGCCAAGTGGCCCCATATCGCCGCGCTCGTTGCACTCCGCTTGTCAGATTGGCTTCCCGTGGCGCTGATTTCAGCCTGGCCAAATACTAGCGCTGCGGAGAGCTGTCTCGCAGACAATCATGTTCCAGCATAGAAATTTGTCCTGCAATGTTCCCCCCTCTTTTCCCCCATGGTGTTGCTCTGATGAATGCCTCGAGCATGGAACGACTTAAGCCAGCAAGTATTCCTCGCCGGCCACCTCTCGCTGTGCAAGAGGTATGCCGTGGACCCTTTGAACGCTGCCAAGCAAAAAGCAGAGCAGTGACCATAAAAGCGAGGAGAGAGCATGCACGAAGCACACTAGTTCTGTCTAGTGCTTTCCGTGCAGAGAGGCGGCGAAGCTGAATGCTGTGCCAGAGCTTCACTTCTCGCTGGAGCACAGGAAGGCAAGAATGAAGAGGCAGAACACAGCCTTGGTGTCAGCAGCCTCCGGCACTGCAAAAGTTCAGCAATAGCTCTGTCAAAGCAGAACTCGGCTGAGAATGCTCTCGCAGCTTGGGAAAGTTAGGCGCAGCTGTTGACCAGCTCTGCCCGTGGCCACAGGCTGCTTCTTCCACCTTCACTGTTTCAGAGCTTTTGCGGAACAGAGACGGCATTCTTCAAGTGCGTGTTCTCCAAGGTGCTGTGAAACAGACCCTAGCACGCTGTCTCGCTGATCCTGGCTTTCGGCAAGCAGGCGTGCCAGACCGCCGACATTCTGCACTCTGGCAGCCTAGTTGCCAGCTTTCGGCAGCTGCTGTCCTAGCAAGGAAGCTCAGGGAGTCAAAGCCAGTGCCGGGCGGCACCTTTCTGCTTTGCCCGCCTAAGCGGCGTCACGCTCCCTCGGATACTGTGTCCTTTCCCTCTGCACTGCGTCTGCCGAGGTGCTCTGTGCCTCTCGGAGCAGAAGGGCAAAGGACAATGTTTTCCACAGCAGGGTAGAAATGGCATTGCTAGCAGGAAAGCTAGATGCCTTGGAACTGTCCCCTTAGCCCTTGCCACTCACTTCAGGCTCGTACGCTGAGCGGAACAGCCTGCTGTTCTGAAGCTTCGCTGGCTGCCGTTCGTGCCCAGACGCCATTTCCTTCCCAAGGAGGCGAAGCGCCGTCTACTTCTCGCAGCGAGCACGCTGCTCCTGGCTTTCGCTTCTGCCGCAACGAGATCGCTACGAGCACTTTTCTTCTCAACCCTCTAGACCATTGCGTCCTGCTTTTCTTGTCTCGTGAATGGAGACGGAAAGCTTCTCGGCTACAATCTCGCCTAGAACAACTGCGGCTACACATTAAGCTGGCCCAGAACGCCCTGCTGAAACTTGCCTTCTGGTTCCAACTTGTCTCCATTGCGTCTCAATGGTTCCTTTCTTCGCTTAACCCCTGTGGTGCCACAATGCATCCCATGCCCTTATAGACCGCTTGATGTCACAATGTATCATTTGATTCTTGGCGTCTATGGTGTCATAAATTTCCATGTGTTTATTGGGAACCATGCTTTCACAATCCATCCCTGGATCTTTTACTCCCCGTGGCGTCACAAAGGATCAGTAGAATATTAGCCTCCACTGGGTCACAATGGTTCCTTGCTTCTCTTAACCCCTGTGGTGTCGCAATGCATCCCATGACCTTTTAGACCACTTGGTGTCACAATGGAACATTTGATTCTTGGCCTCTAGGGTGTCATAATATTTCCATGTTTTTATTTGGAACCATGCTTTCACAATCCATCCCTGGCCCTTTCACATCCCCTTGTGAAAAGGGATCATTAGATTGTTAGCCTCCATTGGGTCACAATGGTTCATAACCTCGCTTAACCCCTGTGGTGCCACAATGCACCCATGCCCTTTTAGACAACTTGGTGTCACAATGAATCATTTGATTCTTGGCTTCCATGGTGTCCTAATAGTTCCTTGCTGGTATTAGGCTCCATGCGGTCACAATTCATCCCTGGCCCTTTTAGGACCCCTGGTGTCACAAGGGATCAGTAGAATATTAGCCTCCATTGCGTCACAATGGTTCCTTGCTTCTCTTAACCCCTGTGGTTTCACAATTCATCCCATGTCCTTTTAGGCCCATTGGTGTCACAAGGGATCATTAGAATGTTATCTTCCATTGGGTCACAATGGTTCCTTGCTTCTCTTGACCCCTATGGTGTCACAATGCATCCCATGCCCTTTAAGGCCACGTGATGTAACAATGAATCATTTGATTCTTGGCCTCCATGGTGTCATAATGGTTCCTAGGTTCTATTTGGCCCCATGTTGTCACAATTCATCCCATGCACTTTTAGGCCCATTGCTCTCAGAATGGACCATTGGATTGTTAGCCTCCACTGGGTCACAATGGTTCTTTTCTTCTCTTAACCCCTGTGGTGCCACAATGCATCCCATGCCCTTATAGACCGCTTGATGTCACAATGTACCATTTGATTCTTGGCGTCTATGGTGTCATAATATTTCCATGTGTTTATTGGGAACCATGCTTTCATAATTCATCCCTGGCCCTTTTAGGCCCATTGGTGTCACAAAGGATCAGTAGAATATTAGCCTCCACTGGGTCACAATGGTTCCTTGCTTCTCTTAACCGCTGTGGTGTCACAATGCGTCCCAAGCCCATTTAGGCCACTTGATGTCACAATGAATAATGTAATTCTTCCTCTCTATGGTGTCACAATATTTCCATTTGTTTATTGGGCACCATGCTTTCACAATTCATCCCTGGCCCTTTTAGGACCCCTGGTGTCACAAAGGATCAGTAGAATATTAGCCTCCATTGGGTCACAATGGTTCCTTGCTTCTCTTTACCCCTGTGGTTTCACAATTCATCCCATGTCCTTTTAGGCTCATTGGTGTTAAAAGGGATCATTAGACTGTTAGCCTCCAGTGGGTCACAATGATTCCTTGCTTCTCCTAACCCCTATGGTGTGAAAATGCATCCCATTCACTTTTAGGCCACTTCATGTCACAATGAATCATTTGATTCTTGGCCTCCATGGTGTCATAATAGTTCCTTGCTTCTATTGGGCCCCATGCTGTCACAACTCATCCCTGGCCCTTTTAGGACCATTGGTGTCGCAACGGATCATTAGGTTGTTAG